>NC_139958.1:7106130-7523630 GCF_963454915.1 Gymnoscopelus microlampas
CAACTTTTCATGGTTTATATTGTTCAGAATTGTTTTAAAATGTTCTAGTATAATTAAAGCAAAGTGATTTGGGGAAGAAAATCGCAATAAATCGCAGAATCGAATCGAATCGCAATTAATCGCAGAATCGCAATATAAATCGAATCGGCACCCTAGGAATCGATTTTGAATCGAATCGTGAGGTAGGTGAATCGTGACACCCCTACTGATTTCTATTTTTCTCGCACCTTAACTAACGTCCATAGCATATCATGTACAGTATATATCTGCTGCTATGCTCACTCACTTTATGTCTTACCTCAGGTACCCCACCTTATGTCCTACCTCAGGTACCCCACCTTATGTCCTACCTCAGGTACTTACCGCATCATAGATAGATATACTATGTGTAAATATATAGATACATTTCTGTCTCTTCCCCTTGCCCCCCTTTTGCTTGCACAAAAACTAATTTCACCCACTGTTTTTACACCTGTAAACCTGTGATGTGACAATAAAGTTGATTCTGATGATATCAAAGAATTGACCTTTCTGACTGAGTAGCCATAACATACAAGTCAGATTGCTAGAATATAAGTCCAACTGAAAAATATGTTGTCCCATGAAAATGTAACGTTCTGTCTTTGCAAGCACACTATGGGATAAACATAATGATAAACATAATGGGATAATCTTGTTTACTCAGTAACTCAATCATACAGTACAGCAGTCCATAGTCTACCCCCTGACAAACATACTAGTGTTATGGTAAATGGTAAATAAATGGTGCATTTATAAAGCGCTTTTTATCCAAAGCGCTTTAAATAGATTGTGCATTACATTCACCCATTTACACACAACGATGGCAGAGGTAACCATCAATTACGGGTTCAGAGTCTTACTCAAGGACACTTCGACACTAACTCTGGGGGAGACCGGGATTGAACTGGGAACCTCGCGGTTCACCATCCGGCCCGCTCTACTGGGCCACTCTCTACCACTGAGCCACTGCCACCCCCATGGTAGCAGTGGCTCAGGGGTTATCGCTAATGTATTAACCCATTAAGACCTGAGGCGATTCTAAAAATGTTTTCTAAATCCTGACAGATTTTTGAAAAAAAAAATAAAAAAAATATTTTTTCACGATTTTTCAAAAATAGCAGATCTACAAGCTCATAGCGCGGCACTCGGTGCCACGCTATGAGCTTGTATATCTGCTATTTTTGAATAGCCAAAGAGATCTAAAGTGACACAGATGCGTTCCAAGTCTTAATGTATTAATAATGTAGTAACCTTATTGCATGACAACACGTCACTCGACAAAAATAAGTATTCTGATATTTCTCTCTGGGTTTGTATTATGTTACTTTAGTGTTTAGTATTTCCAATGTTCTGTACTTCTGCTCCACTACATCTCAGAGGCAAATATTGTACTTTTACTCCACTACAATTATTTGACAACTTCAGTTACTTTGTAGATTTTGATTAAAAAACTATATTAACTTCTTCAGCCATATACTGTACATTTCTGTAATTTGAAAATAGCTATCTGCTGTTTTCAAAAGATTTGTTATTAGTCTCGATTATTAGTCCGATTAAGCACTATTACATACTTCGTCGTACAACGGTGTCGCAAAAAAAATTGCAGATCTACAAGCTTACAGCACATTACAGTACATTGCGACGTGCAGTGAGCTTGTAGATTGGCTATTTTTGCTTTTTGGGGGTCAATTTTTAATTTAAAGATTAAACAAATAGGTTATCGTCGGTTATTTTATTTCAATCGATTGCTTTTAATAGACCCTTAAATTGATTAGTTTGATGAACTTCTGCACCCCCATATACGGGCATGTCTAATTGTCTATGCATTTTCATGTTCGAGTCAGTCAGTCGGTCAGAAGACCGATGCCAAACTTAGGTGGTCATCTGCCGTTCTGTAAACACTCAGGATCATTAACATTCCTCCTCTCTAATGGGCCGCGGTCATCTGAACAGGGTGGAACAGAACACACTCTTAAGCTCACCATGCTGACAACTCGATGAAAAACCCACTATATAATGTTATTGACTCATGTGGGACGGTTACTAAACAAAAAGGGTCTTTTTTATGAGCAACTGCTCTTATAGGTACCGTAAATCAATCACCATTAACGGTTTAAAGATGTCTACACTTGACTAATCCATCCATTTGCCAGACAGGTTTGGGATTACAACATGCCTACTTGATGATTGGTTCTCAAAGTGGGGTCCGGGGACCCCCAAGGGTCCTTGAGGGGGTTCCAGGGGGTCCCCAGGAAATACTTATACTTTGGCTATTCAAAAATAGCAGATCTACAAGCTCATAGCGCGGCACCGAGTGCCGCGCTATGAGCTTGTAGATCTGCTATTTTTTTTTTAATCGTGAAAATTTGTGCAAATCTTTGAATATAATATTTTTTAAAGCGAACATTTGTAACTCAAATCGTTGCTTCTGGGGGTCCCTGGAACAAAATATTTTGACATGGGGGTCCGCGGCCAAATACATATCATTTTGGGGGTCCTTGACCTGAAAAGGTTCGAGAACCACTGTACTTGATGATTCAAAATGCATAAAAGCACGTTATACACAGTAAAATCCTCAGTGGGCATTTATTCCATCCATTTGTAACTCTGAGAACGTACACATGTAACCACATTAGGAGAGACCCTACAAACACTCTATATAGCATTGGTTCTCAAAGTGGCATCCTTGGGGGGGTGGGTACCAGGGGGTCCCCAGCAAAATTAGTTAATATAGCGTCACAATCATTTTAACCACTTTAACCATATTTTATACTTTGGCTATTCAAACATGAGCAGATATACAAGCTCACAGCGCGTCACTTCGTGCAGCGCTGCCAGCTTATACATCTGCTATTTTTTTTTTTACATTTTTGAAAAATCTTGAAAGTGTTTGTTTTTTTCTTTTTCTTTTTTTTTTACACAAATATTCTCTTCTGGGGGTCCTTGGCACAAAACAAAACAACATTTCCAGATCCGTGGGCCAAATACTATTTGGGGGTCCTGCGGTCACGGAGATTGTTTTATCCCACGATTTTGTAACCCTATTTTTTCACCCTGCAGTGCCAATGCCTATAAGCTTGTAATCCTAGGCGCTACTCTCCCTCTGCCAGCCTGGGGAGAGCCCCGAACTGAGCTCATGCTTCCTTCAACACATGAGGAGTTAGCAGACCGCTTCTTATCAACAAACTATTTTTTTTTTTTTTTACAGAAAAGAATATCCCTTACACAAGCTTTAACTACTTTGCTAGTTAGGGCTGCGGCCAGTCAATCTTCAGTCCATATGGTGCGTTTATGTACGTAAAGCTCTTTCTTTTCATCTACAGCGTAACCAACTGTGACAAGATGTTTTCCCGGGCTGAACGTTCTCTGTTGTGTGTTCTCTGCACACCGTTTATCAATCCGGACCCTTTCGACGCCATTCAGTTCCACTGTGAGAGGGGCCAGCGTTTTGAAGTAGACATCTGTGACGAATCAGTCACCTCATGTTAAAGTCAACCTGGAGTGCACTGCACTGATAACTATCTGTCCGTCCTTTCATATTTAATGTCCGCACGCAGTCATGCAGAGCTACTCCAAAAATACATAACATCCAAACATGTATGACAGTGCACTGTGTGTATGGTACCACTCACCAACTTTAAAGGTAGGGCAACTGATAAGGGAATTCAGCTATCTACATACTACTGTAGTCCATATCTAGAAACTATATCAGTTGTTTTGGTCTGGCTATGAAGAACCATTACATCACGAGTGAAGGATGTTGCTAGTTGTACATACAGTATGTATATCCTGTACTATTCTGTATTTTTCTATAACTATTCTTTGTAAATGTCTCACATTCAAAAGACGCTATACTTGGAATGCTCTGGAAGGCTATCTAATGTTAACTGTGAAATTAAATGTATATTTAGGATATAGGACCAGTAGGCAGTGGTTCCGGTACGAGACACAAAGGAGACTCTTTGTGTCTCCTACTGGAACCGCTGCCGGTCATCAAATTATTGGCTCAGGAATGCGAGAAACACAAAAAAATATCCATGAATTCAAGTCTCCATGGGGTGACTAATCCATAGGAAAAAAGTCATTTTATGGGTGAACTATCTCTTTACGTGTCCTTGTATTTGCTCAGCCTATACGGAGCTTGGGTGAGTTTACCAGAGTGGACTTCCACTTCCACTCCTCACACAGAGTTGATGATTTCTGAGTGTTGGGGACGGGGTTGAGTTTAGCTGTTCAAACACTGATCAGCAAAATGTATTATGACACATTTGTTTATGAGAATGCCAAATTAACATAGTTACAGTTCACTTAGATGGCCGAAATACGGCCAGCAAGGTATTGAGCAAGGTCTCCGGACTGACAACGTTTCTGGCAAGGACAGCAAGGTACTTAGATAGGGAGACAGAACAGGTGATTTTGCATGTACATCTTGGTTCGAGGGCTTAATGAGATCCCTTAAAACCAAGCTATACAGTCAGCTCAGAATAGACTGATCAGGGTCATTCTAGGGTTGGGACCCAGATCCCACATAGGTACAGTAGGAACCAGTTTAGAGAGCTCAACTGGCTCCCAGTAGAATCCAGGGTAACCATGTCCAGATTGACCATGGTTCATGAGATAATATATGGCGAGGTCCCCATATTTCTAAAGACATGTTTTACTCAGAGAAGCGATGTACACCATTTTTTCACCAGAGCCAGTGTAGCAGATGTGAGTCATTCTGGCTTTTAAAAGTAATCATTTACTGACATAGGAGCCACACAGTGGAACGACCTCAAAACCAGTGTCAAACTGACAACCAATCTGAGGTCTTTTAAGCAGAAGACAAAAGCATGTCTATTAGAAAAGGTTCCCCTATCATTCATTAGACTAGGGAAAGATAAGGGAGCACTTGTTAGCCCATTAAGACCTGGAACGCATCTGTGTCACTTTTTAGATTTGAACTAAAAAACTTATTATTTTACACTTTGGCTATTTTTGAAAAATTGTGAAAATGTGTGCAAATCTTATGAATATATATATTCTTTTAAAGCGAACATTTGTAACTCAAATCTTTGCTTCTGGGACCCCCTGGAACAACATATTTTGAGATGGGGGTCGGCGGCCAAATACATATCATTTTGGGGGTCCTTGACATGAAAAGGATTGAGCACCACTGATACAGAAACATACGTTTTTCAGAATACTGTTGAGATTTAGGAGACATGTAGAATCGGCTTCAGGTCTTAATGTTAGACCTGAAGGTTAGTATGTATGTACTGCGTATGTTATTATGTCATGTGTTTTTGTATTGTAATAACTTATTGACTGTAAATGTGAGAGCGAGGACCTCCACGGAAATAAATCTCAGGACTTTCTTGTGTAATCCTCGAACTGCTGTAACCATGTGGTTTTCGCTTTTCAAATAAATCAAATCAAATCAAATCAAGACCTGAAAAGGACAAAAAGGAAAGAGAAGATAGTCTCAAAACAAAACTATGCTAATGAATTAGTACCACACTAAAGTTTCGTTCTGGGAAAAGGCACGTCCTTATAAACTCCTCCATTGCAACACAGAGCTATACTCACTATCCAAAACATCTCACCACTGTCTTGATCTCATTTATTGTTCTCCGTCTTTCTCTGCATCTCTGCCAAATTCCCTCTTGTTTCTCCCTCTGTCCCCCCTATTCTGTGTAAAGCTGACTCAGCAGTGGACCCTTACTGCGTAACATCCATTTTAGTCATGTTTCTGGCGAAACATCCCCGCAGCTCAGTTATCTGTTAGAAGTGTGATTCCAAGAATTCAGTTCAAAATAAAAAACGCTCCAAAACAAATGATGCACGCAGGGATCTTAGTGCCGAGGATATCTTGGAACGTAACAATATAGCCCCGTCAGAAACAGCGCCGCTATTGTCCTAGGGGACACGGGGAGAACATGCAAACTCCACACCGAATGGGCCTTCCTGTGTGGAGTTTGCATGTTCTCCCCGTGTCCCCTAGGGTAGGTATACCCTCACAAATAACATGTAGTAATCCTGGTCTCTATACTGCCTTCCCTCTGGTCAGCCGGGGCGCCTGATGGAGGGGAAAGAAACTGGTTGGAATATCGTGTTCCTTCCACGCGCTGTTCCAACCGGGGAAACTCCCCCTCCTGTCAGGTGATAAGAAGCGGCCTGCTCACTCCTCATGCATTGAAGAAGGCATGAGCTCAGTTCTGGGCTCTCCCTAGGCTGACAGAGGGAGAGTAGCGCCTAGGATTACATAAGCATTTGGCACTGGGTGAAAAAAACTGGGTTACAAAATCGTGCGATAAAAAGAAAAAAAGAGAAACGGTATATATTAACTATAAATTACATAAATAAATACATTTCCGGTGCCTGTGTCGGGGGGCAGATGTTGGGCAGATTCAATCAATTCAAAATAATGAGTGAGTTAGAGAAGTTGTCAAAAAAAGACACAAATAGCTTTTGTTTAATTGAACAAGTTACACGGTATGACTTTAATCTCTATTGAGGTGTCCTGAATCAGCTCAAAGAGACCTCTTGTCTCTTAGAGTTTTTTTTCCCCTGAACTAAAAATGAGTGAATGCTGTTTTCTGGGCCAGGGATTGCAATGAGGAGGTTTGGAATGTTTCATCACAGTTGGCTCCACAGATCAGCGCTGACTTAATTACTGTAACTGTTCTCATATGAGCTTAATAAAAGAGCATTACTGCATACAGCGTTCTGGGAACGCATCACCTATGGTGTCACAACAGGGTGGGGGTAGGTCGGTTTAACCCATTAAGACCGGGAAAGCATCTCTCCTTTTAGATTTTAACCACTTTAACCATTATCTTATACTTTGGGCTATTCAAACATAGCAGATCTACAAGCTGGTTGATCTGCACATTTTTGAGCGGTGTATCCGCTCCTATAAGTGGGTTTGGGACCCATCCGTGGCGAAAGTTTTTCTTTCCGTCGCGAAAATGTGTCTTTCGCTGTACTGTGATTGGCTGATTGGCTGTGACGTACTGTGATTGGCTAGCGAGACGCATGACAAAATTAATAACTCATAAATATCACCACTCACAAAAATAACTTTTTTTTTTTAAGTGAGCTTCCATCACTGTGATGACCACTGTTGTTTTTGAGCACCGAGCGGTGCAAATATACAAGTGTCACAGCAAAGGGTCTGAATACTTATCTTTGCAGGATAAGTATTCAGGATAAGGATTGCTGTGATTGGCTAGCGAGACACATGATGAAATTGACTTAAAACTTCGCTCATAAATAGCACCGCTCACTTCACACTGGGTGTGATTTTTGAGTGGTGCCAACCACTCCTACATTTGACTTTGTCCGTGTGTCCGTATGTCCGTCCGTCCGTATGTCCGTTCGTCCGTATGTCCATCCGTTTGAGCACGGCTGATTGGTCAAGCTTCACGTGACACGTGACAATATGTTGTCACGTGTCACGTGACAACATATTGTTGCTGATTGTTGCGGATGCAACCAGTTACACTTTCAAAGGCACCACTCTCTTCACACTGGGTGTGATTTTTTTTTAAATTGTGAAACATTTTGCAAATCTTTGAATGTATATGTTTTTTAAAGCGAACATTTGTAACTCAAATCTTTGCTTCTGGGGATTCACAAATGCCTTCTAAATCCTAAAAAAAAAAATTGGGAAAAAAAACTTACGTTGCTATAATATCAGTGGTTCTCAGGCTTTTTCCATGTCAAGGACCTCCCAAAATGATATGTATTTGTCCGCGGACCCCCATCTCAAAATATGTTGTTTCAGGGACCCCCAGCAGCACAGATCGGACTTAAATATTTTCACTTTAAAACATATATATATATATATATATCTAAAGATTTCAGACTTTTCACGATTTTTCAAGAAATAGCAGATCTACAAGCTCATAGCGCGGCACTCGGTGCCGGGCTATGAGCTTGTAGATCTGCTATTTTTGAATAGACAAATAAATCTTAAAATGACACAGATGCGTTCCCGGTCTTAATGGTTTAAGAGAGAGATGAATGGATGGATGGATGGAGTCATTGTAGTAAAGAGAGAAAGTAAGAGTGAGAAGGCCTGTGGTTTATGTAACTTCCTCTTAACCACAAGCTAATAACATTTAACAATGTTTTAAACGTGCACTCTCTGTGCTATTAAGTAAGACGCAGTGGTGGTAAAGTACTCAAATGTTTTACTTAAGTAAAAGTATCAATACTGCAACGTATAGAAATACCCTGTTGTAAAAGACAGGGAATTCAAAATGTACTTGAGTAAAAAGTACAAAGTTATTGGCATCAAAATGTACTTTCAGTACCACAAGTATAAAGTAGTCATTGGCGCAGAATGTCCCGTTTCACAAGTTTTCAAATATATACAAATCTTTTGAAAATAGCAGATCTACAAGCTCACAATGCGTCGCATCGCGACGCATTGTGAGCTTGTAGATCGGCTATTTTCAAATGGCCCGAAATGAATATAGGGTTAATGTAGGGGGGTTAAGTAGTTAATGTATTGTATGTTTTGTAATAACAATCAAAATCTACAAAGTAACTAGTAACTAAAGATTTCAAAGAATTTTAGTGGAGTAAAAAGTACAATATTTGCCTCTGAGATGTAGTGGAGTAGAAGTAAAAGTACTGAAAATTGGAAATTCTCCAGTCAAGTAAAAATACCCCAGAATTGTACTTAAGTAAGTAAGTAAGAGCCATGTGGATGTTGACGTTTACACATTGTTTGACGCCATCGAAGCTTGATTTATGCTTCAGTGACAAAGTGTCGTGTGACGCGTGACATGACACGCTGTCACCGCAGCATAAATCTAGTTTAATTCAGTCATAAGTTATCTCATAACAGAACTAACTAAATGAAAACAGTGACTTTGCCCTAAGATATCATTTTATGATATGATACGATATGATCCTATTCTTCTGCCTACACGTACGCCATGTCCTTAGTATGAGCGAATAGGGGAAGGGAATCGACGTCACGTGATGCTTTTGTTTGGCGAGGCAAAAACTTGGATGCGTCTCAAAGAATATGATTATTGGCAGAATCGCGGAACGTTTAGAATATTTGGCGGTCCCGTGTACATTTTTCACAAGATGGCTGGTTGTTGCAATGACATGCACTACATTACTACACCATATGTTGAGCTATTACAAAATAAACCCATAAAATGTAACGACGTGTACATTCCGTACTGCAATTCCAATGGTGAAAGCTGTGTAGCCTGGCATTGGCCAGACCGATAACGTGGATTCACTCTCACGTTCCTCCTCGGTATCAGTCTGGACTTCGGCCCATAGGGAGCGAGTATGAGAAATCAGAAAATAATCGGGCCAATCAGTGACTATGGTAGCCTGGGATCCAGCCTGCTTCGCTAAGTTCGGCAGACTTTTTTTTCTCTCTTCGCTTCTCAGTCTGGAAAGCCTCCTATCTATGGGCCCTATGGGCCGAAGTCCTGATACCGGGGAGGAACGTGAGAGTGAATCCACGTTATCAGTCTGGCCAATGCCAGGCTAAAAGCTGTGTGGTTTCACCCGAAAAAGTAATGGCGGATTCGGCCAGGCCCCGAAATACCCGTATGTGTGTCTCAAAGAATAGCAAAGGATATCATATGGATCTGATGGGTATATTATCCATCATATTGTGTGTGCAGTGTGCTAATGGTAAATAAACTACGAGTCTTTTCTGATAATAACAGGAGACAGAGAGTGAAGGACTATATTTAAGAACAGATGGAAAACAAATGTGTGTCAATGCTCGTTAAAAGCATTAGAAGTCAAAATAATTGTGGGCTATGATAGTCTAAGTGCATTACAATATAACACAAAGAGAGAATGTACACACATACACTAGGGCTTAGAGTTACCAAGCCATTAATTACATGTTCAGGCTGAAACATTTATACTTGGTCATATAGTGTTGGTCAAATAGCATCACATGTAGATGCTGCTGAGTTTTGTATTATGTATTATATTTCAATTCAATTCAGTTCATTACTTTATTCTTTAACTTTATTCCAGACACTCAGGGGGTCCATAGATAACACACACACAAAGCATTTACAAAACACATACAAATAAATTAAACAGTTGTCCAACAATCCTTTTATCATAACCTTAGACCAGGGGCCAAGGACCCCCTAGCTGAGAGAGAGATGAAGCAGGGACCCCCTACTCTATATTGCATAAAATTGTGTTTCAGATTAAAGTTTTTGTTTTACTTAGTCTGCTCTTTTTTCCCTCTACACCTATAGCCTCTTTGCCAAAAAATAGCCGATCTACAAGCTCTCAACGCCTCGCAGCGCGAGGCGTTGAGAGCTTGTAGATCTGCTATTTTCGGCTAATGTTCCCCTCAGAAAAGGAATTGTAGGGTTCAAGTGGTTAATGTAAAAAAACGAATTCCTATCACACAAAGATTTGGCGGACCCCCTATAGTAGCTCTGAGTACCCCCTAGGGGTCCCGTACCCCCTGTTGAAGACCCCTGCCTTAGACTGTACTACTACTGTACCTGTAGTGTTAACACACTTGTTAATAAAGTATTCAATCAATCAATTGTGAGAAATTATTTGGGTGTGAATACAACAACAAAGCCTCACCCGAGTGTACCTTTATTTGACAAAATGCCAAGCGTCTACAGCAGTGGTTCTCAAACTTTGTCATGTCAAGGCCCCCCAAAATGATATGTATTTGGCTACGGACCCCTCCCCTCTCAAAAAAAATTTGTGCCAGGGATTTTTTTTAAATAGCAGATCTACAAGCTCATAGCGCGGCACTCTGTGCCGCGCTATGAGCTTGTAGATCTGCTATTTTTTAATAGCCAAAGTATAAAATAATAGTTAAAGTGGTTAAAATGATTGTGACGCTACAGGGCCCCTGGGCCCCTGGACCCCACTTTGAGAACCAATGGTCTACAGTATGTAGATTAAATATAGGCTTTAATGACACTCACCATTTCCCCTCACTGTTCTCAAACTGCTGGACGGAGTATCCGAACATGTCCTCCAGCGGACCGCTGAACGACAGGCCGTTCTTCTGATCCACGTTGAAGGAACACACACATGACAGCAGCACTGCAACAAACACACAGAGGAAATGTTATTTATTTCATCAAGTTCATCATCATTTGCCAAATACAGTATTAAGCAGTTGATTTCAAGCAGTTGATTTCGTCGGCTAAAACTAAGACGAAAAATGTTTGTAGACTACCTTTTTTCACTGACGAAAACTAAATAAAAACTAAGCCATGATGACTAAAACTAAGACTAAATATATTGACAATTTCGTCAACAAATAAAAAATAGACTAAAATGTTAGTGAGGGACTAGTGGAGAAGAGATCCAGTAGAACTAATAGACAAGTCATTTTATGTTTGGTTGTGTTCGGGGTGTTGCGCTCTGAAAATAGTAGATCTACTATTTTCAACATGCAACCAAGTTTAAAATCAGCCATTATGACGCCATCAACGCACCGCCAAAATACATTTTAGGCGACTAAATCAACTGTAGATTTAGTCGACTAAAACTGGACAAAAACGAAAGGATTTCAGATGACTAAAATATGACAAAAACTAAATGGAATTTTATTCAAAAGACTATGACTAAAACTAAATCAAAATTTGCTGTCAAAATCAACACTGGTATCAAGAACGTGCACACCATTCAAAGTTATAGGGCGACAGAAAAGAACGTATGGCGGCCGCGTCCATTGAGTTCAATGGAGAAGTGGCGCCCTGTTATATTAAAAAAAAAGGGAAAAAGTACTGTTACAAGTAAAGGCCTGTGTTCAAAATGCTACTTGAGTAAAAGTACAAAAGTATTGGCATCAAAATATACTTAAAGTTTCAAAAGTACATTTATTTATTTTTTAAATAGCAGATCTACAAGCTCACAACGCTTCGCGATGCGACACGTTATGAGCTTGTAGATCGGCTATTTTCAAATTACTGTTTGATAATACATGCAGTTTTGCATGTCTAACTGATTACATTCTATGCATTGTCTCTTCAACATCAGTGTCGAAGTTATTTGGAATATATAAGGGCATAAAATTGCTACATTTTGGCATATAATAAGAGAAATACAAGGGCAAACATTCTGGATAAATATTTTCAAAATATTTAGGGAAAATGTCACGAACAATTCCTGTATTCAGCCTCAATGATTGTGGAATAATTCATGAGGCCAGACGTGATGTCAGTGATAAAGAGGTTACTGACATGATGGGGGAAGAAATATGGAAATCATATCCACACACACACAAATCATATCAACACTGAATACATTCACACAGACACCTCCTATAAAACACACACACACACACACACACACACACACACACACACACACACACACACACACACACACACACACACACACACACACACACACACACACACACACACACACACACACATGCGTGCATGCGCAAACATGCACATGCATGCATGCATATACACAAAGACACATGCACAAACAGACATGCGCGCACCCAGTGTGTGTGTGCGTGTGTGCATGTGTGTGTGCATACACACGTGCGTGTGTGCATGTGCGTGTGTGTGTGTGTGTGTGTGTGTGTGTGCGTGTGTGCATGTGTGTGTGCATACACACACACACAACACCAGTGGTGGAAAAAGTACTCGTAAACAAGTTTTCACTTGTTTTTTTGTGTGTTTTTTTTAAATAGCAGATCTACACTTGTAGATCTGCTATTTTCAAATAGCTAAAGTTTACATTGGGTTGAAGTGGTTAATGCATGTTTCGTAATAACAATCACAATCTACAAAGTAACTAGTAACTAAAGTTTTCAAATAATTGTAGTGGAGTAAAAAGTACAATATTTGCCTCTGAGATGTAGTGGAGTAGAAGTAAAAGTACTGACAATTGGAAACACTCGAGTAAAGTAAAGATGCCTCAAAACTGTTACCAAAGTACAGTAACTGAGTAAATGTACTTAAATACTTTACACCACTGACACACACACACACACACACACACACACACACACACACACACACACACACACACACACACACACACACACACACACACACACACACGCACACACGCACGCACACACGCACGCACACACGCGCGCGCACACACACAAACAGAGTCATTCTGGAGGACACCAGAGGAATTTCATACATCAATGTGAAGGACTTGGGTCAGTCAGACATCCTGACCCTGAGGAACAATGGCTTCTTCTCTGCATCCTGGGCAGCCTGACAGACCAGTGTAAATCACTGATGCTCTATTTAACCATCTATGTTCTCATTGTGTCCGACACCACAACGAAGCCCTTTATTAAACCATTTAGACCGGGAACGCATCTGTGTGTCATTTTATGTCGATTTCTTTAGCTATTCAAAAATAGCAGATCTGCAAAAAAAAAAAAAAATCTTGAAAATGTGTGCAAGTCTTTGAATATATATATTTTTTAAAGTGAACTTTTTTAACTCAAATCTTTGCTTCTGGGGGATTCTACAAATGTCTTCTAAATCTTAACAGTTTTTTGAAAAAATAATATTGCTATAATATCAGTGGTTCTCAAACCTTTTTCATGTCAAGGACCACCCAAAAGTGATATGTATTTGGCCGCGGACCCCCATCTCAAAATATGTTGTTCCAGGGACCCCCCCAGAAGGAAAGATTTGAGTTTTAAAAAATCGCTTTGAAAAAATATATATATATTCAAAGATTTGCTAGACATTTCATGATTTTTCGAAAATAGAAGATCTACAAGCTCATAGCGCGGCACTCGGTGCCGCGCTATGAGCTTGTAGATCTGCTATTTTTGAATAGCCCAAAGGAATCTTAAA
This sequence comes from Gymnoscopelus microlampas, assembly GCF_963454915.1. NCBI lineage: Eukaryota > Metazoa > Chordata > Actinopteri > Myctophiformes > Myctophidae > Gymnoscopelus > Gymnoscopelus microlampas. The sequence continues at coordinate 7,119,960 of NC_139958.1, forward strand.
AATGACACACAGATGCGTTCCCCGGTCTTTAAAGGGTTAAGCTACTGTGCCGTGGAATGCCATGCGGACAAATGTATTCAATTCCAAAGACTTGTGAGGGAGTAGAGAGAGAGAGAGGGAGTACCAGACAAGCGGGACCCAGAAGAAATGAGGACATTCAGACACAGACTGGACTCACACGGTTACAGTAGATCTATATAGTATATAAAACTTGATCTGGCCTGAAGGCCTCTTGGGCATTAACAGCGTGACATGCTTGACAGAAGCATGACAGAAGGATTAGCGCGCGTGCGTGCGTGCGTGCGTGCGTGCGTGCGTGCGTGCGTGCGTGAGTGCGTGCGTGCGTGCTAGGGGTGGGACGATATGGGTACCTCACGATACGATATATATCACGATATTAGGCCCGCGATAACAATATATATCACGATATTCAATATATTGCGATATATTGCGATATCTTGCGATATTCGTTATATATTGCAAGAAATTTCACCAACGATATATCACGATAGCCCTTGTATTCAATTCATAAACACATAAAATAGCAACAAACAGTTAAAAATCATCATTACTCAAATACAGAGTTGGAAAAACAACGTATCACAAACAAAACTTTTTTTTTTTTTAAATCTTTTTTTATTTTTATTTTTTTAATATCGATTTAAAAAAAATTAATATCGATTATTTATCGTGGGAGAAAGTATCGCGATATATCGATATATCGATATATCGTCCCACCCCTAGTGCATGCGTGCGTGCGGGCGTGCGTGCGGTGCGCACAAGTGCAAGGTGTACACAAATGCATCACAGGCTAGTCTGTGATAATAAGGATAATTCCTTTTAACAGGTCGTTCATGAAAGTCCTTGCGGTCTTGTTTCCAATGAGAACCTGTGAGCAAAAATAGGGGTTAAGAGTCTTGCTCAGGGACAAATTACATTTCATCGACACATATGCTGGCCTGGCCTGGAATCCCCGAAGTGATGGTCCCTAGCTTGTATCATCTCAAACATAAAAAGATAAGCCAGTCAGATTTTGAAATTGATGGCACGGATTTTTCTGGACAGTCACTGTACTGTATTGTTGTTGTACTGTACAAAGGTAGACAGGAGGCTCAGACGTGTAAATGTCGTATAAAAGGTGTTGCTCACCGAAAATAGCTGATCTACAAGCTCACAATGCGGGGCATCCGCCACACGTCCTCAGCTCGTAGATCGGCTGATTTCCGCCGGTGACACCGCCGTAGGGAGAAGGATAAATCATGCAGGCCGTACCCCCCCCCCCCCCCCCCCCCATGCCTCTCACTTTGTCCTTTCCCTGCCCCCCCCTCCATCTCTTAAGACAAGTTCCATTTCCTCCCCCCATTAACTTGATTATGCACACACACACACACACACACACACACACACACACACACACACACACACACACACACACACACACACACACACACACACACGCACACGCACACGCACACGCACACACACACACACACAAGCACACACACGGGCCAATCCAGTTCATTTAGCTGATTCAAGGCGGCTCCAGGCCAAGCAGACCTTCTCCATTTATCACTGACAGACAGAAGTGAAGTATTGTACACAAACACACACACACACACACACACACACACACACACACACACACACACACACACACACACACACACACACATACACATACACACACACACACACACACACACACACACACACACACACACACACACCCTGGAGCTGTATGAACCAACGTCCTCTGACAAAACACAGGGGCATATGCTTTTATTTCACTTGCGCCTTTTATAAAGAACAATTTCATTTTCTTATATTTGCTCTGTCTCTGCCATCAACGGCTTTCAAATCATGACAGAGAACTGTGTTCTAGTAGTTCTATTTGAGCATTATGTTCAACAAGGGGAGTGTCGGAGCTCATTCTATTACTTAAACGCTATATACTTTGTTGACCGGCGCCACTATTTAACTTTTTTATAAATTAATAAAATGTCATTTTGTCCAATCTGTATGGTAGAGAATGTTAATACAATATCACTTATATAATTGGGGTGGTTGTATTTTGTCTCCCTGCTCTTCTATTGAGACAATTAGATCGTGTCAAAGGTCATGTCTCACCTAGACACAGGATCTGACATGAATTTTGACCTGAGATTTAATTTATCCCCTGAGCAAGCAGGGGATAGGGCAGGCTCTATTAGCTCAATGGTAAACAATTCACTTCCTGCGCACTTGCGCAGGAAACTGGGTTCAAATCCGGGGTAGAAGAGGAAGGTTACATAGTGCTGCTTTAAGCTACTGAGATGGCTGACATGCTTTGCTTTAGTTTGACGTGACCATACGATACCGTTTGCTGCGTGTTGTGTTCAAAACATATACTCTGCACTCTGTTCCTGCCTGGAGAACATAATCCTTTATTTTCTGCACCATGCATAAATTTGATTATGTTCTATTTTTGGCTTCCAGTGATATAAACCAAACACAGCATGGCAAAACCGACATGAACTTTGGCTCCACAGCGTTCAGAAACACCTGAAGATTTCCCAAATAGGCCTATAACACTGACACTGTAACCGAGACAGTCACTGCCCACACAAAACCCATTTAGACCAGGAAAGAAAGCCTATACGTTGTTATACCTTTCAAGCATCTGTGTAGTTTTAGTTTTTGCTATAGATATAGCTAGCCTACATCAGTGGTTCTCAACCAGTGGTCCGGGGACCACCAGTGGTCCTTGAGGGAGTACCAGGGGGTCCCCAGCAAAATGAGTTAACATAGCGTCACAATCATTTTTAACCACTTAGCTTTGGCTATTCAAAAATAGCAGATCTACAAGCTCATAGCGCGGCACTCGGTGCCGCGCTATGAGCTTGTAGATCTGCTATTTTTGAAAAACCTTGAAAAAGTGTGCATATCTTTGAATATTTATATTTTTTAAAGCGAAAATTAACTGATATCTTTGCTTCTGGGGGTCCCTGGAACAAAACATTTTCAAATGGGGGTCCGCGGCCAAATGTATATCAATTTAGGGGTCCTTGGCATGAAAAAGTTTGAAAACCACTGGCCTATATGATTTTTTTTTTTTTCAGAAAAGTTTTTAGAATGGGCCTCAGGTATAAATGGGATCAGAATTCCATTTGAGTTATTATTATACCAACATAATTGGCTCATACAGGGAGCTTGTGCCTTCATGGATTTTATTGAACATAACGTCCTCTATCACTGTTATGATGATAAGATATACAGTATGGTCCGGAAGGTTAAAACATATCTGATCTCAGGCCTGCTCTGTTCTTTGGGTGAATAATAGAGGACAGAAGTCTGGACAGTCTGGACAGAAGTCCTGACGTCACTCGTTCATCCCCAGGTTCGTAAAGTAATTTCTCTATGGAGAATAACATTGGGTCATCTTAGAATAGTCTCATATAAGAATTGTGGTCCAAAAATAAACAAACTGTGTCGGCGATATTGTCAGGGAGGAGGTTCTGTATCATTTATGATAGTCAGTCACTTATATTTGATACAGTCTGTTTCTGGCGAAAATGTAACTAATTCGAGGAAGTAACGTTAGCGTTTTCTCACCGTCAGTTGATGCTTCATATCCATAAGAGTCAAACCGCCAGGATCATTTGTTTATTTTTGGAACACAGTTCTTATTTGACGCGATATTAAAGACGTCTATGGGGATTCAGAATGGAGGTGGAAAACCGCGAACCAGGTAGACAAACATAGGATGTGTAAATTGCGTCAGACTTCGGTGCTCTATGGGCACTGAATTTAGCCAAGATGTGAATGCTGACCTTGATTCATAGAAAGTGAAGTGTCATTTAAACTCATATGAGCCATACATTAAGGCACGTTTGTGAAGGAAAGTGATAAATTGACCCTCTGTAGGAGCGAAACATTTAAATTGAAAGGTGATAATGCAGTTTAAAGGAGTAGTTCACCCAAAAAATTACTTATTTTCCATCAATTAACACACCCCGTGAAGCTTTGAATTCATGGAGATGTTTTGGTTTTTGTCACATTCCTGAGCCAATAATTTTATGACCGGGTCATCGGTCAGTAGGAGACTCAGGAGACTCTTTGCCGGTCATCAAATCATTGGCTCAGGAATGCGACAAAAACAAAACGTTTTCCATGAATTCAAGGCTTCATGGAGTGTGTATGTAATTGATAGAAAAGAAAGTCATTTTTTTGCGTGAACTACTCAGGTAGAAGGTGAGTCATTCTACAGTTCAAAGGGATAGCGGGGCAGCAAGCAGCGGTGGAAGAATTACTCACATTTCTTACTTTAAGTTAAAGTATCAATACTGCAATATGTAAAAGTAAAAGTCTGGAATTCAAAATGTACTTGAGTAAAAGTACAAAAGTATTGGCATCATAATGTACTTAAGGTACCAAAAGTAAAAGTACTCATTAGGCAGAATGTCCCATTTCAAGTTTTCAAATGTATACACGTCTTTTGAAAATAGCAGATCTACAAGCTCACAATGCGACGCATTGTGAGCTTGCAGATCTGCTATTTTCAAACGCCCGAAAAGTATATAGGGCTGAAATGGTTAATGTATGTTTTGTAATAATAATCCAGAATCTACAAAGTAACTAGTAACTAACGTTTTCAAATAATTGTGGTGGAGTAAAAGTATAACATTTGCCTCTGAGGTGCAGTGGAGTAGAAGCAAAAGTATTGGAAATTGGAAATACTCAAGTAAACTACAAACGCCTCAAAACTGTACTTAAGTAGAATACTTCAGTAAATGTACTTAGTTACTTTCCACTACTGGATAGCGGGCAGCAAGTAAATACATATTTTGCAAAACACATGTATTCACAGTCGATGACAAATGTGCAAAACTCAACCTGTCGGTCACACCAGCTCCCATAATAACACCTCCTTGCTGCCCCTCTCTTTGCCCACAGTTAGCAAAAGTAAATGACTCCACGTTAAGCACACGATAAGTCTGTACGACATCCAACCTCTCATCGAAACTCAAGATTATGTCCGACAACACGTCGTTAAATCCACCACAGCGCCTGCTGGCCTGTGAGACAGTTAATCCTATAAAACTGACCCCCAGGTGCGCACCTGGACGCTTCAAAGCCCAATTCGACTGCTATAAAAACACACACGGCGAACACCCCGTCATTTGTATAAACACAGCACCCGGCTATGATTGGCTATAAGGCCTTAACCCAAATTCTCACCTGTAGGCAAGCTAGTTATTATAGGTAAATCTAAAAACTCACTCCTAATGACTTTGTGGTCTTGTGTGCTACATTTGTCATACTGACAGAGACTGACAAGGCTTACATTACTTCTTATTATAAGTTATTATAAAGTGTCAGCAAACAACATACAGTAAGCGGGCTGAAGTTCATTTTACATATGGCGCCGATTTAACCCATTCAAACCGGGAACGCATCTGTGTAACCACTTTAACCATTATTTTATACTTTGGCTATTCAAAAATAGCAGATCTACAAGCTCATAGCGCGGCACCGAGTGCCGCGCTATGAGCTTGTAGATCTGCTATTTTTGAAAAATGTTGAATATTTTGTGAAAATATTTGAATATATATATTTTTTTTTAAATGGAACATTTGTAACTCAAATCTTTGCTTCATGGGGGTCCCTGTAACTAAATATTTTGAGATGGGGTCCGCGGCCAAATACATATAATTCTGGGGGTCCTTGACATGAAAAGGTTTGAGAACCACTGATGTAGAAACATACGTTTTGAAAGATTTGAGTTACAAATGTTTGCTTTAAAAATATATACTATATATTCAAAGATTTGCGCGATTTTGTTTTTTTTTTCTTTTCCAAAATAGCCTAAAGAAATCAAGAAATCTAAAAATGACACCGATTCTTTCTCGGTCTTAATGGGTTAACGGATGAATGAATGAATGAATGAAATATGGTCTTTCAATGGCTAATTTAATATTTCTGTACCGCGTGGCTCACTGAAAATAGCACATTTTCAATGAGCCATGAAGGTTATACAATAAATATGTATAAATGAGGTTGAAGCTGACGTCACTGTTTTGGGGCTTTTGTGTGTCTGACCCTTTACAGGGACGACGATGGCCAGCAGATTAATGTGGACGGTCAGCACTCTGGTGATGAGATGGACCACCTGTTGTGTTGGCATGAACACACAGCCACACACATAATACAGTACGTTATGTTAAGTGTAAAACATTACATAGTAAGCACAAATATGCCCATAACCCATTGAGACCTGAAGCCGATTCTACATGTCTCCTAAATCTCAACAGTTTTCTGAAAAACCTATGTTTCTATATCAGTGGTGCTCAATCTTTTTCGTGTCAAGGACCCCCAAAATTATATGTATTTGGCCGCGGACCCCCATCAAAATATTTTGTTCCAGGGACCCCCAGAAGCAAAGATTTGAGTTAAAAATGTTCGCTTTAAAAAAATATATATATTCAAAGATTTGCACACATTTTCATGAATTTGCCGCGCTATGAGCTTGTAGATCTGCTATTTTTGAAAAGCCCAAAGTGTAAAATAATGCTTTTTAGCTCAAATCTAAAAATGACACAGTTCCAGGTCTTAATGGGTTAAAGTAGGTTAGATAAGAATATTAAGTAGAGCGTATGTGTAAAATGGTGCATTTATATAGCGCTTTTATCCAAAGCGCTTCACATAGATTGTGCATTACATTCACCCATTCACACACACATTCACACACCGATGGCGGAGGAAACTATGCAAGGCACCAACCTGCTCATCGGGAGCAATTAGGGGTTCAGTGTCTTGCTCAAGGACACTTCGACACTCTGGGGGGAGCCGGGATCGAACTGGGAACTGGGAACCGCATTCGGCCACTCTGCCCCTGAGCCTCAGCCATTTGAAAATAGCAGATCTACAAGCTCACAACGCATCAAGCTTGTGGATCTGCTATTTCCAAATACAATCTCAGGGGGAAATTATAATAAGCAGACCTGGCAACGCTGGGAACACTGATTGATAGTTGATAGTTAGGAACCAAATGGACCTTTACAGGTCTGTAACTAGAGGGTATACCAAATGGAGTCAAATGGACCCCTTGGGAGGCCTGTAAGGTCCATTTGGTTCCATTTGTGCACTCTCAGAGTTAAATTAACACTTTTTACAGAGTAGATGGGGGTTCCCAGAGATCTCCAGAGGGTTCTCACTGTTTAGAGGATAATGAGCAGAGACATGTACAGTATGATATGACCATGACCACATCATATTCAGCAGTAGTCCTAGTAGTCAGGGGAGAGGGCCGTAAGCAGCAGGAATTATATCATCGCGTCTCATGGGACAGAAGTTCCTGTATTCTGGCATGGCCTCGGGTCATAAAGAGGCAAAGGAGACCCCACTTAACCGTTCCCACATTTCCCTCTTTATTACCCTGGCCCAGACCAAAGGCAAAAGGGGGATAATGTTTTTGTCCCTGTCCGTTTGTTTGTCTGTCTGCATTGGGATAGGCTGAAAAACTTGGCCACATATGGAGTCATACAGTATGTCATGGACGACTGACGTAATAGACTTGACCAACCAGGTCAAGTTCCAACCAGTGTTGATTTTGACAGCAAATTTTTTATTTCGTTTTAGTCATAGTCTTTTGAATCAAATTCCATTTAGTTTTAATCATATTTTAGTCATCTGAAATGTTTTACTGTTAGTCAAATTATAGTCGACTAAATCTACAGTTGATTTAGTCGACTAAAATGTATGTTGGCGGTGCCTTGATGGCGTCATAATGGCTGATTTTACATTTGGTTGCATGCTGAAAATAGCCGATCTACAAGCTCACAACGCGTCACAGCGCAACACGTTGTGAGCTTGTAGATCTGCTATTTTCAGAGCACAACACCCGAGCGCAACCAAGCATAAAATGACTTGTCTTTTAGTTCTACTGGATCTCTTCTCCACTAGTCCCTCACTAACATTTGTTTTTATTTGTTGATGAAATTGTCAATATATGTAGTCTTAGTTTTAGTCATCATAGCTTAGTCTTTATTTAGTTTTTATTTAGTTTAGTCAGTGAAAAAAGGTAGTCGACGAATATTTTTCGTCATAGTTTTAGTCAAGGAAATCAACACTGGTTCAACTGCCCTGGATTCCTAGTTATTGTCTCTTTCCATGTTGTATCTCTATGCTCTTTCTGTTTTCTCTTTTTCAGCCTCTCTCTTCTCTTTTTCAGCCTCTCTCTTCTCACGTTCATCTTCTCCCTCTCTCCCTCTCTCTCTCTCTCTCTATCTCCCTCTCTCTCTCTCTCTCTCTCTCTCTCTATCTCTCCCTCTCCCTCTCCCTCCCTCTCTCCCCTCTCCCTCTATCCCTCTCTCTCTCCCTTTCTCTCTCTCTCTCTCTCTCTCTCTCCCTCTCCCTCTCTCCCCCTCTCCCCTCTCCCTCTATCCCTCTCTCTCTCTCTCTCTCCGTCTGTCTCACTGTTTATCTTCTTTATTTCTCTCCCACTCTCAGACTCATGTCCTTTGGTCCTTCTCCCTCCCTCTCCCTCTCCTCCCCCCATAACACTACATTAGTTCTCCCCCATTCCCTGGTCATGGATTGTGGGAATGGTTCTCATGGGCCTCTGAACTTCCGATACAGATTTAGGCTCAGCTGTCTCCCATTTAAAGCTGCAATCTGTAACTTTTATGTCTCTACTCTGGGATTCGAACTCGGCTCTCTCTACTCGCAGCACGAGAGACCACTCTTATACTACGGCTCATTCAACACGGGAATCCTCACTTAATTGGCTTAGGGGGGAGATATTGCGCTTGTGAGCTTCAGGCAGGTGTCCAACCTGACACTATAGGGACTAAAAAATGTCTCAATGGAAGAGTATAGGGAGGCTAACCAGACCATTCAAATCAGTTAAAATATCCTTTTGGGTCACTCAAAATAAGATTGCCAGATTGCCTGCTTTTGGCGGTACATGATGAATCATCATTTCAGGACAAATTAGGCACAATTGCGTGGGTTGTGTTATTCTTCACAATAAAACCTTTACATCTGTGTCTACAAGCATGTGTGTGTGTGTGCGCGTACATATTAGTGTACATTAGTGTCACGTGTGCGTTTCTGTTCTGTTCACTTTGGGGGGTTGGAGAGGGATTTGTGGGCGTGTTAAAACACACAGATGTGTCTTAAAATGCAGTGAGAACCATATTTGCCAGGATGGGGCTTAATTCTCCTGGGCATGTTGTGTTCTTATGGAATGTCTGTAGGCAGACGAGAGAGAGAGAGAGACACAGAGAGAGAGAGAGAGAGAGAGAGAGAGAGAGAGAGAGAGCTGCTGCATCATTAGGGGACGACCACGTCCATCCTTCTCTTCCTGCAATTAAGTGTTCTTGCTTCCATTGGTCCATTCATTAATTCCCTCCACCATGTCTAGATTCCCTCATGTTCCACTATATCCATCTACTGCACTCATCCATTCACCTCTCTGTCCATCACTATCCATCTACAACACTCCACAACTCCTCCATCCATTCATCCATCAATCTCTCTCTCTCTCTCTCCATCCCTCCCTATCCTTCCATCACTCCATCCCTCTGCTCCTCTGTTTATCCATTCATTCATTGACTTCATTGAGGATGTCAGGTGTCACGTTACACATGTATGTACAGTGTCTATACGTTTCGTTTACAGATGAATCCAGATGTTTCCTCTAGAGCTTAGAGCTCTTTATTGGCCCTGAAAACATGTCGGTCTTACAAGACCCACGCATAATTACATCATCCCCCAACACGCCTGTCAAAACTTTCATCCCCCTGAATCCCCCCGTTAAATGGGCAGGGCGAACACCATCATAATCACGAACACACGCACACCCACGCATGCACGCACACACGCACGCACGTACGCACACACTCACACACACACACACACACACACACACACACACACACACACACACACACACACACACACACACACACACGGTTCATTACAATGAGCGCTACAGCTGCTGATCATACAAGTTTTACAACCAACCACTAAACATGGGGGAGACCCCAGCTGGGGTCTGAAGGGGCTTCTGGGGCAGATCAAACACCTCTGGAGTGACTATAAATACACACACCCTGGAGTCAAACGGTGAACGAGGGCTTTATCACGGCCCATAAGACAAAAGAGAAAATAATCACCTTGGTAAACGACAAATAAATTGGAGCAAATACTATAATCACCCTGAGTCTGAGTGAACTGCTGCACCTTGGGAAATACGACTGTACGTTTACACTGCGGAGCTACTTAGCGATATAAAAATAGAAACGTACCCATCTGAGATAATATACAAAGTGGAATTCCTAATCGCAGACAGACAATAAAAGATGGCCTAGCTAGCAGATCTGTGTGTGTGTGGTTAAGAACTCCAGCGGTCAAGAAATAATATTTATCTTGGTTGCATTCTTTTTTTTCCCTTCTTCTTCTTTATTGACACACAAACAAACACACGCACACACGCACAAGCACGCACACGCACGCACGCACACGCACGCACACACACACACACACACACACACACACACACACACACACACACAGATACATACGCAGACACACGCAGAGACACACGCAGAGACACACACACAGGCCCACTCTTACTGCACCCCAAACTCTGTTACTGTTCTAAAGATAGTTTCATGAAATGTTTACATAAATCTCTCTCACCAAACACCCACTCATCCTCTCTCTGTATTGATCTGTTCTCCACTGTACAGCCCAACATTTAGTTTTAGATGCTGCACACATAGATGGAGAGAGAACCTCAAGTCAATTCTAATTCTAATCGATCGGCCGTCTCGCCAGGCCGGAGATTATGTTTTCATCCCTGTCTGTCCGTCTGTTTGTCCATCCGTCTGTGAACGGCTCGCCTCAGACACAGCTGGACCGATTGGTGTGAAACGTTGCACACACACACCAAAGGAAGAACCTCTGCCCCAAATCGGCCTTGTGGTGGTGCTATAACTGATTTATAGCTGATTTACCCTCTGGCCTACATGTATAACTCTTGAACAGTAGGTCATACAGTCAAAAAGGCGTTTTTCCCTGGATTCCTTGGATCATGATGCAACTTTCTCCATATCTAGCCATCAGGATTTGGCTACATTTCGCTTGTTTCTTTTATTTGAACCCATTTTTTTATTCAACTAGACCGCCACCGGCCTACCGGACCGGTTCTCCAGATTTGTTAACTACAGGCGTACGCTCACGCAAGCTCAGATACACATTTCAATCACGTTCTGATTATTTCAACAATAAATCAGATGGTATGAAGTAACTATAAGTACAAGTAAAAGTATAAGTTCAGTAGTCTTTTCACTAGATACTTTCTGGCTCTAACTCAGATCAGTATTTGGATGACTACCTTTACTTCTTACTTAAATGCTTTTAAAATAATAAGATACGGGAATCAAGGACCAGCTTGTTCCAGACATTCTCCTTTGTAGATGAGAAAGGTCTGGGAATGAGGTTAGCTCCTTCTGAGACATCATCACACTCCCCTCCTCCCAGAACACTGCTGGCCAGATCTGTTGAAACATCTTGGCACCCACCGTACTGTAACTCACTTCTTAAAATCAGCTCTACCCCCTCCCTCCCCCATACCCCTGCTCCCCCCCCCACTACTGCCTGATTTCAGTGGTGGGAAAAGTACAAAAATGTTGTACTTAAGTAAGTAAAAGTATCAATACTGCAATGTAGAAATACTCCATTACAAGTAAAAGTCCGGAATTCCAAATTTACAAAAGCATTGGCATAAAAAATGTACTTAAAGTAAAAGTATTCAGTATGCAGAATGTCCCATTTGACAAGTTACCAAAAAAAGCAGATCTACAAGCTCACAATGCGTTGCATTGTGAGCTTGTAGATCGGCTATTTTCAAATGGCCAAAATATGAAGTGGTTCATTGAAGTGGTTAATGTATGTTTTGTAATGATAATCAAAATCTACAAAGTAACCAGTTACTCAAGTTTTCAAATAATTGTAGTGGCGTAAAAGTACAATATTTGCCTCTGAGATGTAGTGGAGTAGAAGTAAAAGTAGTGACAATTGGAAATACTCCAGTAAAGTAAAAAATATCAAAACAAAGTACAGTACTTGAGTAAATGTACTTAGTTACTTTACACCACTGGTATTAGGCCCTAAGTTGAATATTAGACGTCACCAGACACCAGACGTGACAGAGATCAGAGATGTCTCATCGTCTGGCTTCGTGAGACAGACTAATATGAAAGGAGATCTGGTTCCTTTCAACACACAATGGCATAATTCCTCTTGTTTATAACCAGTAGGGGCCATGTTGTATTGCAAAACTGAGCGTTAGTGTTTATGGACTTAGGGGTTTATGGCGGGGTTAATGTTAATGTTTTTACGTGACAGAAAATATCTTTCTGCTACAGGCAGAAATTGAAAAGTACATAAAGAGACAGTGTGAGTGCTGTGAATTTAACTGTGAGAGCGTGCTGTCCATTTTTACACGCACAAGACTTAAATTAACACTCAGAACTTCATGTACTGTAAACGTTCTAGACCAGGGTTCCCGAATTAGTTTTCCCCAAGGGCCACATTATGTGTACGGCACCAAGCCGAGGGCCACCACAACATTGCACAACCTGCGAACAGATTAGGGCTTTGGGGGGCGGCGTTCCCGCTACTCCAGTGACAGTGCAGATAGTACTGTTGTTGCTGATCTTACCACGATTGTTGTAATTATGATTGGTTGTGGTACTAACAATTGAGCCCTGGGATTCTTAAATCCTGTGTTGAGGGTCACACAAGGAAAAAATGCACTCTCGAAAGTTTAAACAAAATAAGTTGAGAACCAGTGTGCATCTGTAGCAGCTAGTGATGGCCAACCGTTAACCGGTAACCGTTAACCATTAAGAAATTGGTAACCGGTTAATACTAATGGAAAAAAAAGCTTCGGCTTTGACGCTATCTTAGAATAGATGTACACCTATTTGACAGTTGCAGAAACATAATTGCCTTCCTTGATGCATTAACGAGCGTCAACAAGCATAAACTGGCCACAGACACACACCTCCCCTCTGCAGTGCTCTAAAAGTGACTGGAGTCTGTCCCATTTCTCTCCAAAAGCCCTTGAATATGATTAAAGATTACTGTGATTATGGTAAGCTCACATTTTATATCACACACACCATACCTGAAAAAAAAATAATAATTGACGGGAGTTGGTGCGGGCCGGACAGTTGCCCCTCGCGGGCCGCAAATGGCCCCCTTTTGGGGAACCATGCTCTAGACCCTTTTTTCCGTCTACACCAAATCTTTTTGCCAAAAATAGCCGATCTACAAGCTCACAACCCATCGCAACGTGTACAGTAGATCTGCTATTTTTAGCTTAATGTTCCCCCCAGAATATGGATGCTGTGGTTTTAAGAGAATTTATGGATCAAAAAGAAGATGGTGATGTTTCTCAGCCAGTAGGTCAAAGGTCAGATCTTTCTCACATCCAGAAGGAACTCCGAACTCTCTCGAGACGATTTGGAATTTAGAATTTGTCACAGAAGGAACTCTAAAGGTCTCTTGAGGCGATTTGGAATTTGTCACATGGAATTGTTCCCTCGATCTGTCCAGGAAATTTGGTTTTCCCATTGGCATCGTTCCCACTCTCCCCATCACACGTGCGCACTCACGCGCGCTCACGCACACACGCACTCATTGTTTCTCTCTCTCTCTGTCTGTCTCTCTCTTCTATCTGCAGTGGTGGTAAAAGTATTCAAAAATGTTTTAAGTATCAATACTGCAATGTATAAATACTCTGTTACAAGTAAAAGTCTGGAATTCAAAATTGACTTGAGTCAAAGTACAAAAGTATTGGTATCAAAATGTACTTAAAGTAACCAAAAGTAAAAGTACTCATTGTGCGGAATGTCCCATTTCAAGTTCACAATGTATAAAAGAACTTTTGAAAATAGCCGATCTACAAGCTCACAATGCGTCGCATCGCGACGCATTGTGAGCTTGTAGATCTGCTATTTTCAAATGGCCGAAATATATATACGGCTGAAGTGGTTAGTGTGTTTTGTAATAATAATCAAAATCTACAAAGTAACTACTAACGTTTTCAAATAATTGTAGTGGACTAAAAGTATAATATTTGCCTCTGAGATGTAGTGGAGTAGAAGTAAAAGTATTGAAAATTGGAAATACTCCAGTAAAGTCAAAATATCTCAAAATTGTACGGTACTTGAGTACATGTACTTAGTTACTTTACACCACTGTCTCTCTGTCATTCTCTCTCTCTTCTACCCCCTCCCCCTCCCCCTCTCCCTCTCTCTCTCAGAACATTATCCAGGTCTTTTCACCTCGCTCGTCTTGACCAGAAGCGGATGTTCTTCACAGCGATGTGGCAGTTATCCTAAATGGTTTAAAACCAGACTGTAACATGTCACATTATATTAGTCGTAGGCAGAGCTGCCTCTTCATTTACTGCCATACGGAATACTACACATTATTTTACATAGTAAACAGTAGCACATGATTTGTAATGCACACAGTACCTTAACTGTGTACTGTAATATGGCATAGTGCACTGCCCGCGGCCACTATACAGTAGGCAGGGGTTGACACTAAGGTCTCAGAGGCACTTGCCCGTCAGGCAAGTACAGGTCATGTTCTACTTGCCCACAAGTCATGCCCACTTGCCCGAAAAGTAAATTCTTACTCTCGTAGAACAAATGAATGTTAAATCCAATCGATAACTGCTGAGTGGCGACAGTCACTTTGAAAAACAGAATGAATGCATGCTAGTTGTAAAGAGGTAGCATAGTCCTTCATGAATAGACAATAATATTTAATGTAGCCCGAATGCACTTGCCTGTCGGGCAACCTGAAAGCAAACCAGGCATGCAAACAGCCCCAAGGTGAAAAAGGTGACAACATGTTGTTTTCTTTCGGGTCAGGTGTCACACAATTGCCCTATTTGGGTTCAAAAAGGTGACTGTAGCTGAAAAGTGACACTTTTGCATGTCCTGCAAAATGAAAATGTATCCTCACTCCTTGCATCTATAGGCTACACGGTAAGCAACACAGCATGTTGGCTTCAGTAGGGCTGCTGCCAGTATCCTATCTGCACGCAACAATGCCTCAGTCACCGTCGAAGAAGAGAAAGATTTGAGCTCACAATTCTTTCCGGCTCCAGGGGCCCCCAGGGGTCCTTGAAGGTGTCCCCAGCTAAATGATTGATAGTTATGAACCAAATGGAGCCTTTTACCAGTGACACTGAGAGTGTGTACAAATGGAACCAAATGACCAAGCGTCAGACGTTTGATGTGACAGGAAACCCTGTCGCGTCGCATGTTGTTAACGAGGATGAAAGACGCCTCGGGTCAGTGTGCCTCACAGGGCATAATTCCACTTCTGACAGCGTGCCTGCCTTGTTTTAAATGTTTTTTACTACCATGTCAAGTAACCTAACACTAGTTGGGAGTGAGAAAATACATTTTTATCCCACGATTTTGTAACCCCATTTTTTTCACCTAGTGCCAATTGTCTAAGTAATGCTGAGCACTACACTCCCTCTGCCAGCCTAGGGAAAAGCTTAGAGCCGAGCTCATGCCTCCTTCAATGCATGAGAGCTAACAAGCCTTCTTATCACCCGACAGGGGGGAGTTTCCCTGGTTGGACGTAGCGCGTGGAAGGAACACGTTATTCCAACCAGTTCCTTTCTAGTCCAGGGGCCAAGCCATATTTTGGTACCACCTAAGGTGACCGTAAAGTTTTTGTATTTTTGTCTTCCTACATGTCTCTAGTTTATATTTTGGTATGATAACCCTTCCAATCGTGTAGCTTAATGGCAGTTATCACTACCTACCGGCTAATGTATCCGGTAGGAGACACAAAGTAGAATCTTTGTGTCTCCTACACCCAGGCATCAAATTATTGCGACAAAAAACTAAATATATCCATGTATTCAAGGCTTCATGGGGTGTGCAATTGATAGAAAATAAATATTTTTTTGGGTGAACTCCTCTTTAGGTTTCCCAGGGGGACTCTCTACCCATTCAGCTATGACCACCCTGGACCGAAGGAGGGTCAACTTTTACAAGCTTATGGAAAACACCAAAAATCTGAGAAGTTATCAATTGCACACCCCATGAAGCCTTGAATACATGGATATATTTAGTTTTTTGTCGCAATAATTTGATGCCCGGCTGTAGGAGACACAAAGATTCTACTTTGTGTCTCCTACCGGATACATTAGCCGGTAAGTAGTGATAACTGCCATTAAGCTACAAGATTGGAAGGGTTATCATAACAAAATATAAACTAGAGACATGTAGGAAGACAAAAATACAAAAACTTTACGGTCACCTTAGGTGGTACCAATTTGTGAAAATATCAGTGTTGGCCCCTGGACTATTCCCCTCTATCAGGCGCCCCCGGGTGGCCATGTGGCGCGTCCTCATTCCAATGTCAGTCAAGTGACGCGGGACTACCGGGAACGGCAAAAAGCGATGCACAGGGGGAGCCTGTCCCGTCAAACATCTGACACTTGGTCAGATGTTCCCCCAACTCAACACTATAGTACGGCCTGGGAGTGAGACTGTTCAGTAAGAATCCCTAGTCTATGGGGCGCCCGCTAGCCTAGCGGTCCAGCCGCATACCACATATAAGCTCTAATCCCCGACGACCTTTGCTGCGTGTCACTCCCCGTCTCTCTCTCTCCCTGTTTCCTGTCTATATACTGTATAGCAGTGGTTCTCAACCGGTGGTCCGGGGACCACCAGTTGGTCCTTGAGGGAGTACCAGGGGGTCCCCAGCAAAATGAGTCAACATAGCGTCACAATCATTTTTAAACCACTTAGCTTTGGCTATTCAAAAATAGCAGATATACAAGCTCATAGCGCGGCACCGAGTGTCGCGCTATGAGCTTGTAGATCTGCTATTTTTGAAAAACCTTGAAAAAGTGTGCATATCTTTGAATATTCATATTTTTTTAAAGCGAAAATTAACTGATATCTTTGCTTCTGGGGGTCCCCTGGCACAAAACATTTTCAAATGGGGGTCCGCGGCCAAATGTATATCAATTTAGGGGTCCTTGGCATGAAAAGGGTTGAAAACCACTGCTGTATACTATCAATAAAAGGCAGAAAAAGCACAAAAAAAACGTATCAAAAAAATAATCACTGGTCTAGGAGAAAAATAGCGGACGTACAAGCTCACACCGCATCCTGGATGCGACGCGGTGTGAGCTTGAAAGGTCTGCTATGTTCAGTGCGGGACACCATCATAGGACAGAGTATAAATGAGGCTTAACATTAGTGGAAGAGAAGAGGTGCCCCAGGCAGACCTGTTTGTGATGCCAGGTTGATGGATGGCTCTGCTGGCCCACCGCTGGCCTGGGCCCGAGATACAAGGGTTGGGGGGTCTTATAGGGCTAGTCAGGGCCTGGCGCACAGATGCAGAACTGCTTTGTCGACTACACACACATATATGACATGAACACACACACACGCGCACACACACACACACACACACACACACACACACACACACATGGACGATCTCAGGCTATCAGCACATAGAATAATTGAGAGCCCTCGAGGTTTGCGCGCGTGTGTGTGTGTGTGTGTGTGTGTGTGTGTGTGTGTGTGTGTGTGTGTGTGTGTGTGTGTGTGTGTGTGTGTGTGTGTGTGTGTGTGTGTCTTTGTGTGCATGTGTGTGCATGTCTGTGTGTGCGTCGATACGTGCATGCATACTGTACGTGCGTGTGTGTGTGTGTGTGTGTGTGTGTGTGTGTGTGTGTGTGTGTGTGTGTGTGTGTGTGTGTGTGTGTGTGTGTGTGTGTGTGTGTGTGTGTGTGTGTGTGTGTGCACGGCATGCGAGTGCATGTGTACTTCCCATGTTGTTTCTTCTGGCCTGGGTGTTGATAGGGGGGGTTTGGTACACGGGGAAAAAACAAGGAAATGGCCCCAGACAGCTCCCCCCCTAAACACTGTTTTGCAAACATTTAGCTTTGAGAAGGCAGAAGCTAGAAGAGAAGCCACAGAGAGAGTATTCTTCATGACAGAAAACATGACACTTTGTTTTTACTGACTAGCATTAAAGGTACTGTAAAGTGATATTTTTTTCGTTAAAACAAAAAGTATTTACTATTTTGTTAAAAGGTTTTAAGCTCTGTGGTGACCTGAATGGTTATAGGGCACATACCACATACAGTAGCCTGACAGCCAGTCAGAGAGTCCCAGCTGGCTGGGCCATTTGCTACTCTCTCTCTCGCTCTCTCTCTCTCTCACTCTCTGGTTCCTGTCTCTAAATTAGTCTACACCAGTGGTTCTCAACCAGTGGTCCGGGGACCACCAGTGGTCCTTGAGAGGGTTCCAGATTTCCCCAGACAAATGAATAGTCCGGTTTCCCCAGACAAATGAATAGTCCGGTTTCCCCAGACAAATGAATAGTCCGGTTTCCCCAGACAAATGAATAGTCCGGTTTCCCCAGACAAATGAATAGTTAGGAACCAAATTGAACCTTGTGCGTCTGTAACTCTGAGAGTGTACAAATGGAACCAAATGGACCCTAACGGGTCCATTTGGTTCCATTTCTACGCTCTCAGAGTCAAATGAACACTGATGATGATACTACTGTGTAGATTGGGACCCCCAAGAAATCAAAATGGTTGAGTCCCTGGCATGTCATTTCAAATGGGGGTCCCTGGGCTAATATGTGTCAATTTGGGGGTCCTTGACGCAAAAAAAGGTTGAAAACCACTGGTCTACACTATACATCTATCAAATGAAGGCTCAGAACCCCTCCGAAAAAATTACTTAAAGGGATAGTTCACCCCCTAAATGACTTTTTTTCTATCGATTACACACACCATGGAGGCTTGAATTCATGGAGATATTTTTAGTTTTTGTCTCATTCCTAAGACAATAATTTGATGACCCGGCGGTGGCTCCGGTAGGAGACTCAAAGTGTCTCCTTTGAGTCTCCTACCGGATATATAAGCATCTTTCTGCCGGTCATGGAAGTACTCAGTAAGTAAAAGTAGCACTACAATATTAAACATTAAAAAAAAATTGTTGACTTGAGTAAAAGTACAAAAGTACTGGCATCAATATACTTACAGTTGCCTACTAGACCAAAAGTTTCTTTCTGCCGGTCATCAAATTGTTGGCTTAGGAATGAGACAAAAACAAAAACAAATCTCCATGAATTCATGGCTTCATGGGGTGTGTAATTGATATAAAATAAGTATTGTTTTTTTGACAAACTAGATACCTGAGTAAAGTTCACTTTGAGCTGCAAGCATCCAACACATGCACTGTCATTTCCATCTGCCTTATTGTTAGGCCGCTAGGGGCAGTTGAAATGTCTATTTTGGGGGTAATAGATTTTTTTATTTCTGGAACCCGAGGCTCGGCCCAGCCCTAATTACTAATTACTAATAGACCAATTATTTGTTTACTAACATTGAGACTGGACGCACAGGTGATTGTTTCACGCAATCAATTCCCAACCTGTTATTTCGGGGTGCGCTGGTTTCAGCACAACCCAACCCCTTCTTGTGTGTTGGCTAATGACGCGCGTCCTAGCGAGACCTGACAGAATGGGTTTCATTGAGAGCATACTGGTTGCACGCATACTGGTTCTTATCAGTGTGACGTTGTCTGTTAAGGGGTCTATTAGCATAGATTTTGCGCCCGGCCCGACCCGAAAACGTCTTGTCGGGTCGGGTTCGGGCAGAATTTGAGAACTCTATCTCCCATGCGGGAGAGAGACCCCAGTTTCGAATCCCGGATTGAGCACGAAACGTACTACTTGCAGCTAACCATTTGAACCCCATCATCCCTATAGTATTCCCCGCCAAAAATAGCCAATCTACAAGCTCACACCGCAGTTTGTAGATCGGCCATTTTTGGCTAAGACGTTTGGTGTAGAGCAGGGGTCTTCAACAGGGGGTCCGGGACCCCTAGGGGGTCCTCAGAGTTACTACAGGGGGTCCGACAAATCTTTTTGTGAGATTTTATCTTTTTTTACATTAACCACTTGAACCCTAGCATCTTTTCTGAGGAGAACTTTAGCCAAAAATAGCAGATCTACAAGCTCACAACGCCTCGCGCTACGAGGCGTTGTGAGCTTGTAGATCGGCTATTTTTGGCAAAGAGTTATAGGTGTAGAGGGGAAAAAAGAGCAGCAAAAGTATATCTGAAACACACTTTTATACAATATAGAGGGGGTCCCTGCTTCATCTCTCTCTCAGCTAGGGGGTCCTTGGTCTGAAAACATTGAAGACCCCTGGGGTAGAGTGAAAAAAGAGGTCCAGGTCCGTTTTACTAAGTATATTATGAATTAATTAATGAACACCTGGCGGTTGAAGTGTTAAGTGGTTCATGTAAAGGAGCTGGGGGGTTAGGGGGTCCCTGTGGTTTGTGTTGAACTCTACTTAACCCTCCCCACTATCACGTCTGCTATACGTGTTGTTGTGTTAAGGCTGGTGATAGTGTAATCTCTACTCCCTCCACATATTCTCCTAAATGAACCTCCCCCATGACCTCTATCGCCTCCCCCAGCTGCTTTCCTCTCTCCCATCTTCACCTCCCCTCCACTCTCCTCCCCTTCGCCTCCCTGTCTGACCCCTCCTCCCTGCTCCTCCTCCTCCATGTCTGACATTGTGGGAGTACTCAGTGAGTAAAAGTACCAGTCTACGATATTATAACATTTAAGACCGGGAAAGCATCTTGTGTCATTTTTAGATTTCTTTGGCTATTAAGAAAATAGCAGATCTACAAGCTCATAGAGCTATGTGGGTATAAAATCGTGTAAATTTGGGTTTTAAAGCAATCATTTTTAACTCCGATCTGTGCTTCTGGGGGTCCCTGGAATAACATATTTTGAGATGGGGGTCCACGGCCAAATACATTATAATTTTGGGGGTCCTTGACATGGAAAAGTTGGAGCACCACTGATATAGCAACATACTGTTAGGATTTAGAAAACATTTTTAGATATGTATTTGGCCGTGGTCCACGATCTCAAAATGTTTTGTTCGGGTACCCCTCAGAAGTAAAGATTTTAGTAAAGACTGTGCGCTTTAAAAGAATATATATATTCACCGATCTGCACACAAAAATGTTCTAAAATAGCAGATCTACAAGGCTATTTTTGAATAGCCAAAGTGTAAAATAATGCATTTTTTGTGCAAATCAAAAAATGACCCAGATGCGTTCCCGGTCTTAATGGGTTAAACATTTAAAAAAAATGTTGACTTGAGTAAAAGTACATAAGTACTGGCATCAATATGTACTTACAATTGCCTACTAAACTAAAAGTACTCAAAACCTTTTTCGAAAATAGCAGATCACACAAGCTTGAGCTTGTAGATCGCCTATTTTCGAATAACCATAGTATAAAATAGGGTTTCAAAATAATAATCTAATTCTGCGAGAAAAAAAACTAAAGCTGTCAAACAGTTGTAGTGGAGTCAAAAAATACAATATTTGCCTCTCAGATGTAGTGTAGTAGAAGTAAAGGCCTAAGTATCGAAAAACAGAAACAGTCAACTACAGTAAAAAGCACTTAAGTATAGCACTTGAGTAAATGTACTTTAATTACATTCCCACCACAGCGCCCCTGTCTGTGATGCCTCTCAACAACTGTGCAGCGCCAGTGAGGTCACGTGACCGAGAAATACCTCACGCCGCTCATAATTTGCATCCATAGTAGTTATGTGCGCTGAGTATACGCCAGCTGGAAGGGGATGGTCGTGCTAAACGACGGACCGACGCCATACTCCAAATTCCTTTCTAGAATTGTGATCCTACCAGAAAGGCTTGACATTCATTCATTCTTTTGGCGACTGTAATGAAATCTCCTGTGATGTGGCCGTGTTGGTCTGGGTGGTCTTTGAGGAGGACAGTGTCTGGTGGTCTTTGAGGAGGACAGTGTCTGGTGGTCTTTGAGGAGGACAGTGTCTGGTGGTCTTTGAGGAGGACAGTGTCTGGTGGTCTTTGAGGAGGACAGTGTCTGGTGGTCTTGAGGAGGACACAGGGGCGTCACGGACATTCACTGTGCGTACGACGCGACACCCTCACTCTCACAGATCCGTGATTTCATACCCCCCACTTTTTGAAAAAAAAAGATTTTTTTTTTTTTTTTTAATAATAAATCTGCAAAATCAGGTAAAAATAAGAATTAAATAACCTAACCCTAACCCTAAAACCGAAATAAAGTAACCAAAACACCGGAAAAAAACTAACAAAATCCGCCCAAAAAACATTTTTTTTAAAATACAAAATGCGTGGTTTAAATGTTTACATTTGACAGTTACAAATGTTCGCTTGAAAAAAAATGATATGCAAAGATTTGCAAAAAATAGCAGATCTATTTTTTCAAAAATAGCAGATCTACAAGCTCATAGCGCGGCACTCGATGAGCTTGTAGATCTGCTATTTTTGAATAGCCAAAGTATAAAATAAGGGGTATAGTCCACCGAAAGTCCATCCCCCCCACCTTCTGAGAGCCTGTAACGTCCCTGGGAGGACAGTGTCTGGTGGTCTTTGAGGAGGACAGTGTCTGGTGGTCTTTGAGGAGGACAGTGTCTGGTGGTCTTTGAGGAGGACAGTGTCTGGTGGTCTTTGAGGAGGACAGTGTCTGTCTGGGGTGTTGTTGATGTGTTGCATTTCAAAGGTGGTGAACCGCTCCAAATATGGTAACAATTGCACAGTGGTGGAAAAAAGTACTACATTTTTTTACTTGAGTAAAAGTATCAATACTGCAATGTGGTAGTTACGAGTAAAAGTCCGGAATTCAAATGTGCACTGGAGTAAAAGTACAAAAGTATTGGCATCAAAATGTACTTAATGTACCAAAAGTAGAAAGTACTCATTATGCAGAATGTCCCGTTTCAAGTTTTCAAATGTATAACCATCTTTTGAAAATAGCAGATCTACAAGCTCACAATGCCACGCATTGTGAGCTTGTAGATCGGCTATTTTCAAATGGCCGAAATGTAAATAGGGGCTGAAGTGGTTCATTTATGTTTTGTAATAATAATCAAAATCTACAAAGTAACTAGTAACTAAAGTTTTCAAATAATTGTAGTGGAGTAAAAGTACAATATTTGGATCCTAGGTGTAGTGGAGTAGAAGTAAAAGTATTGGAAATTGGAAATACTCCAGTAAAGTAAAAATACCTCAAAATTGTACTTAAGTACAGTACTTGAGTACATGTACTTGGTTACTTTACACCACTGGTAACAATTGCACCACATAAAGCTGCTGAAAACATGACAACATGACAATGAACAGAAAGAGCCGTGCCTCCGTTATGTTAGTGTTTGAACCTGGGGGCTCGCCACACACACACACACACACACACACACACACACACACACACACACACACGCCACATGGTGTAATAATGACCCTATATAATGTAACAGAAAGCGGAGAGAAACCAAAGTCCCTCATAAAAGCGTTTTAAATAACAGGGCTCTCCTCATGACCAATGTGACCTTATGACCTGAATGACCTTGACCCCAATGGTCATCACACGTGTGTGTGTGTGTGTGTGTGTGTGTGTGTGTGTGTGTGTGTGTGTGTGTGTGTGTGTGTGTGTGTGTGTGTGTGTGTGTGTGTGTGTGTGTGTGTGTGTGTGTGTGTGTGTGTGTGTGCGCGTGTGTGTGTGTGTGTGTGTGTTTGAACACACAAGACACTTTCAGAAAGTTTAGCCTTTCAGCAGTCAAAGGAGCAGACCAGTACCAGAAAATGTGTGTGTGTCATATCGACGTTAAAGGGCAAGACCGCTTTGGTAGAGGTTTGGGTTGTGTAGTTACCTTGCCATGATGTAACTCCAAATCAAAAAATAATTGCTCCATTGATTAGAAATTGATATATCAAAATATACTCCTCATTGACTTACATTGTACTTTTTTTTAAAAACAGTAATGGGTTTGGTGATGTTCTATATTGTCTGAATCAACTTTGTTTGTGTTCGTTTACGTGCTAAAAGAGTGACTTTGAGAGTTGTTTCACCGTACAATGTAAGTCAATGAGGAGTATATTTTGAATTATTAATTTCTAATCAATGGAGCAATTATTTTAGATTTCTTGTCCACCTTTGGAGTTCCATCATGGCAAGGTAACTACACAACCCAAACCTCTACCAAAGTGGTCTTGCCCTTTAAGCTACAAACCTATGGAAAAGATTGTATGTTCTTTGTTATTCCATGATTCTAACAGATGAATTGGTTAGGGGTATTTTTATAGTTGTACTAATAAACTCAACATCAGGGCAGCCTGCATGTCTAAGTACAAATAAATACAGATCTTTGATATAATCAACAATCGGGCGATCATGAACTTCCTATTTATCTCTCGGTCTTATTTCTTTGAAGGTGTGGCAGCAAATGAAAGAGAACGGTGATTCATTGTTTAGACAAAAGCATCGCCGGGTCACTCCGTCACGCACACGGGTCACGCGTGCGCACGTGTGTGTGCGTGCACGTGTGTGTTTGTGTGTGTGTGTGTGTGTGTCTATGAGCATTCCTGTGCCTGTGTGTGTGTGTGTGTGTGTGTGTGTGTGTGTGTGTGTGTGTGTGTGTGTGTGTGTGTGTGTGTGTGTGTGTGTGTGTGTGTGTGTGCGCGTGTGTGTGTGTGTGTGTGTATGTGATCCAGACAGAGTTCATTTGGTTTTCACAGCCCTTTGTGACTAAGCGTTCATCATCTGATGTCATAACATACACATTTTTCACATGGTCCTCTTGATCTGCATGCTCCACGACCCTCAGGCGACAGATAGCAACCGCTTATGAGCTTTTTTTCAATTTCTTTCTGAAGTAAAGGAAGGACCGACCATCCTGCTGTTTGATAATTAAAGGTGCATTGCACACAGCAACTGCAGAGATAACAATTGTACCCTAAAATACCCATAGTGATGACCAGGAGAGAGATGAGAATGAATCTGCCATCATCAGAAATTTGTTTCAGTGATAAGCCGATAATGCCAAGTTTGCTTCTGGGGAGATTCTACAAATTTCTTCTAAATCTCTAGGTTGACTCACTCACATCTCAAAATGTATTGTTCCAGGGATCCCACAGAAGCAAAGATTTGAGTTACAAATGTTTGCTTTAAAAAATATAATAATGTATTCAAAGATTCCAAATTTTCACGATTTTGAAAAAAAAAAAGCAGATCTACAAACTCATAGCGCCACGCTATGAGCTTGTATATCTTCTATTTTTGAATAGCCAAAGAAATCTAAAAATGGCACAGATTCTTTCCGGGTCTAAATGGGTTAACACATTTAAATGGTACAGGCAGAATGGTCTGAAACAAAGTCATGTTGGTGTCGGTGACATTGTCGCGTTAGAAGGCTGAGGGCTGTGAATTATTCTCCACACACGTCCTTTCTACAGTTCCTGGAAACATCGCTTCTGCTTAGGCCTTAACAATCAAGAAGCGTGACTTCCTGTCACCATGGAAACTAACTAACTTGTCGCGCCGTACATTCACTTCTTGTATTTCTTGACAGGAAATGATCTAATATTTAAATCACATAGGATGCACAAGACTCTGTGCAGAGCCAGCAGAAAGCAGGGGTACAGGAAGTGTGGCCGATGACAGAAACTAACATACCGTACCACTGCATGTACAATCATTTCTCTTCACCAGTGGCGTGCACAGACATTTTGAGGGGCAGTAAATCATACTTTTTTTTGTTTACTTGGTCTGCTCTTTTTTCCCGCTACACCTATACCTCTTTGCCAAAAATAGCCGATCTACAAGCTCACAACGCCTCGCAGCGCGAGGCGTTGTGGGCTTGTAGATCTGCTATTTTTGGCTAAAGTTCTCCTCAGAAAAGGGATGCTAGGTTTCGAGTGGTTATGGTAAAAAGAAAAATCATATCACATAAAGATTTGGCGGACTCCCTGTAGTAACTCTGAGGACCCCCTAGGGGTCCCGGACCCCCTGTTGAAGACCCCTGCTGTAAACTGAAAAAAAAACCCTTTTTTATTATTTTCAAAAGGGCACTTCTGGTCAAGAGGGCAAAGGGCAGGTGCTCTAGCGCCACCTAGAGTCTATCTGTGCACGTCCCTGACCCACGTCACTTTCTGGGGCTGGTTGTCACATCAACTGATTCACAATAGTGGTCTTCTTTTTTGTTGCTGTTGGTAGTCATGACTGCCAGTTCCCACCTGATGTCGTGTGGGAGTTCCGACGTCTCCAGACCGTACTGAACAACCGCTCGCTTGCATAAGGTCTTCAGACTAGGACTCAAGTCCAAGACGTAGAGGTCATCACGTGAGATAAATCCAAAGAAGACGATGCAATCTCCCACCATGCAACAGCACATCTTAAAGAACAAACGGGGGCCTTCCCACTTGAGCTCAACCTTCTTCCAGCAGAAGGTGTCTGGGTTGAATTTCCACAGATCATGTAAGCGTGGGCCTTCACCACCACATATGTACAGCTCTCCATTGTAGGCAAAGGCTGAATGACCACAGCGTGCTTCTGGAAGAAGCTGTGCAGAAGGCGTGCTCAGCCAGCAGTCAGTCTCTGTGTCAAACACTCTGATTGTATTGTAGTGAACACTCCGATTGTATACGCAGGGCCCACTACCGTTCGTTCGCCCCCCAAATACAAACATCTTTGTCCCAATGATGGTGGCGGAGTCATACTGTGAAACGGGTGGCGGAGTGCCTCTGGTGTTTATTAAAGACCAGACCATCGTGGTGGTGTCCAACTTATAGATGTCATATAGACTGTCATATGTCTGCCAGACCAACCCTCCATAGACATACATGACCTTCCCCAAGACACAGGCTGAGTTAGTCCCCCACGCCTCCTGAACAGACATCCCAGACGTCTTCGGCTTGAACCATCTGTGGGTGTCGACATTGAACACATACAGCCCCATACGGTACCTAAACCCACCCCAGACGTAGATGATATCTTCTATAAGCACAGCTGTGTGGTCCATACTCCTGAAGGAACGCTCGTGTTCGCGTTCACTTCTTCCAGTCGTCACTGGGGGCAACTGCATCCAGCGTAAAGACACAGTGTTGAAGACGTGCACACAAAGCTGATCCATATCGTTGCAACGGACACCTGAAAAGGTGTACACCTTGTTCCCAACGGCAACAGCGGTTGCATCATAGTGTACTTTTGGCCTTCCTTTCACACTGTGATGTACACTCCAGCAGAACATCTCAAACACAAGGTTGGATCTTGGGAGACTGGCCCTGTAACACGATGCGGTCCTAATGTGTACACTATCACTTAGGTTCTTTCAGTGGCACAAATGCCACATAAAGCTTGGCCAATCCACAAAGCCGTTAAGGTCGGGTTGACCAATCAACAAAGCCGATTACTGTAGATCTCCCTAATATTGTGAATTGAATTCAATCGCCTGGGACACACAGGAGGCAGTCTGTTCAGCAGACACACAAAACGTTTTGTTTTAAAGGACATGGTTCCTATGATGTCATTGTGCAATGTTATTGCACAATGACATAGATTAACCAATTATGGCGTTACTCCAACTGACTGCCGTCTGGAAGATCATAGGACCACTTTAGAAACAAGTCCCCAGGACTTTTTATTTTATTTTTGAGTGGTGCCGAAGGAAACCACTCCTATATCTGGCTTTGTCCGTGTGTCCGTATGTATGTATGTATGTCCGTGTGTCCACCAAGCTAACATTGGTCAAGCATCACGTGACACGTGACAATATGTTGAAAGGGTGTGCTTTGATTGGCTAGCGAGACGCATGACGAAATAGAGCCCTATAAATAGGTGTGTCACTTCGAAACATTGTTTACATGTTTCGAAGTGACATCAGTGCGATCAGCCAAGCTAACATTGGACATGTTAGCTTGGCTGATTGAACATGTTAGCCAAGCTAACATGTTCTAATCCTTAGATGTTTTCTATGTCTGTCCACAAACATTGATGACAACATCAATACGGG
This sequence comes from Gymnoscopelus microlampas, assembly GCF_963454915.1. Classification (NCBI taxonomy): domain Eukaryota; kingdom Metazoa; phylum Chordata; class Actinopteri; order Myctophiformes; family Myctophidae; genus Gymnoscopelus; species Gymnoscopelus microlampas. The sequence continues at coordinate 7,147,909 of NC_139958.1, forward strand.
GGTCAATACGGGGCTCATCAAAGGCACCACTCACTTCACACAGGGTGTGATTATTTATATAAGGGGTTCTTAGGCAGGGAAAGGTACAATACATAATGCTTCTTTTATACATACGTACAGACAAACAAACATACAAACAGGTACAGGACTTCGCACCTGTATATCTGCTATTTTTGAATAGCCAAAGTATAAAAGGTTAACTCCCCCTAGAACCCCCCCCCCAAGGACCCCTGGCCCATAGAATTACTTTTTAGGAAGTGGAAAAAATAACTTATGGATCCATATAATTTAGTCACAAACTCTTGTTAATACTTTCCGTTGGTTAAATATTTATAAAACCCACAGACACACTATAACCACTTTCAACCTGCTGTCCCTATTTTGGGCATGTCAAACTTTTTAAACACCTCCTAGGGGTCCCGGACCCCTTTTTTTCAAAAGGGCACTTCTGGTCAAGAGGGCAAAGGGCAGGTACTCTAGCACCACCAAGAGTCTATCTGTGCACGTCGTCCCTGCTCTTCACACACCCCCCTAACTGTCAGACATGAACGACAGAGCCATCACACATCCAGCGATCACAATGCGAACTAGAAAATGAGCACAGGCGAGGTGGTAAAACCGTTCCTGATTAATTCTGTCTTACCTATTTATATTACATATTGTGATGTCACGTGAAGCTTGACCAATGTTAGGTGTTCACAGACCATGTGCCCATGTATGGAGCTGGACGGACACACACACACACACACACACACGGACGGACGGACACACACACGGACGGACGGACAAAGTGAAAACATACTCTCTCCACCATGCCTTCGGCCTGGTGTAGACAATGACACTGATCGTCCGATCAGGCTTCATTTATACTTATTTATAAATCACCCCGTCACTTCAGTTCACTGCCATCTAGACGGAGGTGTAGAACTTTAGATGGGAAAGTAAATCACTGTAGCAGGAGTTATGTCCACTCTGTCATATCAAACTCCCCCCTGTCAGGTGATAAGAAGAGGCCTGGCTCACTCCTCATGCATTGAAGTAGGCATGAGCTCAGTTCGGGGCTCTCCCCAGGCTGGCAGAGGGAGAGTATAGCGCTCAGGATTACAGCTTTACAGGCATTGGCACTGGGTGAAAAATGGGTTACAAAAACATAGGATAAAAAGATGTGGTGTAATATTGGAGCGTAACCAGCTGGACTATTAATCATACGATTGCATCTAACAATGTTAAATAATGTTCTTCTTCACGGCATGATCATGTACTCAGGAGGTACACTGTCTGATGCAGTATAGCTTCAAACTCTGGCTCCCTCCCTCTGTCTGTCTCTTTGTATTTGGTGCAGGGTGTCGAAGCAATGTGCGTCCCAGGTATACGTATGGTCACGTTATGTAGGCTTTAACTAAAAGCATGCATGTCTGTGTCCGTGCATGTGCACAACATGCTCATGTCTGTGTCCGTGCACGTGCACAACATGCACATGTGTGCGACTAATAGATGCGGCAGTCTCTCTCTCTGTCTCTTTGTTTTGTTTGTATTGCAGGGCTTGTTGTGCACACGTGCGTAACATGTGTGTGTGTGCGGTGCAATCCCTGCAGTACCTAGCCCAAATTCCTGCTATACTGTACATAGGCAATTGATGGGACTTTACCATTGTATATTAAATCACTGCTGGATTGGAATCCTGATTGGCTCGCGCTAAAGGTCCCCAAAGTAAAGACTGAACTGGGGAAAACAGCCTTTTGTTTTAGTGCCCCAACCACCTGGAATGACCCACAGCTTAAATGGAAGATCTGTTCCCCCATAACATTCGGTCAATTTTAAATCTTTGATTGCAGACCTATACCCACACGTGTCTGCAACTGCTTTTAAATTTGTGTTGTATCACACGATAGGGGAAAGGTTGTTTTATTTTGTTTCTGTTTTGTCTTTTTTGATATGAATATTGATGTGAAAATGAAAATGAAGTTGTACTGTGATGTATCTCGACGACACTGCAAATGAGGGCAACCTCAACGTCTTTCGAGAATAAATAAAGGTTTGAAATGAAATGAAATGAAATGACATAGCCCCAATCCCTGTACCTAGCCTCAATCCCTGCCATCCAGTACCTACTGTAGCCTCAATCCCTGTCATACCTAGCACTAATCTCTGATGTACCTACTGTAGCCCCAATCCCATATATATATATATATATATATATATATATATATATATATATATGATATATAACGAATGAGGAGTGAGCAGGCCGCTTCTTATCACCTGACAGGGGGGAGTTTCGCTGTGAGGCGACAGCGCCGCCGTGCCCCCCTGTGTATACCGTGTAATGGAAAACTTAAGGCCTATGAGAACACAATTGTAAACTGAATGGTAGACATAGTCTTTGTGGACCAAAAAAAACTTATGGTGCCTATGATGAGATACACGTATAATTCTGTGTATTGAGTGACATAAGGTAAGATGACAGCACACTCAAGTTTGAGCGACTGCTAAAAGTATTTCATTAACAACAACAGATTTGTTTTTCCTTGTTTGTGGGCAGGATGGAAACTTGTCCAGCTGCCACATCAGATAATGGCACTGCCAGGCTATCACACAAATATGTGCCCAGTTTCCCCAGTAAAGGGTAAATGCGACGACCTACGGCTGAAAGGCTTCTAAACATTACGATATGTTGCCACTGGGCATTGTCTACTATTATGGTATATGGACGTCTTCCTCTGGTTGACAAGATAATTCTTGTATTTATTTTTGCAAAAAATCAAAATTAACCAGTGGTGGAAAAAGTACTGAAATGTTTTTCTTAAGTAAAAGTATCAATACTGCAATGTAGAAATACTCTGTTACAAGTGAAAGTCCCGAATTCAAAATGTTAAGTATTGGTATCAAAATATACTAAAAGTACCGAAATTAAAAAGTATTCATTATGCAGAATGTCCTATGTCATAAGTTTTCAAAATATAAAATGTATAAAATCTTTTGAAAATAGTAGATCCACAAGCAGCTCACAATGCGACGCGATGCATTGTGAGCTTGTAGATCTGCTATTTTCAAATGGCCGAAATGTATGTAGGGCTGAAGTGGTTACTGTATGTTTTTTAATATAATAATCCAAATCTACAAAGTAACTCATAACTCAGGTTTTCAAATAATTGTAGTCAAGTAAAAGTACAATATTTGCCTCTGAGAAATAGTGGAGTAGAAGTAAAAGTACTGAAAATTAGAAATACTCCAGTAAAGTAACCACACCACTGAAATTAACTAATGCTTCTGATTTCGATTTCTGAAGGGATTCATTGCCCTGTTAAGTAGCCAGTAGTGAGTATTTCAAGAGACACTCCATGCATGTAATATCATACTTTGGATGCTGTTTTGTATCCATTGGCACAGAGGATATGTTTTATTAGCAGCTACTAAGTAAGTACGGCCAAGCCAAGCCAAGCATTTTCTCAATGAGAAAGGGGTCACACAGTAGAAGTATAAATACCGTTGAGACGTAGCAGCTGTACATGTAATGTTCTAGTGGGACATGGGAATCTGCTCTCAGATTAACCCATTAAGACCTGGAACTGTGTCATTTTTTAGATTTGAGCTAAAAAGCATTATTTTACACTTTGGGCTATTCAAAAATAGCAGATCTACAAGCTCGTAGCGCGGCACCGAGTGCCGCGCTACGAGCTTGTAGATCTGCTATTTTTGAAAATTTGTGAAAATGTGTGCAAATCTTTGAATATATATATTTTTAAAGCATTTTTAAAACATTTTAAACTCAAATCTTTGCTTCTGGGGGGTCCCTGGAACAAAATATTTTGATGGGGGTCCGCGGCCAAATACATATAATTTTGGGGGTCCTTGACATGACAAAGATTGAGCACCACTGATATAGAAACATACGTTTTTCAGAATACTGTTGGGATTTAGGAGACATGTAGAATCGGCTTCAGGTCTCAATGGGTTAATGTACTGTAGAACAGAAAACCCCAAACAAGAATAGAATAGAATAGAATAGAATAGAATAGAATAGAATAGAATAGTCAGATGTGTGTGGTCTGTAACCTAAATTGTGTTTAACCATCTCATGTATTAGATATGTACAAGCATCAGAGGTGATGTGCACAGACCTTTGGGAAGGCAGGTGTCTTCTAATCATTTGGGCTATTGGCTGTTAGATTTATGAGTGCCGATGTGCAAGAATTGACATCACCAGTATAGCCAAGAATGCATGCACATTCAACACACACCTTAATGTAACACCCATGATTAATGTTATTGGCTGCGGTTGCATTGCTGTGAGTGCAGTACTACAGTATAAGGTCAGCTTGCCATGATTTTTTAACCCTTTCACCCGCCTGCACAGGAAAACAATTGACCTGGGGTTTGCACGCCACTGTAACCACATGAACCCTAGCGTCCGTATTCTGGGCATGTCATGATAGGCGAAAATAGGTAGACATCCGGCGAAAAAAAAAAAAAAACAGATCTACAAGTGCTTTGTGAGCTTATAGATATAAGTATATATAGCATTGGTTCTCAAAGTGGGGTCCGGGGACCCTCAGGGGTCTTTGGGGGGTTCCAGGGGGTCCCCAGCAAAATGTGTTAATATGGCGTCACAATAATTTTAACCACTTTTATACTTTGGCTATTCAAAAATAGCAGATTTACAAGCTCGTAGCGCAGCACCGAGTGCTGCGCTACGAGCTTGTGAATCTGCTATTTTTGAAAAATCGTGAAAAGTTGTGCAAATCTTTGAATATATATTTTTTGTAACTCAAATCTTTGCTTCTGGGGGTCCCTGGAACAAAATATTTTGAGATGGGGTCCGTGGCCAAATACATATCATTTTGGGGGTCCTTGACATGAAAAAGTTTGAGAACCACACTGGCATATAGGGTTTACAGTAAGTGCTTAAATGAACACAGACTGTGTACTCTGGTTCTGGTTCTGGTGCTATGTTTCACTATGTCGTGTTCCTCTCTGAACGGAACACCTGCAGTCTCTAGTCTGTGAGTGGGGGGGGGGAGGGGGGGGGGGGGGTGGAGAGAGAGAGATGGTGTGGTGGTATCAGTCTCCTTCCTGACAGTGTTACAGTCCAGCCGGTAGCAACGCAACGCAAGCCGTCAGCCAGGGGAAGAGGAATGCCTTTTCTCATAAGCTCCAAAAAAGGACGGAGTGTGGAAGATACAGTGCAGAGTAAACTCCTGTGGAACATCTGGAGCATCTGCCCAGTGAATGCACTCTAGATCGAGATTTATAACACGCCGTGTGTGTGTGTGTGTGTGTGTCTGTGTGTGTGTGTGTGTGTGTGCGTGCGGGCGCGCGCGCACGCACGCACACTCACGCACACTCACACACACACACACACACACACACATTACTCAAGTCAGTATGTGAGAGGGCACACAGGGAGGAGATAAAGCGAGAGAGATAGGGAGGGAGGGAGAGAGGTACAGAGAGAGACAGAGAAAGAGATATAGGGAGAGAGAGAGGGGTGGCAAGAGAGGGGGAAGGAGGGAGAGAAAGAGAAAGCGGGAGATAGAGAGAGATTAGAATGAGGGACCCTTGACCATTCACTATTCAAAGTTTTGTTGCATCCAACTGACAGAAACTCTAGACGCATTTTTAAAAATCATCCGTACAGTTAAGTCATACTGTACTCCATCATAACTCTTCAAATGTACATATTCAGAAGGTATCAGAGAACTCTCACAACCAGCTGTCATCAAAGGTATAGTGAACTTTTACAGGATCTGGCAGCGGGCCGCTTATCAAATTATAACTTGATTACAGAAACCCAGGGAGCTATAATAAAAAAACTAAACCAAGATTAGGTCTCATAATGGTGGATGTTGGACTTGATGATGTGGTCAGTCATCACATACTGTATCTATGACATATGACTCCATATTTGGGCAAGGTTTCACTTCAATCAGACCGCCATTCTCTTCTATTTTAACCTGAGGACCTGAGGCCGATTCTACAAAATGTTTTCTAAATCCTAACAGTTTTTTGAAAAAATATATTCAAAGATATGAAATAATGTTCACGTAAAAATAAATAAATAGCATCTACACAAGCACTTGGTGCCTCGCTATAAGTGCTTGCGCTTGTAGAACTGCTATTTTTGAATAGCCAAAGCAATCTAAAATGACACAGATGTGTTCCCGGTCTGAATGGGTTAAAATTCAAGTTAAATATAAAAAAATATATACACAATTTTGCACCCGGAAAGAAACACACACAAAAAACCTCACACACAGACTCACAGACAGACCCTCTTATAGGCAGCCCATATAGGCCATATAATTTGAGTAATGATGATGATGATGACAAAAATGATGGGTATTCTAAGCCGTCTCTCTGTTCCCTATGATTTCAACCAAAGCATCAATGTCTGAAGATTTAATGTCCTTCGTCTCGCATCCTTCAAACAAATATTGAATTACTCGTCTAATGCAGTCAGCTGGCACATTGTTACCAAGGTTTATGACCCTGCCGGGAGAGAGAGACCCAGGCTCTGAACTGAGACCTGAGAGACGACATGAAACATCCAAACCCACGGGACACATGTAAACTGATATGTTTAAAACGTGTGTGTGTGATTCTATTTCCATTCATATCGTACAAGGTACAACCTCTGTATCGCATAATGAATATCTGCCATATTCTACAACTGATCACATTTGTGACAAGTGCGACACATTTCCCCTCAATTAACTAGGAATCTCGCTACTGTACAACTACTAATTATCACACCAGGATAACAGTAATGGCAGTTGCAATTAGCAGCAGACCTCAATCCAAGATCTTGAAACACCTCTACATCAAATAAGCTTCATTCTAAGACAGTGGTTTTCAACCTTTTTCGCGTCAAGGACCCCTAAATTGACACATATTAGCCCACGGACCCCCATTTGAAAAGATATGCCAGGGACTCAACCATTTTAATTTATTGGGGGTCCCAATCTACACTGTATCATCATCATTAGTGTTCATTTAACTCTGAGAGTTACAGACACATAAGGGTCAATTTGGTTTCTAACTATTAATTTGGCTGGGGACCCCCTGGAACCCCCTCAAGGACCACTGGTGGTCCCCGGACCACTGGTTGAGAACCACTGAACTAAGAAGATAACTTAGCTCAGGAACCATGACGCTTGCTGTCACCCATATGGTCCCACAGCTCTTCTCCAAATGTGATTATGCAAACCTCTTAAGTGTGTGTGCTGCATGTGGTCTCATCAAGTGTGTTCCGCACGTGCAACCACACAATCCCCATGTCTGAATAATAGGATGCGTATTAATAACAGCTCCGCAAATACATCTCCAACTAGAAAAAGTGCTCCTCGGAACACAGGTCTCCGCCAGGTCATGTCGGTTATTGTGGCCTCCTGGTGGCGCTATAACAGGCCAATGTGAAAAGGATGCCACTTCTTCCTCGGCCTAGTGGGAATGAGCGTGTGAAATTTCACGGAAATTGCAAGCTGCGTTCATGATTTGAGGCCTTTTGTTCAAAACGGACCAATCCTGCAAAGTTTGGAAGCCAACCGTAGCTAATCAGGATGGAATATGGGAAATCGGACAAATCCGTGTTGATCACATGACTGCAGAGATGCTGTGTACCGATTTGCATGATGTTTGGGTAAAATCTGTAGGAATAATGTCAAAAAATGGATTTTGCACAAATCGGCCTCCTGGTGGCGCTATAATAGGCCAATGTAAAAGATTTAGGGCAGAGGTTCTGAATTGGCATCCAGGGAGTGTGTGTGCACAGTTTCGCAGCGACCGGGCCAACGGTGCCAGAGATTAGCTGCTAACACACAGAGTGGACACGGACGGACGGACGGACGGACGGACGGACGGAGGGTAAAACATACTCTCTCGCCATGCCTTCGGCCTGGCGGAGACAATAACACCTAGAAGGAAAACAGACACATACGGGCCACACAATAAAATCCGAAGTGTTCATTTAACTCCTGCATGTGTGAAAATGGACCCTCTGACAGATCCACTTGACTGTGTCTGCATACTGTAGACCGTTGGTTCTCAAATTGGGGTCCGGGGACCCCCAGGGGTACTTGAGGGGGTTCCAGGGGGTACCCAGCTAAATGATGGACAGGAACCAAATGGACCCTTATGGGTCTGTAACTCTGAGAGTGTACAAATGGAACCAAATGGACCCTTATGGGTCTGTAACTCTGAGAGTGTACAAATGGAACCAAATGGACCCTTATGGGTCTGTAACTCTGAGAGTGTAACCAAATGGACCCTAAAATGGTTGAGAATCACTGCTATAGAGCCGTAAAAATCTTCTCTTATGGGGGTCCCTGGTATATCTTTTCAAATGGGGGTCCGCGGGCTAATAAGTGTCAATTTGGGGGTCCTTGACATGAAAAGGTTTGAGAACCACTGCTGTAGACACTGGATATGCAGGTTGATTGCATCCAGTGCACTTCTGCGCCTGTGTGCACGAGGGGAGAGAGCGAGAGAGAGAGAGAGAGAGTGTTTTGTGAGAGATGCAGTCATGGTTCCATAGTAGGACTGTTGCCCGCGTCTCACATGCACGCTGATTGATGCCAGATGCTCCTCCTCCTTTCTTGACTTCCCAAACCAAAACCACCTGTACGCCCCTCATCTCCGTTAGGAATTTACTGAGCTTAAACGCCGCCACTACAATAACCACATGTTGGGCCCCTGAGCTGAGCAGAGGTAGCTCCACTAGCACAACACCGGGGTCTCCCAGTAGGGTTCTCCTCCTACCAGCCTGGCTCCTGGCCCTGTATAACCCAGGAGGAGTCACAGACACGCACGCGCGCATGCACACACACACACGCATGTACACACGCACATACACACACACACACTACACACGCAAGAACACACTTGCACGCAAATAAACGCACCCACACAAACGCACATACAAACAAACGGCAACGAGCGCACACACACACACACACACACACGCACACGCATGCACACACACGTGCACGCACGTGCACACACAGACGCAATCACAGAATATAACTCATATCAGCGGAACACAGGATAAACTGTGACTGCATTACACAGGGAAAAAAAAGTTTTCAAATGTACACATTACATTGCAGCAGTGTATTAAGTTGTAATTTAACTAGTAAATTAACTAATGATTGAACTAGTAAATGAACTATTAAATGAACAAGTGAATGATCTAGTGCCATGGTTCTCAAAGTGGGGTCCGGGGACCCCCAGGGGTCCTTGAGTGGGTTCCAGGGGGTACCCAGATAAATGTTGGATAGTTAGTAACCAAATGGACCCTTATGTTGCTGTAACTCTGAGAGTGTACAAATGGAACCAAATGGACCCGTAAGGGTCCAGTTATGGTGGTCCGTGGTCTAATGCAGGGGTTCCCAAAGTGGGGTCCGGGGACCCCCAGGGCCCTACATACATCAGCTATTTTCCAAAGATCTTGATATTCTTTGAAAATGTTTGAACATTTTTTACACCACATCTGAAACTCTTTTCAGATGGGGGTCCGCGACCAAATCCGCATTCATTCAGGGGTACTAGACCTGAAAAAGTTTGAGAACCACTGATCTAGTGATTTAACTAGTGAGTTGCCTAGCGAATGAACTAGCTAGCTAACGTGGTTAACCAAATCCCAACAATCCTCATTCACAATGAACGAAGAATGAACGGCCTGGTAAACATGAGCTCCATGGCTGGATGTATGAAAGGCTGCATGTGTTGGATGGATGTGTTGTCTGGTTGTTGAATAGAGAACAACACATCTATTAAGGAAACTCCAGTGACCTCCGGGGCCAGCGGCTGTATTGATGGGGTGGATGAGGGCGCCAGAGGCTAAGTAAGGAAACCTCACATCCCATTGAATGTGATAATGATGATGATCTGCTGATAATGGGAGCTTATCGTCAATCCTACACACACACACGCACGCACATACACACGCACGCAAACACACGCACGCACGCACATACACACGCGCACACACACACACGCAAACACACGCACGCACGCACATACACACACACACGCATGCACGCACGCACATACACACACGCGCGCATGCACGCACACACGCACACTATCTCCAGCTGCATCTCTAACTCAATTCTCTAATGATGGTCACGAGCCCACGTCACATGTAAGCAAAGGAATCTGAGAATAGAAAGAGAGATGTGAACTGTTTACTTAAGTCTCTCTGGTTCCCTGTCAGCTGTGTGTGTGTGTGCGTGTGCGTGTGTGTGTGTGTGTGTGTGTGTGTGTGTGTGTGTGTGTGTGTGTGTGTGTGTGTGTGTGCGTGCGTGTCTGATGTCTCTGTTTCCCTCTCTCCTCTCACTCTGTCTGTCTGTCTGTCTGTCTGTCTGTCTGTCTTGTATCTCTCTCTCTCTCTCTCTCTCTCTCTCTCTCTCTCTCTCTCTCTCTCTCTCTCTCTCTCTCTCTCTCTCTCTCTCTCTCTCTCTCTCTCTCTCTCTGCTCTAACAGAGACGTCTGCCGGTACTTTCCCTCATGATTGAACTAAACATGAACATGACCCAGCAGTAGTGAAGTTAATTCACTACTGCTGCTCTGGAGCTGAAGTGAACCTGAGAGCAGCGCGGCCAGCGAGGGACTCCCCAATACCAACATTCATCTCCATTACTAATACACGTCAAATCCTCTGCTAATTCAACTCTGAGATGGAGCTCTCAGGCTTCAATTAACACCATGACTCACTGGCCCATTAAGTTGGTGAACAGCCATTATTGTAGTAGGCCTATATATCTTAAAAGATTAAAGTCCAAAGCCCTTGAAAATTTGAATTTTAATCTAAAAAAGAAATTCTGATTCCTTTCAGTCAAGTGAAAATGGTCTGCTGGTTCATTGGGCTTACATTCCATATTAATTCATGACATGGTTGTAACTAAGAAAATGATTTCCCTAACAGCATCACACCAAGGAGATGCTTCTGCAATTAGGCAAAAACATGTGTTTTATAGGGTTTTCAAGAAAGGCTGACACTGTTCTATGTTCAAGACTCTCCATATCATCTCCCAGTGCCACTCCAAGCACCCCAGAGAGAGAATACTGACATAATATCTGCATGTAACACGTATACTTCCTGTCACTTACCACACATATCCCATCTACAAGCTCACAACCCTTTGCAGGGCTTGTAGATCTGCTATTTGTGGGTAGGACCACTCCAAAGCACCAATGTCCCACATAGGCGTGCATAAAACCAATTAAGTGTTTTGTGAGTTCTCCTAGTCACAATAAAATGCCATTTGGAACACTTTGAGGGAACTTTAGAGTCGGTTTTTGTGGACAGAATGATGTGCCAGCTAGTGCCAACACTTTTTATAAAGGTTGTGGCTTCAGTAATAATGTTTAAGTCACCGTCACTCACAGCTAATGGAGTGCTTTTAGTTGCTTAGTCATGAATTATGTAGGCTACACTTATGTATCTATGCTCTGCCGTGCCGTGCCGTGCCGGTGGTGCCAGGCTGTCCTAAGATGCGCTCCTCAGTTCAATACCATAATTTATACCAGTGGTTCTCAAAGTGGAATCACTGCTAGAGCCATAAAAATCATCTCTTATTATGGGGGTCCCTTGCATATCTTTTCAAATGGGGGTCCGCGTGCTAATAAGTGTCAATTTGGGGGTCCTTGACATGAAAAAGTTTGAGAACCACTGATTTATACCACGTTCACCTAAGTTGCGCTCGCGCTCAAAAATACACAATCTCTCCAAGCTCAGAGAACGCGTTGTGTGAACTTGGATATCGGTTATTTTCGACTGCGCAACCAAGTATAATTCAGACATGACAGATAATAAGCCCAACACCAGTCAGTCTGACACTCAAACCTATTATGACGTAAAAAGAACATGTCATTTTGTCCATTAAGACGTCACTTACCGAGGGCTGTCAACGTCGTCACTGTGGAATGACTCCGCACGAGCTGCATGTTGAATAATAATGTAATCACTGGCGTCAGATACAGCCGCAGATACAGCCGCTTGGGTCTCTCTCTTCTGCCTAGTGCCTACGTCTTCAGTATAAAGATGCGAGATGACAGTCAGTGAAATAATAATATAACAATACAAAATAATATCTAAACGAGCGGTGACGGCGGTTGGTAATGCATGTAATCCTCCTGTGATGCAGCATCAACGTTAAAGAAAGTATCTTGAATCGTTAAATAGAAGAAATAGCAGCGGTGTCCCGTGCCGTCTTTATTCCATTGACCATGTTAATGCCCCTCTCTCTCTCTCTCTCTCTCTCTCTCTCTCTCTCTCTCTCTCTCTCTCTCTCTCTCTCTCTCTCTCTCCTCTTACTGTATGTCTCTCTCTCTCCCTCCCTCCTCTCTTGAAGTTGAAGTGAGCTCAGCTGAGTTGCAGACACTCACACAGGACGAGGAGGAGGAGGAGAGAGAGAGAGAGAGAGAGAGAGAGAGAGAGAGAGAGAGTTAAGGAGTTCTCTCATACAAAGTACCAGTCAGTGGTGTAAAGTAACTAAGTACATTTACTCAAGTACTTAAGTACAATTTTGAAGTTCTTATACTGGAGTATTTCCAATTGTCTACTTTTACTTCTAGTTCTACTCCACTACATCTCAGACAGAGGCAAATATTGTACTTTTACTCCTCTACAATCATTTGAAAACTTTAGTTACTAGTTACTTTGCAGATATAAATGATTATATTATAAAACATACATTAACCACTTTAGCCCTATTTTATACCGAGGCTATTTGAAAATAGCAGATCTACAAGCTCACAACGTGTTGCGATGCGGTGCGTTGTGAACTTGTAGATCGTCTATTTTCAAACACCAAAGTTCAAGTGCTGAAGTTGTGTGTATGTTTTGTAAGCTAAATCTACAAAGTAGCCTAACTAGTAACTAAAGTGGTCAAATAATAGTCATGGAGTAAAAGTACAATATTTGCCTCTGAGATGTAGTGGAGTAGAAAGTAAAAGCATTGGAAATTGGAAATTCTCAAGTAAAGTACAACATTGTACTTAAGTACAGTACTTGAGTACATGTACTGTACTTAGCTACTTTCTACCACTGGAATTGAGAGTTATTCTCTCTCTAAAGTACCATGGTGGGCAGAGCAGAGCAGAGCGTTTGTGGCTGCTTGGTCTTGCCAACCCGCATGGGAAAATCTTACCAGTGCAGAGCAAGGACGCCTGGAAACTAAAAAAACAACTATCAAACATTGAACTTTGGAGGAATCCAGACCAGAGTCCCCATCCCTATATTTCACTTTAGGCCATTCAATCCGGGAACGCATCTGGGTCATTTTAAGTTTTAAATAGCAGATATACAAGCTCATAGCGCGGCACCAAGTGCTGCGCTATGAGAAGCTTGTAGATCTGCTATTTTAGAAAAATCATGAAAATTTGTGCAAATCTTAAAATATATATATTTAAAGCGAACATTTGTAACTCAAATCTTTGCTTCTGGGGGATTCTACAAATGTCTTCTAAATCCTAACAGTTGTTTTTTTAAACATAGGTTGCTAAATCAGGTGTTGCTCCAATGTTTCCATGTCAAGGACCCCCAAAATGTTATGTATTTGACCACAGAACCCCGGAAGCACAGATCGGAGTTCGCTTTAAAACATATATGTTCAAAGATTTGCACAAAAATCTTGAAGATCTGCTATTTTTGAATAGCCAAAGAAATCTGAAAATCACACAGATTCGTCCCCGGTCTTAAAGGGTTAGGCCAGTGATCCTCCCAACCTTTTTAATTTCAAGGACCCCCAGTTTGACATATGCCACAGTGACAGGCCCCTGTTTGATACTAGTTTTATCTCTGGGACCTAAATGTAAAATCCTCAGTGTTCATTTAACTCTGAGAGCCATGCTGCCAAGCCATTTGGTTCCTATAACTATCAATGATTTAGTTGGGAACACCTTCATGGGCACCTGGGAGTCCCTCAGTGGACCCCACAGTGATTGCAGTGACTTAGGCTATACTGTAGATTATGATGTAACCAGGGTAGGAATTTCAGGGAGGCCACGAAGGCCATGGCAGTCGTTGCCCCTCAGTTTGACCTTGTGCCCCTCGAAAGAATGGCATGCCCTGTGGCCTGAGGCCACGGTGGCCTTAATGCCCCAGCTGACTGTACCACTTTCTCCTCTGTCTCTTTCTTGTCACATAGACACCAGTGTCTCTTTCTTGTCATGTAGACACCAGTGTCTCTTTCTTGTCATGTAGACACAGTGTCTTGTTGAGATTCTGAGGTCCCCATCTTTAAAACAATCTAGTAACTTTGATTGGTGCAGGGCTGAGCATAATTTATTTAGCTCACTACAGATAGTCTACATATTAAATTTAAAATCATCCTGACCTTAACCCTTAAATTCAATTAATTATTTCAATGGACTAAATATTTGATGGCCTTCCCTGCCCTGGCATTTGGCCTTTGTGCCCTCAAAAAATGGACACCAAAGGCCAAGTGGCCTTGCCCCTAAAATGACGAAATTCCAGGCCTGAATGTAACAATGTTTTTACCCTTCAGAAACTATTTCTCCAACTTCCATGTCACCTGACCTGGATAACGCGAAGGTCCAAAAAAAGGTTAGTCTCCTCTCCTTCATGACTTTACTATAATAAGAATAATGTAAACAGTAGCCGATAGGCTTCAAATGATATGAAAAATAAGAGCACACCGGCAGAGTTTATAGTAACGACAATCTCCCATCAGTTTCCCTTCGTAAGAGTATTTTTAGGCTAAAACCTCAATAAGGCCTTTACATTTATAACCCGACCTTTGCCATCACTTATTAAAACAAAAACATATGCTCCAATTAAGCCTCAATAACAGTTGTATAGTGAAACAACACGGTGGGTTTATAGAAGTCCTGGTCTCTGAGGTGTTCGGTTGTAAACAGCACTCAGCTCCTGGCTTATGAAGATATGGCAAGCATGCCTAGTATGGCTTACAACCCCCTTCAGCCACCCACGCACGCATATGTACACACACACACACACACACACACACACACACACACACACACACACACACACACACACACACACACACACACACACACACACACACACACACACACACACACACAGAAACAAATACACTCTAACTACCCCCCCCCCCTTTTGTCAGGCAATATTGTCAGGCACTCTCAATCACAGTGCATAGGCTACAGTTACTTGGTCATGGTCACATTGCAAATGTAATTGTACTGGACATTAAAGCTAGAAAGGGCGGCCTCTCACTAACCACTGCATGTCATTGGATAGCAGAACTGAGATCCTGGTTCACATTAATGCAAATAATCCATGCACCCATGCATGTGCACGTAAATACGCACACACGCAGGCACACACACACACACCAGCGTTGACTTCGTCGACTAAAACTATGACAATTTGTTTCTTCGTCGACTACCTTTTTTCACTGACGAAAACTAAATAAAAACTAAGCTACGATGACTAAAACTAAGACTAAATATATTGACAATTTCGTCAACAAATACAAACTAGACTAAAATGTTAGTGAGGAACAAATGGAGAAGACTCACTTTCAAAACTGCCCTAAAGATACACCTTCAGGAGACTGCAATTCAAAAATGCCCTCTGTCCAAGTCCTAACCTACCCCATGTCCTAACCTAACCTACCCCCCCCCCCCTCTCTCTTTCTTCTCTTGTACATATGTTTCACTTTTCATACCAGTAACCTGTAAACTGATTGTATGACATTCTGTATAGTAGCGTGTATATCTGTCTGTCTCTTATATGTCATCATGATTTGTGTGCATGGGGATCTCATCTTAAACAAGCTTAGTGCTTAATGAGCTTTCCAGTTTAGTAGACCTTGTATTGTGAATTTGTACTACCATGTACTGTTATGTACTGTACTGTCACGTACTGTTCTCATGTCTTACTAAATAAAGTACATCAATCAATCCAGTAGAACTAAGAGACGAGTCATTTTATGTTTGGTTGCGCTCGGGTGTTGCACTAGCCGATCTACAAGCTCGAGCTTGTAGATCGGCTATTTCGAGCACGCAACCAAGTGAAAAATGTGCCATTACGACGCCATCAAGGCACCGCCAAAATACATTTTAGTCGACTAAATCAACTGTAGATTTAGTCGACTAAAATCTTATAATATTTAGTCGACTAAAACTAGACAAAAACTAAAACATTTCAGATAACTAAAATATGACTAAAACTAAATGGAATTTTATAAAAAAGACTGATGACTAAAACTAAATCAACACACACACACACACACACACACACACACACACACACACACACACACACACACACACACACACACACACACACACAGAGTGAGTGAGTGAGTGACAAAGAGAGAGTGAGTGTGTGTGAGCGAGAGAGAAAGAGAGAGAGAGACAGACAGATATCTGTATCCACTTCTGCAATCACAGAAGGGACCTCTTGAGCACATTTCATTACTTTGTGTGTAAATATTATGAATCCTTTTCATATACAAAGTACGATGAACCTCGGGATCGCTTCACTGGAAAACTATACTTATTTACCCCGTGTATATCCTATGTCATGCAGCCTTATCCATCCTCTGCTGCTGCTAATATCACACACACACGCACGCACGCACACAGACACACACATGCGCACGCACACACGTGCGCGCGCGCACACACACACACACACACACACACACACACACACACACACACACACACACACACACACACACACACACACACACACACACACACACACACACACACACACACACACACACACACACACACACACACACACACACACACACACGAATTTGCATGTTTGTTTGTATGGTGTGTACGTTGTCTAAATTGACACACAATACATATAAATATGAGGCCTGTAGACCAGCTTTTTTACAACCTTTTTCATGCCAAGGACCCCTAAATTGATATAAATTTTGGCCGCGGACCCCCATCTGCAAATGTTTTGTGCCAGGGACCCCCAGAAGCAAAGACTTTGAGTTAAAAATGTTGTCTTGAAATAAATATATTCAAAGACATGCACACATTTTCAAGATGTTTCAAAAAATAGCAGATCTACATGCTCATAGCGCGGCACTCGGTGCCGCGCTATGAGCTTGTATATCTGCTATTTTTAAATAGCCGAAGCTAAGTGGTTACATTGATTCTGACGCTATATGTTAACTGATTTCGCTGGGGACCCCCTGGTACCCCCCCCACCCACCCAAGGACCACTGGTGGTCCCCGGACCACTGGTTGAGAACCACTGCTGTAGACTATGAGCACATACTGCTGTAACAGAATACACACGTGTGTATCAGCGCAGAATCTCAGGAACTCCCTGAGAATGAGACAGTTTACAGCAGTGCTTCCTGTGTCTTCAGCCCTGCAGCAGATATCTCTGCCTGAGACTCAGGAAGACCCTGATTAGTTTCCATGTTTTATGTTTCTCCGCCACCCTGTCCACCACCCCCCCCCCCCTCCCACCCCCCTTCCTGACCCGATGACACCCCCTGTCCCTTCTCCCTGGTTTTAACATCCGCCTCTACCAGTGGTTCTCTAACTTCTTTTTAATTTGAAGCACCCCCACATGGATCCGAACGTACTGTACTGTACACCGTTAGAGTTACAGACAGTGGTAGAAAAAGTATGACATTGTTTTTACTTAAAGGACGACTTCACCACTTTTCAACATATCTTCATATAATAGTTCCTCACTAATGCTCATGATAAAATGGTACCATTTTTTTCTAATCAGTCTGTGTCTCAGAGGAGGGCTGTAGACAGTTCAGAAACCCGTCTACCAGTGACATCATCAATGGGGAATCCAAGCTAATAGAAACCGCAGGCTTTGTATTCCTGGAAAGTTGCAATGCAATAATAGATCCCATTGTTCTCGCCTTAACAAAAATCTGAATTTAAAAAATGTAATCTTTTTGGGGAAAAAAATCCTGCCTAACGATGATGTCACTGGTAGACGGGTTTCTGGACTGTCCACAGTCCTCCTATGAGACACAGACCAAGTAGAAAAAAATGGTATCATTTTATCATGAGCATTAGTGAGGACCTATTATATGAAGATAGGTTGAAAAGTGGTGAAGTCGTCCTTTAAGTAAAAGTATCAATACTGCAGTGTTGAAATACTCCCGGAATTCAAAATGTACTTGATTAAAAGTACAAAAGTATTGGTATGAAAATGTACTTCAAGTACCAAAAGTAAAAGTACTCATTATGCAAAATGTCCCATTTCAAGATGGGTCTCTGCGTCACAAAATATTGTGACACAATATGTCATCACATTATTGTCTTAGGAATGCGACAAAAACAAAATAATATCCATGAATTCAACTCTCGATGGGGGGACTAATCGATAGAAAACATTTTTGGGGGGTGAAGTTTCCTTTTAATACAATATACTGTAACTAGTGCATCTGCAGTGGTTGGAGGTGGACTCCCTGTACTCGTCCATTGAGACATTTAGAGCCAGGTTTGGAGGACACAGCTGGTTCACAAGCAGTACTGCACGAAGCTCATGACCACAATATCTCGCCTGGCCAAGCAGCGATTCCGTTTTGACAGAGCAGCAGGAGTTTGTTGGGTTCAAATCCCAGGTACAACAATATGAAACTTACGGATTTTAGTTACTATACATAAAAATATATTCATTAAAATGAGTTCTGAATTGATGTAATGTAACACTGAGGATTTTAGTATGTATCACTATCTATCCACATTCTCCATCCCGTTCTTTCTCAGTATTAGGAATAATGATGATGGGAATTTTCCATTCCCATCAGCATTACCACACACATACACATAGTAAACACATAAAAGAAAATAAATAAATATCCCACGTTCAGTAAAACACTGTTTTCACAATTAACTTTTAACAATTTATGGTATTTCTCTGACATCTGAAAGATCATTTCCATTTACCCTCTCTGTGGCACGTCAAGACATTTTTCATCCAATTTAGAGGTTCCTCAGTTGTGGAATTCACTGAACATGTCATTAAAGTCATCATCTTCAGGAAACAATTTAAAAAATGTCTTAGTTTCATCTTCAGATGTAATGAGTAATGATGTTTCTGTATGGTTTTGATTTTTCAATATTTACTTATTCCATCTGAAACTATTTAAAAAATGTCTTAGTTCGTTTTCAGATGTGGAGTAATAATGCTTCTGTATGGTTTTGATTTTTGAATATTTACTTATTCCATCTGTTTTGCCTTGTTCCAGAGCGATTTATGCCGGCGTTGTTATTGTTCTTGTTTAACAAAGAAAATACTGAATAAGATTTCAGGCAAATTCCTTCCTTTAAGACCTGGAACTGTGTCATTTTTAGATCTGAGCTAAAAAGCATTATTTTACACTTTGGGCTATTCAAAAATAGCAGATATACAAGCTCATAGCGCGGCACCGAGTGCCGCGCTATGAGCTTGTAGATCTGCTATTTTTGAAAAATCGTGAAAATGTGTGCAAATCTTTGAATATATATATTTCTAAAGCAAACATTTTTAACTCAAATCTTTGCCTCTGGGGGTCCCTGGAACTAAATATTTTGATGAGGGTCCGCGGCCAAATACATATAATTGTGGGGGTCCTTGACATGAAAAAGATTGAGCACCACTGATATAGAAACATACGTTTTTCAGAATACTGTTGAGCTTTAGGAGACATGTAGAATCGGCTTCAGGTCTCAATGGGTTAACTATCATTTCTCATGTGTTATACTTTATTACTGTACTTGTAACCTTTATATTGTGCAAATAAACCTAAACTAAACTAAAGCGATTGTGTCTTCTACATGCACATATATAATTCATGCTGCAGTCATAGCGGTGGTGTCTGTGGAATGCCAGCAACTGTACTTTCCAGATAGATAATTAAGACATACTGTTTATCCTCAACAAATCCATTTAAGTGAAGGAAATGAGCCTGGTTTCTGCTGCCTGACAGACATTTGTTTTCCTCCTGTACCGTCAGAAAGCCTCATAAAGACCCTTTTCCCCTTTAAGTCAAAGCTATTTACATGGAGCATCTAAAGAATCTCTAATACGCACAAAAGAAGAGGTCTTATGTGTGAACGCGTTGTTGTTGAAAAGTGTTATGTTATTATTATATTATAAGCATATTATATTATGTTACCAACTTACTATATATGAATACTGTGACATGTTACCCCATCAAATGATCAATCTTCTCTTCATACATAAAGTGAACATTGGAAAGTAATATTCTATATTAAAGGGAAAGCATTTAAGCTGCTTGTATAGGCATAATGAATGGTGCTCAGGGAGATTGTCGATCTTAAACACGTTCAAACACACAATCCATTTAAAGGAGAAGCTGTAATGACAATACAGGGGCGGTTCTATAACTTATCCATTAATTTAGACAAATTAGAGTAGGGGCCAGTGTTGATTTTGACAGCACATTTTGATTAAGTTTTAGTTAGTCTTTTGAATAAAATTCCATTTAGTTTTAGTCATATTTTAGTCATCTCAAATGTTTTAGTCATAGTCTAGTTTTAGTCGACTAAATATCATAAGATTATAGTCGATAAAATCTACAGTTGATTTAGTCGACTAAAATGTATTGTGGCGATGCCTTGATGGTGTCGTGATGCCTGATTTTACACTTGGTTGCATGCTGAAAATAGCCGATCTACAAGCTCACAACACGCTGTGAGCTTGTAGATCTGCTATTTTCAGAGTGCAACACAACCGAGCGCAACCAAACATAAATGACTTGTCTTTTAGTTCTACTGGATCTCTTCTCCACTAGTCCCTTCCCACCAGTTTAGTCTAGTTTTTATTTGTTGACGAAATTGTCAATATATTTAGTCTTAGTTTTAGTCATAGTAGCTTAGTTTTTATTTAGATTTTGTCAGTGAAAAAAAGGTAGTCGACGAGCATTTTCCGTCATAGTTTCAGTCGACGAAATCAACACTGGTAGAGGCACAGTAGAAAAAGTCCCAACCCCCCTAAATATCACTTTGTAGTCTGGAACATCATGTTGACTCTATATTAATTGTTGTAGCATTTGACTTACATTGTCATTGTCTGGTTTTGCATCTCTGGCTTAGTATGAAGGCATATTATAATCACTGGTGCTAGTATATGTACCACAGAGAAAAATGTCAGTGTGGGGTGAAAGAAAGCAGATGAGTCCCCGCTGACTCCTCTTTGATGAACGTAGCTCAACAAGTCAGCTCAACTCTAACATTGACCAGAGGCTAACGTCAATTTTCCATCCAAAGTAAATAGTTAACCCCCTGCCCCACCCTTACCCTCTATCTCTCTCTTGTATTCTGAAACTATATCTGTAATGTGTTACAGGAAATGCCCCCTATAAGAAAAAGCAGATGGCAGCCAATGTGATCAGTGTGAATCTGTGGTTCTTCACTTCCTGGCATTATATTATGTTATATCCTACAGTATATATTACATAGGTCTATGCTTATCACATATAACGCTACTGCTGAAGGCCAGGGGCCTTTCAATGCTGTATACCCTAACTGTATACATCTTCATCCATATACTGTATACAGCGGTGGTGGAAAAAAGTACTCACATTTTTTTACGTATCAATACTGCAATGTAGAAATACTCTGTTACAAGTAAAGGTCTGGAATTCAAAATTTACTTGAGTAAAAGTACAACAGTATTGGTATCAAAATGTACTTAAACGACCAAAAGTAGAAAGTACTCATTATGCAGAATGTCACATTTCAAGTTTTCAAATGTTTAAATATCTTTGGAAAATAGCGGATCTACAAGCTCACAATGCGTCGCATTGTGAGCTTGTAGATCGGCTATTTTCAAATGGCCAAAATGTATATATGGCTGAAGTGGTTAATGTATGTTTTGTAATAATAATCAAAATCCACAAAGTAACTAGTAACTAAAGTTTTCAAATAATTGCAGTGGAGTAAAAGTAAAAGAATTGCCTCTGAGATGTAGTGGAGTAGAAGTAAAAGTATTGAAAACTGGAAATACTCCAGTAAAGTAAAAGTACCTAAAATGTTTACTTAAGTACAGTCCTTGAGTAAATGTACACCACTGCTGTACAGGACTATAGGGTGGGCAATGGCTGCTATTGGTCTGAATCAAACTAATTAACAATGATAGAGTTACAACCACAGTAAAGCAGTGTGCTGTACTTGGAAAGCTCTCTGGGTGTTTGTGTTTTATCCTTTTGACAGATATGTCAAGTCAATTAAAAAAACAAGTCAGTCATCTTGCCCATACCATTAAACCTGTCACAAACGGACCCATTTGTTTCCATTTGTATACATTAATAAATAAGTCAATAAATAGAAGAAAAACAAACAAGTTCGAGCAGTCATGATAAAAGACCTTAGTAGCCTGCATGTCGCCCATGGTTGTGTCACCCAAACGCAGTGGAGGTTGAATATCCATCCGCAGGCTTGCTTACACAGTTGGTGAACTGTATGTTTTAACCCAGTAAAACCGGGAACACATCTGTGTAACCACTTTAACCATTATCCTATACTTTGGCTATTCAAAAATAGCAGACATACAAGCTCATAGCACGGCGGCACCAAGTGCCGTGCTCCTTAGAGGCAAGCCATCAAAAAGAGAGAGAGAGAGAGAGAGTGAGTGTGTGCGTGTGCTTGTGTGTGTGTGTGTGTGTGTGTGTGTATACTGGAAGTCAATGGAGAGGCAAATAGTTCCATATTTGCAAGTCAATACATGACATCACAGCGATAAGATGTTAGAGTATCAATACGTCATCATCAACATGCATGACCAAGGTCCACATGGAAGCCATGTCATTATTAAACCCCATATTTTTTAATATATGTATACATATATCAGCGGTAACGTCATAGAGGTATGTAACATTAGACAGAGGAAATGCCTTTGTGACGCAAACCAATCACATTCAAGACACATGACATGAACCTTAACCTGGTCACGCCATAGAACACTCCAAAAAGTTATTTATTTTTGACCAAAAAGATAATCAATCCCTGCTAATTGATTCCACACAGGGGCAGTGGTGGAAAAACTACTCAATTGCTTTACTTAAGTAAAAGTATCAATACTGCAATGTAGAAATACTCTGTTACAAGTAAAAGTCCGGAATTCAAAATGTACTTGAGAAAAGGTATTTAAAAAAAAACTTGGCATCTTAAAGAACCAAAAGTAAAAGTACTCATTATGCAGAATGTCCCATTTCAAGTTTTCAAATGTATAAAAATCCTTTTGAAAATAGCAGATCTACAAGCTCACAATGCGTTGCATCGCGATGCATTGCAAGCTTGTAGATCGGCTATTTTCAAACGGCCGAAATACAGAGCTGGAGTGGTTAATGTATGTTTTGTAATAATAATCAAAATCTACAAAGTAACTAGTAACTGAAGTTTTCAAATAAATGTAGTGGAGTAAAAGAACAACATTTGGATCCGAGATGTAGTGGAGTAGAAGTAAAAGTATTGGAAATTGGAAATACTCAAATACAAATACCTCAGTACAGTACTTAACTAAAAGTTACTTTCCACCACTGCACAGGGGCTGTGCAATTAACAAACAATGTACAATGTCAGTTGAAATTAGCCCACATGTGATCAAAGCCTTCCCCGATCCTCCCCCAGGCAGGAAAACAACAACATGACTCGTATATAGACAACCATTTAGTGGTGTCTTCATGTCTTGTTCTTCCTGGTGGGTTTTTATCTCCACCATCTGTCTTGTGACAGAATTTGTAGCTTCTTCTCACTCTTCAGAAGGCCATGCCGGGGTCTCCAGAAGGCCATGGGTAGGGTCCTGACCCCGTGGCTCTGACAACAGTGACTCAGAGCTTGGGTTACATCCTGGACACTGGGCTGTCTTTCTCCCACAAAACAGAACGGATACCTCTGCCCTCTCTTTTATAGAAAGTTCACATTTCAGAGGTGTACGGTTCTGCATGTGCGTTTATGTGATTTATGTTTGTTTCCATATCATTACTTACGTTTCCCACATTAACCCTGCCATTTTTGAAAATGTTACAATTTAAATGATATTATTATAATGTTAGATCAATTGGAAACACCCGTACTTGGTTCTGGTGACTGATATTGTCCTTCTAATACGTGAGGAGACCGTATTTTTTCAATTACTTTTTTCATTTATTTCTAATATACTAGTTTTTGGAAAATGAAAAAAATTAAATGCAATAAAAAATAATAATACAATAAAACACGGCCCCTCACGTATTAGGAGGGCAGGATGAGTCACCAGAGCCAAGGACGGGTGTTTTTGATGAATCTAACATGTTAAAAATGGAGTTTGAAGTTATAATGGGTTTGTATAGGAAAGGGGCGTGTCTGATGAAATGAATATCAAATATCTAAATACTGAATCAAGCAACTTAAAAACTGGGGGGCTCACAAAAGCCTGAGTAGACGATAAAATGACGCAATTTAAAAAAAAAAGTGAAATATGCTAAGTAAGTAAGTGTAAGTAAGAAATATGCTAAGTAAAGGACGTTGTCACTACACTATTAATAATCGACAAGGAGCACAAAACACACAACACGTGTACACTATGTACACACACACACACACACACACACACACACACACACACACACACACACACACACACACACACACACACACACACACACACACACACACACACACACACACACACACACACACACACACACACACACACACACACACACAGTTGTTTCCAAACATATGACATGACAACATATGACATCACATTCCAAGCATATCTGCTGATCATTGTGATTGGATGGTATTCTATTCTGCTGGGGGTGCAGTTTAAGGGCCAGTCAGTCATTTAACAGCGTGACATCGTACGTGACATCTCTAGAGGAGAGAGTAGCACACACTGGTGACCACCGGGGTCAATCCTTTAAACCCTTAATAGCTCCTGGGGGGTCAGAGGGAGAGCATTAATCCACTGGCATTTGATTTAAAAAAGAAAAGTTTGTTCTGGTATTATTTATTTAGCAGATGCAGGAGTCCTGGAGCCAAGCGGATGATGATGCCTCCTGGCCTGACCATGGGTGACTAATACTGCTTGTAGTCTTTGGCAGTGGTGGATGAAGTACTCAGATATTTTACATAAGTAAACGTATCAATACCACAATATAAAAAATACTCTGTTACAAGTAAAAGGCCTGTGTTCAAATTGTTACTTGAGTAAAAGTACAAAAGTATTGGCATCGAAATATACTTAAAGTACCAAAAGTAGAAGTACTAAAATGTCTGAAAATAGCAGATCTACAAGCACACAACGCGCCGCGATGCGACACGTTGTGAGCTTGTAGATCGGCTATTTGCAAAAAGCCTATGTATAAAATAGGGCTAAAGTGGTTAATGTATGTTTTATAATATAATAACTTATATCTGCAAAGTACTACAGTACTTGAGTAAATGTACTTACTAGTAGTTACATTAGACCACTGGTCTTTGGAGAGGAGGAGCTTCAATTATGTGTTGCACAAGCACACAGGTTGTTATCCCATTCATATTGTTGTAAGATACATTTGACCTGAATCACAGTTATTCTGTTTATCAAGTAGTAAGCACAGGGAATGACTACGCATAAACACTAAACAGACAGTAAAACCCACACTGTTAATTTAACCCTGTGAGTGTAGGTGACTCTCCACCAAACAGACTACAACAGACTACAACAGACTACAACAGACTGCAACAGACTACAACAGACTACAACAGACTGCAACAGACTACAACAGACTACAACAGACTGCAACAGACTGCAACAGACTATAACAGACTACAACAGACTGCAACAGACTACAACAGACTGCAACAGACTACAACAGACTACAACAGACTACAACAGACTGCAACAGACTGCAACAGACTACAACAGACTACAACAGACTGCAACAGACTGCAACAGACTATAACAGACTACAACAGACTGCAACAGACTACAACAGACTACAACAGACTACAACAGACTATAACAGACTACAACAGACTGCAACAGACTGCAACAGACTGCAACAGACTACAACAGACTACAACAGACTGCAACAGACTACAACAGACTGCAACAGACTACAACAGACTACAACAGACTGCAACAGACTGCAACAGACTGCAACAGACTACAACAGACTGCAACAGACTACAACAGACTACAACAGACTACAACAGACTGCAACAGACTGCAACAGACTGCAACAGACTACAACAGACTACAACAGACTGCAACAGACTGCAACAGACTGCAACAGACTACAACAGACTGCAACAGACTACAACAGACTACAACAGACTACAACAGACTGCAACAGACTACAACAGACTACAACAGACTGCAACAGACTGCAACAGACTACAACAGACTACAACAGACTGCAACAGACTGCAACAGACTGCAACAGACTACAACAGACTGCAACAGACTGCAACAGACTACAACAGACTGCAACAGACTGCAACAGACTGCAACAGACTATAACAGACTGCAACAGACTGCAACAGACTGCAACAGACTACAACAGACTACAACAGACTGCAACAGACTGCAACAGGCTGGTAGTCTGTTGGTCTGTTGGCAAAAGTTGGCATTAAGTTCAGCACAAACAGTCGGCCAATGTGCACATTATTGTGCTAGAGCTGGTAGCACTGGCCTGAAAGTTCTTGCCAGTGTTGCCAGGTCTGCTTATTATAAACGACTTTGGGCTTGTTTTCCTGTAAAATCGCTTGTGATATTATATATATATATATTCATAGTTGCAGGTTGCTTTTGTTTGTAGTACACAGTACAGTCCTCAGCGTTAATTTATCCGTTTGTAAAGAGAGCGTATGAATGTAACCAAATGGACTACATTTGTACACTGTCAGAGTTTAAATTAACACTAGAGGTGCTAATGTGCGTACACACCGTTATAACATCATGTATAACTATAACAGTACACATGTGCCCTTGGTTTCTCAGCCTCTGAGTGTTTGAGTTTAGTGTCAATGTGACAGATCTGCTGTGGTGATTTCAGAGGAAGCACGGATCTACAGGTCCAGTTCAGAGGGTCATGTCTCCTCAGGTGTCTGGCCTGTTGTTCACTTAGTGTGTGTGTGTGTGTGTGTGTGTGTGTGTGTGTGTGTGTGTGTGTGTGTGTGTGTGTGTGTGTGTGTGTGTGTGTGTGTGTGTGTGTGTGTGTGTGTGTGTGTGTGTGTGTGCGCGTGCATGCGTGCGTGCATGTGTACAAGTGTGTGTCTGTGAGTGTGTGCGCACATGCATGCAAATGTGTATGAGTGTGTGTGTGTGTGTGTGTGTGTGTGTGTGTGTGTGTGTGTGTGTGTGTGTGTGTGTGTGTGTGTGTGTGTGTGTGTGTGTGTGTGTGTGTGTGTGTGTGTGTGTGTGTGTGTGTGTGTGACCCCCCTGTAGCTGACCTCCCCCCTGAGTAACCAGATGATGGTGGAGATCAGAAGGTCTTCATGCTCCTCATCATGTTCGTGTGTGTGTGTGTGTGTGTGTGTGTGTGTGTGTGTGTGTGTGTACCAGGGATGCATTGGTCATGGGCCGCGGTAACACGCCGTGCAACCCCTTTTTTGAGCAGGAGCACGCACACGCACACGCATAGATTTAAAACAACTCTAAAAATTCACACCTCAACAAAGTTTACAAAGGCTGCCGAATGCCGGGTGTCACACCAGCATGAATTAACATAGAAATAAGCCTAGACGCATATCAAATTGTCCATTGTGTGACCTGTAGTGTAGGTGTTAAGCGACGTGCGCGTCACGTCTTTAAAATAGTGTCCCACGACTAACAAAATCACCAATACAACACTGATGTGTACAGTAAAAAGTGAGATAATACGATGGGAGTCAATATTGAATATTGAATATTGACGTGAATCAGTGACTGGCTGGCTGCACTTTGACTTGATCTATGCACTTTCATGTTTGCAGCTATACAGCAGTGGTTTTCAACCTTTTTTTTGGCGTCAAGGACCCCCAAATTGACACATATAAGCCCACGGACCCCCATTTGAAAAGATATGCCAGGGACTCAACCATTTTGATTTCTTGGGGGTCCCAATCTACACTGTGTCATGTCTACACTGGACCCGTTAGGGTCCATTTGATTCCATTTGTACACTCTCAGAGTTACAGACACATAAGGGTCAATTTGGTCTCTAACTAATAATTTGGCTGGGGACCCCCTGGAACCCCCATCAAGGACCACTGGTGGTCCCCGGACCACAGGTTGAGAACCGCTGATCTACAGTATGATCCCATAAATTGCGTGCGTGCGTGCGTGCGTGCGTGCGTGCGTGCGTGCGTGCGTGCGTGCGTGCGTGCGTGCGTGCGTGCGTGCGTGCGTTGCACATGAGTTACTCACAGCTGAGCTTCATAGGGGCTCTCTGGACTCTGGAGGCCTGCAGTTCTTCTATTGTTAAATGCTTCCTGTACAGATCCACTGGGGGAGAGGAGAGGAAAGGGAGGATCACGTTTAAAAAGTTTAGCAGCAAGCAACACACAAATATTTTAGATTGTATGATGTCAGCCATTCATTTGCACCAACACAATGTGAGATCCTATACACACCCATTCCGCATGAACCCAGGTTCTATAATAGCGAAACCAAAACTACTAGTGCTTATTTGGTCCCAAATGTTATCATTTTGAATCAAGCTTAAGCGGAAACGAAGCTTGAATTGTTGCATTGTAATGATAAATACAGTAAGAGAGACTATCTTTAATGTATTGCTGTTTAATATTCAATGTTCACTTAAAGGTAGGGTAAGTGATATTTTTTGGTTAAAACAAAAAGTATTTTGTTAAAAGGTTAAAGCACTATATTCTGATAGTAATCATTGCTATAGAGTGTTTGTTCAGTAACAGGAGTCTCCCCGTCTCTCCAGCTCTTTAATAAACAGAAAATACATTTTCCGGTAGGTGTCAAAATCTCAGCCAATCAGGAGAAAGTACCCATTTTTAAGCTTCATTTTTATAGTGTTCCAGTTCCAATTTTGCCTGCTCATTTCTTAGTGTCATCACTTCCAATTTCACTTGTTTAATCTATTTCCTGATTGAGTTCTCTATCCTGATTGGATAAAATTGTAAATGAAACTGAAACTGAAACGACATGGAGACTCCTGTTACTGAACAAACACTCTATAGCAATGAGTACTATCAGAATATAGAGCTATTTAACACTTATTTTAACCAAAGAAAATCACTTACCCTACCTTTAATTTAAAATCTATAATAAATGAGCATGCCCTCAGATAAATAACTTGAGAAACCTAGTGCTTTCTGTTTGACCTGAGAAAATAAAAACAAAGGATTTCATTCAATCACACGTGACAAAATATGTGTGTGTGTGCATCACAAGACTGACTGACTACCTGATCTGGCTTCAGATATAATACTGTAGTAATGCTGTCCATTTACTTAGGTCAGGTTTAGGAGCTAAAGCTAAAATACACTGATCTTTGCCCCGCAAGGAAAACAATTTCATTTTTATGGACGTTTTGTGTCATTGTTGAGCCATGCTGAATATGCGGAAAGGGAACGACATTTCCTCTCATTTTTAGATGCAACCTGGCCTCACTTTCCTTATCCAATTAAGTCCGGGAACACTTCTGTGTAATATTAAGATTTATTTGGCTATTTAAAAATAGCAGATATACAAGCTCATAGCGCGGCACTGAGTGCCGCGCTATGACCTTGTAGATCTGCTATTTTTGAAAAATCGTGAACATTTTTGCAAATCTTTGAATATATTCTACAAATGTCTTCTAAATCCTAACCGTTTTTTGAAAAAAACGTATGTTGCTATATCAGCGGTTCTCAAACTTTTTCATGTCAAGGACCCCCAAAATGATATGTATTTGGCCACGGACCCCCATGTCAAAATATTTTGTTCTAGGGACCCCCCAGAGGCAAAGATTTGAGTAAAAGAATGTTTTCTTTAAAAAAATATATATATATATTCAAAAATGTGTACACATTTTCACGATTAAAAACAATAAATAGCAGATCTACAAGCTCAAATAATGGTTTAAGTGGTTACACACAGAAGCGGTCCCGGTTTGAATGGGTTATTTCTTTCTTCTCGTCCGTCCACCCCCTCCTCTCTCTCTCTCTCTCTCTCTCTCAGTATTGTTAGGGTGTTTATGTACCATCTGGCACGTGGACCAGGATTGCTGAGTGTCCTTGTGTTCTACCATAATAGGATAGCTCTTGACTCTGTACAGGAAGAGCCACACACAGCTTCTGTTTCACTGTTTATGTCAGGTTTCACACAAGCTGAGCGCAGAGGAACAGGCCCGGCCAGCCGGACACCCTATGGAAATTCAAGGATGTCTGACTGTTTGTTTTCACGTCATCTTCAGCTCGTAGAGTCACCTCTCAGACCTCGCCATTAAACGTCATTATTTATTATTGCTGCAAGCTGCTACAAAGTTTGAAGTGCGTCTCTCTCTCTCTTATGTCTTGGGGTGGTGTGAGTGTGTGTTGGGGGGTGGGGGGGCGTGGTGTAAAGTAACTAGGTACATTTACTCAAGTAATGTTCTTATGTACAGTTTTGAGGTATTTTTACTTTACTGGAGCATTTCCGATGTTCAGTACTTTTACTTCTACTCCACTGCATCTCAGAGGCAAATATTGTACTTTTACTGCAGTACAATTATTTGAAAACTTTAGTTACTAGTTACTTCTTTGTAG
Organism: Gymnoscopelus microlampas; assembly: GCF_963454915.1. Classification (NCBI taxonomy): domain Eukaryota; kingdom Metazoa; phylum Chordata; class Actinopteri; order Myctophiformes; family Myctophidae; genus Gymnoscopelus; species Gymnoscopelus microlampas. The sequence continues at coordinate 7,178,581 of NC_139958.1, forward strand.
ATTTTGATTATTATTACAAAACATCCATTAACCACTTCAGCCCTATATATATTTTGGCCATTTGATAATAGCAGATCTACAAGCTCACAATGCGTCGCGATGCGACGCATTGTGAGCTTGTAGATCTGCTATTTTCAAAAGACGCTTTTTTTTTTAAACTTGTGAAATGGGACATCGTGCATAATGAGTACTTTTACTTTTGGTGCTTTAATTACATTTTTATGCCAATACTTTTGTATTTTACTCAAGTAAATTTTGAATTCCGGACTTTTACTTGGGGGGGGGGGGGGCTAATACAATATATGATACCAAAATTGCACTCCTGCGTGTTCTCATGCCCTCTCTTATTATCCATGGTTTGTACGTTTGGCAATATTGCAGACCTTATTAAAATGATATTTTCTCAGCCATTACTCACCAATGACATGTAGTGTATTCTGTCTTTCACTTAGTGCAGTGATGTGGTACATGACTCTCACACTGCTCTCTGAGGGAGTGCAGGCTTAAGTGTGTGTGTGTGTGTGTGTGTGTGTGTGTGTGTGTGTGTGTGTGTGTGTGTGTGTGTGTGTGTGTGTGTGTGTGTGTGTGTGTGTGTGCGTGCGTGCGTGCGTGCGTGCGTGCGTGCGTGCGTGCGTGCGTGCGTGCGTGCGTGCGTGCGTGCGTGCGTGCGTGCGTGCGTGCGTGCGTGCGTGCGTGCGTGCGTGCGTGCGTGCGTGTGTGTGTGTGTGCGTGCGTGTGTGTGCGTGTGTGTGCGTGTGTGTGTGTGTACCGAAGGGGCACCAAGGGTCACCCCCTCGCCCACTCTCGAGACAGGAAATGGCTCCAATATGGGTCTGAGTGTGGCTCTCTCTAAAACCCTGGGGAGTGATTTAGGTCTTTCTGTGAAGACTGAACGTTAGACTAGAGCTCCAGGTTCAGTGAGAAAAAATGTGCAAAGTGAAAAACTACAGGGTCTACTTCAAGCCTTTAGAAATTGTTTTGCAAAAAAATGTCATGAATCTTTAAGGCATCTTGACAGTCAAGGGACAGACGAAGAGCTGATGTTTTTGAAAAGCACATATCTAATCCAATATTAACATTTCAATACATTGTTTGTTTATTAAGGAGAGAACTACAGTTCATTGTTCCATATATTTGAATGGAAAATATTATTTTCGGTTACCTCTTATCTTTGGTGGCAAAGATAAATAAATCCGGTGAAAATATCTATGTTTTTTAAACTACACCATAGTAGGCTACGTATGCTCTGCAGTTTCCTATTCACTACATCATCTAACATGCAAGAAATAAGATCATTTTGTTTGGTAATAATTTCATCTTGCACAGACACTTTCAGTTAAATACATATTAAACTATTGGCAAAAACTATAAGCCATATTCAAGGAACAGTAAAATACAATAAACAGTTACAATAAAAAAGATCCCTGTCTGACTGACGCTTGTTGATATTAACCACTTAGGCCCTATTCAAATATAAACATATATAAAATAGCCCCATCAACAAGCTCAAAATGCATCCCATCGCAAAGGTTTCTGCTATTTTCTTCTACTGTAGAGTGACCAAAATAGGGATGCCAAGTTGAAGGTGGTTAACAACACAGAAAAGAGTGGGAGGAAACGTACTAATAGACTGTTTCCAGAGTACACAGGGATAATGGATGTGTATCTTGTCATCTTGGACAGCGTGCAAATATGCTACCTAAATGGTCAGACGGCTGGTTCTCCCTGTTGGTCGTCATGGAGGTTGTTTACACTGAGCATATTTCCAACCTTCGGGGGAATCTTCTCTCCAAGGACTGAGTATCACAGCCTAGTGCAGTGGTTTTCAACCTTTTCATGTCAAGGACCCCCAAATAGAGACTTATTAGCCCGCGGACCCCCATTTGAAAAGATACATTTTAAGGACCCCCAGTTTGACATGCATTAGGGCTACGGACCCCCATTTAATGGCATTTCTATCTCTGGGACCCCAATTCATGTTGTAAAATTATTGTTAACTTAACTCTGAGAGTGTACAAATGGAACCAAATGGACCCGTTAGGGTCCATTTGGTTCCATTTGTACACTCTCAGAGTTACAGACCCATAAGAGTCCATTTGGTTCCTATCCATCATTTAGCTGGGGACCCCCTGGAACCCCCTCAAGTACCCCTGGGGGTCCCCGGACCCCACTTTGAGAACCACTGGCCTAGTGGATGTTTTAATGTTGTTGAACAAGACTGATCTGTTGTAATTCTTTATGCTATTCCTGGATCTGTTGCTCAGACAGATAGCATTAACTCTTTAAGACCGGGAACGCATCCATGTCATTTTTTGGATTTGTTTGGCTATTCATAAATAGCAGATATACAAGCTCATATGAGCTTGTATATCTGCTATTTATGAAAAATCGTGAACATTTTGTGCAAATCTTTGAATACGTTTTTTTTTTAAACTTCTGGGGGGTCCCTGGAACACAATATTTTGAGATGGGGGGGTCCACGGCCAAATGCATATCATTTTGGGTGGCCCTTGACATGAAAAAGTTTGGGAACCACTGGTATTATGACAACATGAGCGCTATGAGCTTGTGTATCTGCTATTTTTTGAATAGCCAAAGAAATCAAAAAATGACACGGATGCGTTCCCGGCTCTTAATGAGTTAACAGGAGTTTATATGGATCAAGCTCACTCGACAACAGCGAGGAAGAATAATAACACTACTCAGTGGTGGAAAGTAACTAAGTACATTTACTTAAGTACTGTACTTAAGTACAATTTTGAGGTATGTGTACTTTACTTGAGTATTTCCAATTTCCAATACTTTTACTTCTACTCCACTACATCTCAGAGGCAAATATTGTACTTTTACTCCACTACAATTACTTGAAAACTTTAGTTACTAGTTACTTTTCAGATATAAACTATGATATAATGAAACCTACAGTAACCACTTTAGCCCTATTTTATACATAGGCTATTTGAAAATAGCAGATCTACAAGCTCACAACGCGTCGCGATGCGACGCGTTGTAGATCGGCTATTTTCAAATATTTAGCACTTTTACTTTTGGTACTTTAAGTACATTTTGATGCAAATACTTTTGTACTTTTACTCAAGTACATTTTTTATTCTGGACTTTTACTTGTAACAGAGTCTTTTTTATATTGCAGTATTGGTACTTTTACTTAAGTAAAGAATTGGAGTACTTTTTCCACCACTGACACTACTACGTTGACTCACACAGACAGACGTGCCTGCCTTTCCAATCTACGCCAATGCCAACATGACGCACACTCCATCAGCGGTGGAAAAAGTAATCAAAGTCTTTACTTAAGTAAAAGTACCAAAACTGCAATATAAAAATACTCTGTTACAAGTAAACGTCCAGAATTAAAAATGTACTTGAGTAAAAGTGCAAAAGTATTGGCATCAAAATGTACTTAAAGTACCAAAAGTAAAAGTACTAAATATTTGAAAATAGCCGATCTACAAGCTCACAACGCGTCGCATCGCGACGCGTTGTGAGCTTGTAGATCTGCTATTTTCAAATAGCCTATGTATAAAATAGGGCTAAAGTGGTTAATGTATGTTTCATTATATCATAGTTTATATCTGAAAAGTATCTAGTAACTAAAGTGTTCAAATAATTGTAGTGGAGTAAAAGTACAATCATTGCCTCTGAGATGTAGTGGAGTAGAAGTAAAAGTATTGGAAATTGGAAATACTCAAGTAAAGTACAAATACCTCAAAATTGTACTTAAGTACAGTACTTAAGTAAATGTACTTGGTTACTTTCCACCACTGCACTCCATGCAACCATGTGAATTCTGGATATGCTAACAAACTGGTCAGCATTAAATAAACGAAGAGAGTCCGTGATTACAGAACACGTTCAGAGGAATATGGTCGCATCATGGAAAATGGGTTACGCTTACGCCAAAGAAATGCACAAAGTCTTAACACATTTAGACCTGGTAAGCGTCTGTGTCATTTTAGATTTGAGCTAAAAAGCATTATTTTGTAATATTCATGAATTGCAGATCTACAAGCTCATAGGGCAGCATTGAGTGCCGCGCTATGAGCTTGTATATCTGCTATTTTTGAAAAAAAATGAAACTTGTGTGCAAATCTTTGAATATATATTTTTAAAGCGAACATTTGAAACTCAAATCTGTGCTTCTGGGGGGTCCCTGGAATATTTTGAGATGGGGGTCCGCGGCCAAATACATATAATTTTGGGGGTCCTTGACATGAAAAAGTTTAAGAACCACTGACATTATAGCTACATAAGTTAGAAGACATTTGTAGAATCCACAGAAGCAAAGATTTGAGTTAAAAATGTATGTATTCAAAGATTTGCACAATTTTTCACACTTTTTCAAAAATAGCAGATCTACAAGCTCATAGCGCGGCACTCGGTGCCGCGCTATGAGCTTGTAGATCTGCTATTTTTGAATAGCCCAAAGAAATCTTAAAATGACACAGATGCGTTCCCGGATTGAATAGGTTAACATATCACAATATTTTTGCTCAAAGTCTTCTTCATCTCCAGGGATGGGGTTTCCACTGACCCTGCACATGCTGCCAATCACCTGTTTGTTTCTAGAGTAAAGCGTCCCTCTGAGAGATGGGATATGGACCAAGATGACCTACGACCTCTAGTGCTTCCTCCCAAGGGCAGTCACCACACATGCACCCTGCAGCCCCAATCAGCCCACACCATCTATCCCCATAATATTCAACAACACATTGCAATTGGACCGTTTTGTCCATCCTGTTTGATAATAGCCTGGTGTTGTTTTGCACAAGCTGCTTGCAGACTCATAATCAGAGAGGGTCGTGTGGACAAGCCCATCCCATCGGTGGATGTGACCTTACTTCCATCCAGGACATAATAATAAGACGTTTTGTCAGTAGTCTCGCGTAGCCAGACAACTATTCCACAATCTCCGAATGCTATGTAGAGTCTGGAACTACACCTACACCGAAATCCGAGAGAGGAAGCTGGCGCTACCGTTCACAAAGATATATTTCAAAATATCTTTACATTTTATTTGTGTATTTCCTTTTCTGCTTAGCATCAAGCTATATATGCTTAGATTAATTTTATTATTATTATGATAAATTTGCACGACTGTAAAGACAAAACGGAAGTGGGGAGGAGGCTTCACATCCGCTTCATATTTTAATCATGATCAGAGCTTCCAGACATACTGTAGGGTCCCAGACTGTATGACCGGAAACATTTGAAAATTGTGGCAGGCAACAGTCTGGCCACGCGAGACTATTTTGTCAGCGAAGCCTGTAGGCTTATCAAGACTCCTAGCCACCCCAACCACGGACTGTTGCAGAGGATATGCAGGATAGGTGGACACTAGGGACATCTGGGCACCTGGATGTAAAAATGGTCTATTTTGGCCAAAATGTTAAAAAATTAAATATTTGAAAAATGGTCTTAAGTAATGTAAAGTACACATGATGCGAACATGAACTATCAGACTTGATTTTATCCTTCAACTTCTTGTGCCCCAAAATGACTGGACGTACAGGTTTTGTAGCAATTGTAGAAATATTAGACGTTAATTGTCGAATGTTTAAGCATGTTCTAATGATTTACTTTACTTTAAAACATTTTCCGAACATTTAATTTTTTTTACATTTTAGAACAAATTGCCAATTTATCACTGAGGTGCCCACTCTTCCTTGGTGCCCACATATCCTGTTACCGTTTCAGATGATGCCACATGGACAGTGATCCCGCAGCCACAAGGCCACTGGCAGCAGACTGTGCTATAGCTAATCCCCCCCCCCCCAGACAATCAGGCTTACAATGGAACGGAAACTAGCAAGTTCACACTTTTAGACGTGGTGTGCATGCATATGCAATGTCTTCTAAAAGCAGGCTTCACGCCCAAACACTGCACGTCTCAGAAGCGCTGAGGAAACGTATTCATTTCCTGCATTAAAAAGTGTTACATGCATTGCAAGTCTGCAAGTGCTGAAAAAATCTTCATAATCACTACAGCAGGGGTCTTCAACATTTTCAGGCCAGGGACCCCCTAGCTGAGAGAGAGAGATGAAGCAGGGACCCCCTACTCTATATTGTATAAAATTGTGTTTCAGATTAAAGTTTATTTTTTTACTTAATCTGCCCTTTTTTCCCCTCTACACCTATAGCGTCTTTGCCAAAAATAGCAGATCTACAAGCTCTCAACGCCTCGCGCTGCGAGGCGTTGAGAGCTTGTAGATCGGCTATTTTCGGCTAATGTTCCCCTCAGAAAAGGAATTCCAGGGTTCAAGTGGTTAATGTAAAAAAAAACGAAATCCTATCACACAAAGATTTGGCGGACCCCCTATAGTAGCTCTGAGGACTCCCTAGGGGTCCCGGACCCCCTGTTGAAGACCCCTGCACTACAGTATATGGCATGCTGCATATGCAAAGAATGGACAGTGGTGGAAAAAGTACTCAAATGTTTTACTTAAGTAAAAGTATCAATACTGTAATGTAGAAATACTAAAAGTAATAGTCCGGAATTCAAAATTCACTTGAGTAAAAGTACAAAAGTATTGGTATCAAAATATACTTAAAGTACCAAAAGTAGGCCTACTAGTGTTTGAAAATAGCCGATCTACAAGCTCACAACACGTCGCGATGCGTAGATCTGCTATTTTCAAATAGCCTATGTATAAAATAGGACTTAAGTGGTTAATGTATGTTTTATAATACAATAATTTATATCTGCAAAGGAACTAGTAACTAAAGTTTTAAAATAATTGTAGTGGAGTAAAAGTACAATATATTCCTCTGAGATGTTGTGGAGTAGAAGTAAAAGTTTTGGAAATTGGAAACACTCAAGTAAAGTACAAATACCTCAAAATTGTACGTAAGAACAGTACTTAAGTAAATGTACTTTAAACCAAAGTATAGCCAATTATCCCAGGTTAGAAATGTCCCAGTGTTTTCTCATATGACTGCTGAAGCTATCCTATTTCATTGTTAGAGAAGGTGAAAGGGCAGACTTTCTGTCTACTTGGGGAACAGTTGGTCGTGTTATGTTGTCTATCTATCTCCGTTATCCTGCTCAAGGCAGGGAAGAAGAATCTATACTCTATACTGTACTGACTGGTCTTGTAGTTGGAGACAGACCAGTCAATATAGCATTGATCACTGCTGTTCCAGGAATGTAAACTAGATTATCTCCATTTGCCCAGGCAGCTATTAGTGTAGACTGTAGACTAGTGCAGTCAGCTCATGTTAATCATGATGTAACAACATTGTAGCAGACTTTGTATAATGATAATACCTTTAGAAACAGATGCTAAGTTAATTTAATCTAAATATGCCTGTAGGCAATTATACATTGTTCATGTTTGTCTATCAATAATATTACTAAACATACATTAACCACTTAACGTCAAAATAGCCGAAATATACAAGCTCACAATGCCTCGCGATGCAATGCATTGTGAGCTTGTAGATCTGCTATTTTGAAAAGATTTGTTATACATCTTGAACTGTGAAATAGGACATTCTGCTCAATGAGTACTTTTACTTTTGGTACTTTAAGTATTTTTGATGCCAAAACTGTTCCTCAAGTGAATTTTGAATTCTGGACTTACTTGTAACAGAGTATTTCTACATTGCAATATTGATACAAAAAACAAAAAAATGAATTAGTACCTTTTCCACCACTGACAATGATACAGTTAGCTTATTCATTGTTTCAAATTGCGCTGTTCTCAAATAAGCCTGTGTTCAAACGAGGTATATTGGTGCAACCTGAAGAATTCCTGACCTGAACTGAACATTCATTTTATTTCCTTTCAATCCAACCTTCATCATTCAGTCTCTGGCCTGGCAGAGCTAGCCATGGTTCACATGACGCTCGTCTGTCACAAGCGTCATGGCGATACTTGTTCCTGGTTTTTGAAATTTCCACATTTACAACCCGTACATCTACATAAACGTTCAAATTTCAAATACAAAGTGCTGATCCCACGGCCATGGATGTAAAAAGTTACAACGCCTGGGTCTTAGTACACGTTTCTTACGTATTGTTCAATAAAAAGCATTTTAATCAAATCGGTGGCCATTTTCTCAGAATTTTCTTCATATGCTTTCAACAACGCGACCGGTAACCCTATCGGTTGGGAGGTGTACTGCACTCTGATACCTTATATATCTATGAATAAATGGCCGCCAATCGGAGTAAAATGCTTTTTATTGTTCAATACGAAATATACGGGTACTTAAACCTAAGCGTTTTAACTTCTTACATCCATTGCCGTAGGTTAAGCACTTTATATTTGAAATGTGAACGTTCATATAGATGTTAAGGTTGTAAATGTAGACATTTCTAAAACCAGGAACGTGACAGTCATGTTTCAGGGCTAGGCTGGCAGCCTATTTTCCCATCGACATGCCATTGCTGCCCTCTTGTGGAACAACTAAATACTACAGCCCGAGTGTAACTGGTTTAAATTGTAGCGTTTGTATTTATTTCAACCAAGATATATTATGCAAACATTACAGCACTGGTTCTTAAAGTGGGGTCCGGGGACCCCCAGGGATACTTGAGGGAGTTCCAGGGGGTCCCCAGGTAAATGATGGATAGGAACCAAATGGACCCTTATGGGTCTGTAACTCTGAGAGTGTACAAATGGAACCAAATGGACCCTAATGGGTCCATTTGGTTCCATTTGTACACTCTCAGAGTTAAATTAACATTGATTTTACAATATGAATTGGGGTCCCAGAGATATAAATGCCATTAAATGGGGGTCCGTAGCCTTATGCATGCCAAACTGGGGGTCCTTGAAATTAAAATGGTTGAGAATCACTGCTAGAGACGTAAAAATCTTCTCTTATGGGGGTCCCTGGCATATCTTTTGAAATGGGGGTCTGCGGGCTACTAAGTGTCAATTTGGGGGTCCTTGACATGAAAAAGTTTGAGAACCACCGCATTACAGTATATTATTTGACAGTTAAAAACTACTGTGTGTGTGTGTGTGTGTGTGTGTGTGTGTGTGTGTGTGTGTGTGTGTGTGTGTGTGTGTGTGTGTGTGTGTGTGTGTGCGCGCGTGTGCGTGTACGTGTGCGTGTGCGTGCGCGCGCGCGTGCGTATGTGCGTCAGGGGGGCGTATACTAGGGGCGTTTATCAGTGGGTTGAATCTATAGATTAAAGCTGCAATCCGTTTGTTTAAAACTATGTTGTAAACAAACTGTGAATGGTAGAGTATGTTAATAATACTAACCTTCTCTCATAAACAAACAGTGGTATTGTATCTGCAGCAGTGGTTGAATGTAATAAGCCTCGTTCCTAGCCTTTAGATCAGTGGTTCTCAAACTTTTTCATGTCAAGGACCCCAAATTAACACTTATTAGCCCGCGGACCCCCATTTGAAAATATATGCCCCATAAGAGAAGATTCTTTACAGCTCTAGCAGTGATTCTCAACCATTTTAATTTCAAGGACCCCCAGTTTGACATGCATTAGGCTACGGACCCCCATTTAATGGCATTTCTATCTCTGGGACCCCAATTTGTATTGTAAAATCAATGTTAATTTAACTCTGAGAGTGTACAAAAGTGTACAAATTCCATTTGTACACTCTCAGAGTTACAGACCCACAAGGGTCCATTTGGTTCTTAACTATCCATCATTTAGCTGGGGACCCCCTGAAACTCCCTCAACAAGGACCCCTGGGGGTCCACTTTGAGAACCAATGCTTTAGATCAAGACTATCGTAGATGTATTTGATCGAGTCTGTGGCTTTGACTTTCGTATCTACGAGAGTCTTAGCGAGCACCTCCCCAGTTTGCACTGGAATGTCACCAGTAAAGCCCGTATTTCTCCAAACATGTACAAATACAAAATATAAAGGTGCTTACCCGCTTTCCCCAAATGTTATCTAGGTGTCCGTCGTCTTTGTGCAATGTATTAGTCCATGTTCTTCAATAAAGGAGTGTTTTAATCCCGTCTGTGGCCGATTCCCCCCACCCCCCGCCCTCTCGTTTACTTCCTGTTTATATTGAGTGTAATTCCGGCTTTCACCGGATGCCGTCACTGGCGCCCATTGAGAACTACAGTCAGAATTTGTAAAAGTACTAAAATGTTTGAAAATAGCAGATCTACAAGCTCACAACGCGTCATGATGCGACTCGTCGTGAGCTTGTAGATTGGCTATTTTCAAATAGCCTATGTATAAAATAGGGCTAAAGTGGTTAATGTGTTTCATAATATCATGATTTATATCTGAAAAGTAACTAGTAACTTAAAGTTTTCAAATAATTGTAGTGGAGTAAAAGTACAATATTTGACTCCGAGATGTAAAAAGTAAAAGTACTGGAAATTTGAAATACTCAAGTAAAGTAACAAAACACCTAAAAATTGTACCTATAAGTGTAGTACAGTACTTAAGTAATGTACTTTGTTACTTTACACCACTGTACAACAACACTGCAAAACAATAAAACTTCCGCATTGTGGCTTTAAACGTCATCCAGCGCCACCATGTTGGTTCAGGCAGACCCATACAGAGAGAGAGTTACGACACGCTTTGATCTCGCCGCAAAGCGGGCCGTGAGGGCGTATAGTTCCAAACATTGGAACTATCTCAATTGAGATAGAGCGAACATTTCCGCATTCCACTCTCGCAACGGGGAGTCAACGCTAGTGTCGTCACTCTCACGTTAGACCGCGCTGGGTTCAGGAAGTGAAGCAGAGAGAGCAGAGAGATAATCCAAAGAGTTGTTGCATCTAAAGGGTGAACAGACAGAGAGAACAGATCTATACATGCTGCCTTTAAACTCGGGTTAGATTCACACCTTTGTGTTTTTGTCACCTTTAATGCCGACAACGACAAGCATTCCTTGGTGACAGAGACGTAGATCTGGTTGTGGAGGTCGTTATAATAAATAATAATGACTTCCACTCTCACGCAGAGAACGTCGGGCCTCGTCCAGAGGAGGACGGCCGAGGCCGACCGGGAGAGACGATCCGACGGGGAGGAGGACACGGGCACACCGGGGGAGGAGGACGGAGGCGGAGGAGAAGGATACGGAGGAGGAGGAGACGCCAAGGAGACCAGGCTCACTCTCATGGAGGAGGTTCTGCTCCTGGGCTTGAAGGACCGAGAGGTTTGGATGGGTTTTTATATTATTGTTGTTGTTGTTGTTGTTGTTGTTGTTGTTGTTGTTTATTGTTCTATATACAAGCTTGCTTGTAGATCAGATCCGGAAATATGCTTGTAGATCTGCTCTTGTAGAGATCAGATCTACAAGTTTGCCAGTGGATCAGATCTACAAATCTGCTTGTATAGAATAGATCAGATCTGAAAACATGCTTGTAGAGCTGCTCTTGTACAGATCAGATTTACAAGCTTGCATTGGAAGATCAGATCTACAAATCTGCTTGTATAGATCAGATCTGAAAACTGCTTCTAGATCTTCTCTTGTAGAGATCAGATCTACAAGCTTGCAAATCTGCTTTGTAGAACAGATCTAATGGAGAATGAACAAATGGACCCTTTTAAGGGTCCATTTGTACATTCTCTATTAGATCTGATCTACAAGCTCAAGTTGGCTTGAAGATCAGATCTACAAATTGCTTGTAGATCAAAACTTGTTGGCAAAAGCAACACCGAGGAACATTATCAGGGCTTTTTAAGCTGGCTGATGCCTGGCTCTCCAGGCAAACTGTATTTCTACTGTCTGTCTTGGGAGCCATCAATCAGCTCAATGCTGATGTTAATTAGAATAATGTGGATTAATTATCCATTTGACAGCAGCTGTGTATATGTGTGTTAATTTGGGGTTTTAGTTTAGGTTATTACAGCTGATTGTGTTTTGTTATGTAATCTATTGCACTAGCAGAACAGCATTTAAGTTTAGAAAATGAGTGCAAATCTTTGAAAATATATATTATGTTTTAAAGCGAACATTTCTTTAACTCCGATCTGTGCTTCTGGGGGTCCCTGGAACAACATATTTGAGATGGTGGGTCCACGGCCAAATACATATCAGTTTGGGGGGGTCCTTGACATGGAAAAGTTGGAGCACCACTGATATAGCAACATACGTTTTTTCAAAAAACAGTTTGTAGAATATATGTATTCAAAAATTTGCACAGATTGAATTTCTTTTTGAGTACGGGGGCTTGCCTGAAGTTACATTCATACTGTTTATTGTCAGAGAGCTCTGTGTATTATTCATTTATGATTATTCATATTCTTGGAACAGTGTCCTCTTAACCCGGAACTGTGTAATAACACGTCAACCCTAATCCGGCCTCTGACAACAACATGTGTTTGCCTTGGCTTTGCCCCTCCCCTGTGGTGGAAAGTAACTAAGTACATTTACTTAAGTACTATTACTTAAGTACAATTTTGAGGTATTTTGACTTTACTGGAGCATTTCCAATTGTTTATACTTTTACTTTTACTCCACTACCATCTAAGAGGCAAATATTGTACTTTTTACTCCACTGCAATTATTTGAAAACTTTAGTTACCAGTGACTGTAGATTTTGATTATTATGACAAAACACACTAACCACTAGCCTATATATTTCGACCATTTGAAAATAGCCGATCTACAAGCTCATATGCGACACATTGTGAGCTTGTAGATCGGCTATTGTCAAATGATTTTTTTTAATACATTTTGAACCTGGGACATTCTGCATAATGAGTACTTTGTACTTTTTGTATTTAAGTACATTTTGATACCAGCACTTTGGTACTTTTACTCAAGTAAATTTTGAATTCCGGACATTCACTGAGTATTTCTACATCGCAGTAAAATGGAGTACTGTTTTACTCCTCCTCCCTCTCTCTCTCCTTAGGGCTACACGTCCTTCTGGAATGACTGCATCTCGTCGGGTCTCAGAGGGTGCATGTTGATAGAGCTGGCCCTCAGGGGCCGTCTGCAGCTAGAGGCCACCGGGATGAGGAGGAAGAGTCTGCTGTCTAGGAAGGTAAAAGGAAGGAACAGCCAAGTGTTGTTTGCCTGATTTTTTGCGGGAGAAATAAGCAACCAGGTCTATGAAAACCAGTGTTGATTTCGTTGACTAAAACTATGACGAAAAATGTTCGTCGACTACCTTTTTTCACTGACGAAAACTAAATAAAAACTACTAAGCTATGATGACTAAAACTAAGAGAAAATATATTGACAATTTCATCAACAAATAAAAACTAGACTAAAATGTTAGTGAGGGACGAGTGGAGAAGAGATCCAGTAGGACTAAAAGACAAGTCATTTTATGCTTGGTTGCACTCGGGTGTTGTGCTCTGAAAATAGCCGATCTACAAGCTCACAACGCGTCTCGCTGCGACGCGTTGTGAGCTTGTAGATCGGCTATTTTCAGCATGCAACCAAGTGTAAAATCAGTCATTACGACGCCATCAAGGCACCGCCAAGATAAGCACTTTAAACCTACTGTGTGTACATCGACTATTTAGAAATAGCAGATCTACAAGCTCACGTAGATCTGCTATTTTCAAAAAAATCTTTGCCTGACACAATATGTTTTTAGATGGGGATATGCGGACAATTACATATTAATATGGGGGTCCTTTACATGAAAATGTTTGAGAACCACTGGTTTAAACAACATTGTAGGAAGCAAGCCCAAATAAGCAAAGCCCAAAGTCGCTTATGATAAGCACACATGGCAACACTGGTAAGGAATCTGTTCGGCAAAGTACGGGGAGTGTCTTGTCCTGAAAGAAGATGCTCACTTGTGTTTTTTTTCCTTCTCTTTCGTGAACATTTTGTGCTTGAGCCTTGAACCCTGTGTTCTGTACGGCTCCTTCAGAGTCTTAAGACTTCAGATCAGCTTTATTATCCCTTACGGGGAAATTAATTTGGTCCCTTTTTATTGCTCCAGACATAAAACAAAACACCACAGTAGAACAATAACAGAATACACACAGTAGGCATTAACTCATAAACACTAGTAGCTCGGTTAAAGTGCAAATGTGCGAGTGACCAATTAAAACCCAGATTTTAAACGTGAATGTTATACAGACTGAAAAGTTATTTTATCTACTTGTTTTGGATTGTTTTTCTGTGTCAGGTTTCTGCTGCGGCTGAATTTGGAGTGAACCCCAAACGCTACTGCTTGTCTGTATTTACTGTGAGTGATATGTAATTAGCTCAAATGTGTTTCCTTTTCTCTGTGTGTCTGTCTGTCTGTCTGTCTGTCTGTCTGTCTGTCTGTCTGTCTGTGTCTGTGTCTGTGTGTGTGTGTGTGTGTGTGCGCGCGTTTAGGTGATCTTTAAATCGGATGCACCAACAGGAGACATGTTACTGGACGAGGCCCTGAGACACGTAAAAGAAACCCAGCCTCCAGAAACAGTTCAGAGCTGGATAGAGCTGCTGAGCGGTACGAAAAACCTGAATTGCTCACTACACACATGAAGTTAATATTATTACCAGTGCTTTACTATGCTTTATATAGTGCCCTGACTGATATATTCAGTCGTCAGATTTTATCAGCCGATATTGATCGTCATAGATACGGTATATGCACTAGGTCAGGGGTGGCCAACGTTGATGATGGAGAGATCCACTATATTTCCACACTCTCCATGTCACACAAAAGTAGCAAAAATAGACGCTCTACAAGCTCAAAACGCGTCGCAGTGCGACACGTTTTGAGCTTGTAGATCTGCTATTTTTTAAATGGAATCCAGATTTTGTTTGTGCTATTTTTGAATTGGAATCCTGAAAAGTAATATTTTTTATTTAATATCAAATGCATTTAGTAAACTTAATGAACTTCAATACAAATACATGGACATAAAAAAGACAATAGAATTTTAATACTACCGTAGTCATTAAGCTACTAATATAGGCTGAAGTAATTAAAGCGGGTCATGTTTGCATGTTTGGAATTGTAACAGCTGAAGTCAATAATATATCAGTAATACGATATTAACCTGCAGGGCGCCCGTTTTCCATGTATGTGCTAGGTGTTCCCACCAATTAACAAATTCATGACAGCACTGGTGTTACCTGTAACACCAGATGCTTATGCGCATAGCCTTCACTTCAGTTTGTGTCTGCTTTAAAAAACCTAATTGTCGTTGTCAACCGGTTAGGCTGGACAAGACCTGCTGCTGAAATTGTCTAAAGCTGAAGTACAGGAATTACGGCCCTAAAAAACCCTTTAGGAAGTTACGTTGATGCTGTGCAAATCAGTTTACAGGGAAACCGGGAAAACCATGTATTGATTACACAGAGTACACAGACTCACCGTGACACAACTCTGCCAGTGTTGACTTTAAAAGGTGTGATCTGTTCAGCCAAATAAAAACTAGACTAAAATGTTAGGGAGGGGCTAGTGGAGAAGAGATCCAGTAGAACTGAGTCATCATGGGTGCGCACAGACTGAAATGTGACGCGTTGTGAGCTTGTAGATCTGCTATTTTCGGCATGCAGCCAAGTGAAAATCAGCCATTTCGATAGCATCACGGCCCGCCAAAACTTTTAGTCCACTGTAGATTTAGTCGACTAAAATCTTATGATATTTAGTCAACTAAAACTAGATTAAAAATAAACATTTCAGATGACTAGAATATGACTAAAACGAAACAGAATTTTATTCAAAAGACTAAAGACTAAAACAAAATCAAAATTTGATGTCAAAATCAACACTGCACACAACAACCTGTCTGGAACTACTTTGTTAACCATATGTACCTTTAAAAAAATAAGTGCAAATTGCAGCTTTTTACTCAGATTCCACCTGACCACAGCGAGCTGAAAGTGACGGGCAACATTGATGTTTATTGATAAAACTTAAAGCAATGGGCGTAGTTGGGGGGTGTATGGAATATTTAATAACATACACACATATTTAATACATTTATATTATCACATATTGTGAACCCAATATTGTGTATCACGATATGTGAGCTGAGTGAATCGTCACACGCCCAATATGAAAATATTCGTGTACGGAAACGGAACATAATGCAAAAAAGCTGGTTGGGTAATTTAGTAATCACATTGATGTTCTTTAGAATGTCGTACTAATGCATCCTATTTCTGGTGTTTTAGGAGAGACCTGGAATCCTCTGAAGCTGCACTACCAGCTTAGGAACGTCCGAGAGCGTCTGGCCAAGAACCTGGTGGAGAAAGGTGTTCTCACCACAGAGAAACAGAACTTCCTGCTCTTCGACATGACCACACATCCGCTCACCAACAACAACATTAAAAAGGTGAGATATACGCTGCTGCAGGAAATTATGAATGTTTAACAGTGTTGATTTTGACAGCAAATGTTCATTACGTTTTAGTCATAGTCTTTTAAATCAAAAGTCCATTTAGTTTTAGTCATCTGAAATGTTTTACTGTTAGTGTAGTTTTAGTCGACTAAATATCATAAGATTATAGTCGACTAAATCTACAGTTGATTTAGTCGACTAAAATGTATTTTGGCGGTGCCTTGATGGCGTCGTGATGGCTGATTTTACACTTGGTTGCATGCTGAAAATAGCCGATCTACAAGCTCTGTGAGCTAGTAGATCTGCTATTTTCAGAGCGCAACACCCACACACTTGTCTTTTAGTTCTACTGGATCTCTTCTCCACTAACATTTTAGTCTAGTGTTTATTTGTTGACAATTGTCAATATATTTAGTCTTAGTTTTAGTCATCAAAGCTTAGTTTTTATTTAGTCAACGAACATTTTTTCGTCATAGTTTTAGTCGACGAAATCAACACTGATGTTTAACCCATTGAGACCTGGAACTGTCTCATTTTTAGATTTGAGCTAAAAAGCATTATTTTACACTTTGGCTATTCAAAAATAGCAGATATACAAGCTCATAGCGCGGCACCGAGTGCCGTGCTATGAGCTTGTAGATCTGCTATTTTTGATAAATTGTGAAACTGTGCAAATCTTTGAATATATATATTTTTAAAGCGAACATTTTTAACTCAAATCTTTGCTTCTGGGGGTCCCTGGAACAAAATATTTTGATGGGGGTCCACGGCCAAATACATATAATTTTGTGGGTCCTTGACATGAAAAAGATTGAGCACCACTGATATAGAAACATACGTTTTTCAGAATACCGTTGAGATTTAGGAGACCTGTAGAATCGGCTTCAGGTCTCGATGGGTTAAATGCATATGAGTACACACATAACAAGATAAGTGACGTATGAATCAAATTGTGTCACACGCAGCGACTCGTCAAGAAGGTCCAAGACTCGGTGTTGGATAAATGGGTGAACGACCCGCACCGCATAGACAAACGCGTCCTGGCCCTGATCCTGCTGGCCCACTCGTCCGACGTCCTGGAGAACGCCTTCGCGCCGCTCCAGGACGAACAGTACGACCTGGGCATGAAGAGGGTCCGTCTGCTGGTGGAGCTGGAGCCGGAGGTGGAGAGCACCAAGCCCAACGCCAACGAACTCATGTGGGCGGTGGTGGCGGCGTTCACTAAATGAGAAGAAACAAAGCTGATTTGTTTGTTTGGATTGGAAGATCTGGCTTTTTGGACAATGGTATTCGATTGGTTGGCGGACTTTCGCTTAATGACTGAGACAATCTTGTTTGGCGGTCGAGATGATGAGATGTTTGTGTTGGTGGCCGGTTACACCAAATGACAACTAAGACAGTTTTTACAAGCTGCCCCTCCTCACACAGAGGAGATATGTTCTGCCACGAGTAGAAAAGGTGTATTCCGGATAAACTCTTGACACTACAAACAGAGATGGGCTTCTGGTTACCATGTTAGACGACAACAAAGGGTTAATCGAGTTATGGCCCACTTTTTGGCATCTACTCCCAACTTCTGGCCTCTGCTACGTTTTCTTATTCAAGGATAAATAAAGCAAAGTAACATGCAGTTTATACTCATAACGGTTGATTTTTATACTTAGTTGCACGCCAGTGTCTCACACCGAAAACGACCTGATCTACACGGTCTCGAGGCATCGCAGCGCAAGCGTGTTGTGAGCTTGTAGATCGGCTGTTTTCGGCGGGGAGACACGATGCATATTAACCAAGTATAAATCGGGCTTTATTACTCCTAGACCTGCTTCTAGTACTTGATTCCCACGTGAATGATGCTTGTTGATTCGTTATATATCTTCTCTATGAATTGTTTCCTCTGACTTTGCCTGTTTTTAGGAGGACAAGAGATTATGATGAGGAACTGGGTACATTTCTTCCAGGGCTGATGGTGGGGAGGGTATAATTAATTTGCTTTAATTGGCCTGAAAAAAAGTCCTTTAATTCAACAAAACTCTCGTTATCTTCTTTGCCACTTTGATGAGGATGCATTCTATATTTTATAGGATGTGACTAGTCTTCCATTTATATTTATGTTGATAATAGCTGCTTTAGTAGCCTTGCCATTTGCCAAATATTTTGCACAGTTGGGTGACCCTGTCATTGGGGCACGATTTAGGGGGATTTCTTTGGGTTGAATAAAACCAAGGAGAATGGGAACTGTTATGTTTTAGCAACCGTACTTTCCAAATATAAAACCACACAATTTAGCGTTCTCCCTGTTTGCCTTATATATATATACAGTATATATATACAATAAAGTTCTGTTTCATTGAGAAAGCCAACATGTCCTCGGTGTGAGACAAAGATGCATGTACAGTACAAACAGACAATGGCCTACTCTGTATCAGATTAATGCGCAGGAGTATCTCTGTACCTAATTATATAGCCTGCATCAGAACTGTGACTAAGGCCTGGAGTTGGTTATTGTTAACCCTTTAAGGCCCGGGAACGCATCTGTGTCATTTTAAGATTTCTTTGGCTATTCAAAAATAGCAGATCTACAAGCTCATATTTTTGAAAAATCTTAAAAATTCGTGCAATATACATATATGTTTTAAAGCGAACATTTTTAAACTCTGATCTGTGCATCTGGGGGTCCCTGGAACAACATATTTGAGATAGGGGTCCACGGTCAAATACATATGATTTTGGGGTTCCTTGTTGACATGGAAAAGTTGGAGCACCACTTAGATTTTTCTCAAAAAACCTTGTAGAGTATGTATTCAAAGATATGCACACATTTTCACGATCTTTCAAAAATAACAGATCTACAAGCTCATAGCGTGCCGCGCTATGAGCTTGTAGATCTGCTATTTTTGAATAGCCAAAGAAATCTAAAGTGACACAGATGCGTTCCCGGATTGAATGGGTTCAAATGGAAAGGGGAAATGGGCTTGTTTTAGATTTTATAAGGTTTCCTTAAAGTGTAACCCTTTCAGTTTGTATGCTACGTCATATTTAGGTACTTCTCATCGAGCCTTAAAGAAGCTTTGATGTATTTATATTCATTGTAGTGTAATTCTACTACAGTGTTGTTATTTTACAATGTTATTTCTGTTTTAGGCACAGATTAAACTCTCAAAAGACTGAAGACAACACAAACATTTTCCACTCTTAAAAACCGGTTTATGAAGTTTTATCTTTAGCTAAAATCAACTCTCTGAATCGACCTCGGAAAACCTTGGTTATAATAATGTAAAATTCCCATTGTAAGGGATTGTCTGTGGTCTGAATAATAGGATCTATAATATAATATGAAATCATGTCACCTCTTTGTTCAATGCCTATAGGTGTGAATAACTGCTTAACACAGTTAGACCTGGAAATCAGCGGTGTCATTTTAGATTTGAGCTAAAAAAGCATTATTTTATACTTTGGCTATTAAAAAATAGCACATATACAAGCTCATGAGCTTGTAGATCTGCTATTTTTGAAAAATCTTGAAAATGTGTGCACAAATTTGAATATATATTATTTTAAAGACAACATTTTTAACTCAAATCTTTGCTTCTAAGGGTCCCTGGAACAAAATATTTTGAGATGGGTGGGTCCGTGGACAAATACGTGTCATTTTGGGGGTCCTTGACATGAAAAAAGTTTGAGAACCTCTGATATTATTGCAACATAAGATTAAAAGACATGTGTGGAATCCCCAGAAGCAAAGATTTGAGTTAAAATGTTCGCTTTGAAAAATATATATATATATTCAAAGATTTGCACACGATTTTTCAAAAATAGCAGATCTACAAGCTCGTAGCGCATCTGCTATTTTTGAATAGCCAAAGTAATCTAAAGTGACACAGATGCTTTCCTGGATTTAATTGGTCAACACAGTTTACACTAACGAGACCATGCATGTCATTGGTGGAGGTGCTGGGGGAGGAACTTGTGGTTGTAGCTACACAGGAAAGAATAATATAATTAATAGACATTTTACGTGTATGATAAGATGGCAAATAATAAAGTCAGTGAAAGGGATCTTATGTCTATCCTCTATACTTTATGTATGCTTTTGTATTGCCACATAAAATAAAGGATAGATCCTTTTAAGTGCCTCGATTTAGAACAATTTCTCTCTGTTGTCCCGTTTATTCTGTTACAGATTGTTTTTGTTTCAAAATTAAAAAAGGATAGTAAGGTGCTTAAACTCCGTTCAGTGTTTTTATTTATTCAGTCCTATAGGCTAGGTAAGGCTATACACGCAGTGGTGTAAAGCATTGGTTCTCAAAGTGGGGTCCGGGGACCCCCAGGGGTACTTGAGGGGTTTCCAGGGGGTCCCCAGCTAAATGATGGGTAGGAACCAAATGGACCCTTATGGGTCTGTAACTCTGAGAGTGGTACAAATGGAACCAAATGGACCCTAACGGGTCCATTTGGTTCCATTTGTACACTCTCAGAGTTAAATTGACATAGATTTTACAATATAAATTGGGGTCCCAGAGATATAAATGCCATTAAATGGGGGTCCGTAGCCCTAATGCATGTCAAACTGGGGGTTCCTTGAAATTAAAATGATTGAGAATCACTGCTAAAGAGCCGTATAAATCTTCTCTTATGGGGGTCCCTGGCATATCTTTTCAAATGGGGGTCCGCGGGCTACTAAGTGTCAATTTGGGGGTCCTTGACATGAAAAAGTTTGAGAACCACTGGTGTAAAGTAACTAAGTACATTTACTTAAGGACTGTAATTAAGTACAATTTGGGGGTATTTGTAGTTAAGGGCACGGTCACACCGCACTTTTATTTGACAAAGCATTGGTAGATTCCGCCCCATAGGTAAAATAAAAGTGCGGGGCGACCGTGCCCTTACTGGAGTATTTCCAATTTTCAGTACTTTTACTTCTACTTCACTGCATCTCAGAGGCAAATATTGTACTTTTACTCCACTACAATTATTTGAAAACTTTAGTTACTGGTTAGTTTGTAGATTTTGATTATTATTACAAAGCATACATTAACCACTTCAGCACTATACATTTTGGCTATTTGAAAAGAGCCAATCTACAAGCTCACAATGCGTCAAGATGCAACTTATTGTGAACTTGTAGATTTTTTGGGGATTTTTAGACATTTTATACATTTGAAAACTTGTGAAATGGGACATTCTGCATAATGAGTACTTTCTACTTTTGGTACTTTAAGTACATTTTGATTTACTCAAGTAACATTTTGAACACAGGCCTTTTACTTGTAACAGAGTATTTTTATATTGTGGTATTGATGCTTTTACTTAAGTAAAACATATGAGTACTTCTTCCACCACTGAACTACTGTCCTCTACTAGTGAAGGAAATGGTCAGTTCCAAAACATTCCATTGAGACTTAATGGTGTTTCAAATCACTTTTATTTGTACAGCCCCACAATAATTGGGTTTACAGGTTTATATATAACAGGGAGGAAAAAATACAATTGGTCAAGGAACAACTCCCATGAAAAAAGAAAACATAAGTCTTGTGTGTTTCAACCAAATCTGTCAGACTTCCAGATATGCTCCCAGCACTACTGTCTTCATGGTATTTATTTTAGCATAGATACATGAAAAAACACTTCTGCTGCTCCTCAGCAGAAGTTATCATTTCCATTCAAAGTTCTTGCTGCAGTTCATCCATGGATGTGCACTGATAGAGCCACATTTCAGCACTGAGGTACTGAGGTCCACTGTACTCCTCCAGCAAGTTGGACTTCGATCGCTTTTGTCCAGGATTTTCCATTCCACCTGACTGACAACCTGGCATTTCTCTGCCCTGTGAAGAGGGTCTGATTCCACAGCCACTCCTCTTGGTGTCTGAATGACCCATTTACACTGTGTTATCCAGGTTCTCTCGAATCACAGTTAGGTCTCTCGTCTCACTTGAATTTGATAACGTTCTTATAGTTCTTGGTCAGGATTTCCAGTAATTTGTATCTCCAGTCGAGAAGGTCCCCGACTTTACGCAGCTCATGTGCACAGAGCTCAACGGTCGCTGTATGATCTGAGGAAAGAGCATGAATGAATAAATTAATGAATGATGTTTGACACATACATTATGACAACACTACAAATTGTGTGTATGTCAACAGATCATACATGAAGCATCACTTAATGCAGTGGTTCTCAAACTTTTTCATGTCAAGGACCCCCAAAATGATATGTGTTTGGCCGCGGACTCCCATGTCAAAATATTTTGTTCCAGGGACCCCCAGAAGCAAAGATTTACAAAAGTTACAAATGTTTGCTTTAAAAAATATTATTTGCACAAAATGTTCACGATAAAAAAAAAAAATAGCCAAAGTATAAAAGGTTAAAGTGGTTAAAATTATTGTGACTCTATATATAATTTTCTTTATTATATTTTAACACATTTAGCTGGGGACTCCCTGGAACCCCCCCAAGGACCCCTGGGGTCCCCGGACCCCACTTTGAGAATCAACGACTTAATCCATTTCCTACCAAATAAGGAATAGACTGAAACCCAGGGTTTATTATTGCCTATATCACACATAATCCATAAAATACAAAATGAAAAGTAATGATTTAACCCAAAATATCAGCAGTATAAAAAGAAAAAAAGAGAATTCAAGAAAAGCAATTTGCTTGAAGTTACAATCCTTAATCATCTTATACTTCATGGACTTTTTATATTATGGTCAAAGTAGGTGCCTTAGGCCTAGCTATACATAGACTTGAGGATAGACTCAACATTATACTGTACTGTATATAGGCATGTTATAATCATTAAATCTGCTGGTGGCAGGCTACTCACCATGGCCAGTCATTCTGAAGTTCAGCGTTGCTTTCACAGACACAAAGGCACTCACTCAGACTCATATAGCTGCTGTAGTTCTGTCTTGACAAGTAGAACAGGTTTGTGTACTATTGATAGCAGTGCTGTGTTATATACTCTGTGCTGGTGATGTAATTTACACAGGCGTGGAACCCCTCTGTCGGTGCCAAGTCCCTCCCTCTCTCTTTTTTGCACTGTTTACAATGTTATTACACTCACTCACTCACTCACTCACTCAGTCCGTTGTAATAACAACAAATCAAAATCCCTTATCACTCATTCATGTTCTGTTCTTTTTTTTAATGCCATACTGTTTGTGTCATGCATTTCTCTCACAAATGGTAAACATAAACAATGAAAATGAGCCTACCAAGGGCCAAACTCCATTCATACAGACTTTTTCACGTCAAGGACCCCCAAAATAATATGTATTTGGCCACAGACCCCCATCTCCAAATCATTTGTTCCAGTGACCCCCCAGAAGCAAAGATTTGAGTTAAAAATGTTTGCTGTAAAAGAATATATATTCAAAGATTTGCACACATTTTCAAGATTTTTAAAAAATAGCAGATCTACAAGCTCATAGCGAGCTTGTATATCTGCTATTTTTTAATTGCCCAAAGTATAAAATAATGGTTAAAGAGAAGGGGAAAAAGATGTGAAAAACAGTGTACATATTTACACATAGCATTTCCATCCAAAACATTTAAGTTGATCTGGTGTTAGAAAACGTTTTGAAATTCAAAATAGCTTAAAATTAAAGTGATGTTTTTTTTTTAAATATAAGGTACCTTCATATTCCATATTTGCTTAACTAATGTAATATGACAAAGCATGTTGTTTGATAGATAGCGGCCCTGCATTGCATTGGGGAGGACTTACACACTTATTACAGTACATCCTCCTGTCATAAAGATGATCTAGTTCTGCACTGTTAGATGGCACAACAACAACAACAGTGGTGGAAAAAGTACTCAAATGTTTTACTTAAGTAAAAGTATCAATACTGCAATGTAGAAGTACGCTGTTACTAAGTAAAAGTTAAGTCAAAGTCCGGAATTAAAATCTTAATTCAATTTTGTAAGAGTACAAAAGTATTGGTATCAAAATATACTTCAAGTACCAAAAGTAAAAGTACTAAAATGTTTGAAAATAGCCGATCTACAAGCTCACAACGCGTCGCGATAGTACTTGAGTAAATGTGCTTGGTTACTTTACCCCACTGACAACAACAACAGAGGACAGGTACGTCTGTCCCTATTCTGTGTCTTGACAGGCTGCATGAACTGTTGAAAACAGTTGCACAACACTTTCATATCAATCACTGTACAGTATGAACTTTTTTTAATCCTTTATTTATTCAGGGAAACCCATTGAGAGCGAGCTCTGATAACGCCCTGATAACAGCATATAAAACACATACATCATGAAAAACAATAAACATTTGAATCACATTACAATGTCACAGGTGCAAATAAATATAGTGTTACATGAAACAGGTGCAGTCACTATGTAGTGTGTCCTCAAGAAGCACCCTAGGCTAAATATCTCTATTGAGACCAATCGCACCAGTTTCAGAGAGCCCTGAAGTTTGTTCCATTATTTGTGTGGACTGAGCATAATAAATGAAATCAGTCTTTCCTTGTGGACTGGTATAATCTAATGTGTGTTTGTGAACGTGTTGAATGTCCAGTAACCTTTGGTTCTAAAAGCGAGGACAGGTACAAAGGAAGCTTAATTACCACACAAGGCCTTATAAATAAATACAATACAATGTTGCTCTCTAGGAACTGCGAGAGATATGGCCAACCCACTTACTATCATATAAAATACAGTGATGGGTGTGATAATCATCGGCAGTAATCAAACGTAGGGCACTGTGGTGCACTGTGAGGCTTCAGTGTGGAGAGTGAAGCATGCATGTACTGTACAGCACATCGCTATAGTCAAAAACAAACATTATGACAGATTGAACAAGAAAAAGTGCTCCTCGGAGCACAGGTCTCCGCCAGGTCAGGTAGGTTAGTGTGGGCCAGCAATGTTCTGAATTCGCCAATCAGGATGGAATGTGAAAAATTGTACGGATCCATCTTGATCACTTGACTATAGAGATAATGTGTACCGATTTGCGTGATGAAATAAAATAATAGTTTTGTAAAAATCGACTTCCTGGTGGAGCTATAATGGGCAATGTTGAAATGGTGACATTTGTTCCTCAACATGCGTTCATGATTTGCGGCATTTTGGACGGGGTGCAAAACATAAGTCTCGGCCATGCCTTTCGGCCTGGCGGAGACAATAATAGTCTTTCTGCAGGCAAAAGAAAAATAGGACCTGTTTCTGTAGAGGAAACCAATCTGTCCTCTTAATTTGTTTGGTTAGGTTCTCCACATGAACCTTATAACTGTCCACTGAACATTATAACTATAACTATACATTTATAGTTATAGTTATAAAATATAAGACAGCGGTGAACAATATAGTTGTAGTTAAAGTGCTTGGTGTGGAAGGCCTTTTTGTCTAATCAATATTTGTCTGTCATTATCCCTGGTACGCCTACATCAATGCCCTACTTTGAGGGCTTGGAATTCATTTCAGGGTTCTGGGTAAACTTCACACAAATATTAACTCAAACTCCAATGTTTTGGTTTTGACATCATTAACTCTACAGACATACGTACGTTCCAGGTCAATGGGTTAAAATGATTGATAACAGGGCCTATAATCTGCATTTATGTGTCATCTGGAAATGTTTTATGACTGCTAACATGTTGAGGCTTGCCCCGAGCGGCCATGCCTCTGACTATCAAAGCAGGGCTGTACTATTAGAACAAAAACATTGCATGTATCTGGAGTCAGGTGACACGAACTGGTAGTTAAATTGCCCTCTTTAAAGGGATATTTCATTTTCAAATAAAATAAGCATTCAAAGAATATATAAAAAATAGATGGAAATATTCATGGAAAAATCACGGCCCCCCTCATGCATTAGAATGTTCTTCTAATGCTGTGAGTTTTAAATAGCTTTGTGTTTATGCAATTGTATTTTTCATCATTTTAACGTCTGCTTCGCTGCAGTCTGAACTTCATGAATGTGAGGTTCTTTAACCACATGAACCCAAGCATACCTATTCTAGACATAATAGGCAAACATTCAGAGAAAATGGCATATCTACAAGTTCACAACCCACTTTCCGGCAAAGAGGTTTAGGTTTAGGGAACAAAGAAGGGGACCACGCACAGTAGACCACTGGGGGACCCCAGTCAACAAAGTACATATAGGGTTTAAATGGTTATGACTCTAAAAATAGGAGCTTGATTGGATATCCAGTCCAGTTACAATTATGGAAAAATTATTATTGTTGATTTGGCCTAGTTGCTTTGCTAATAGCACCCTTATAAAACAGTTACTATCTTATCTACTTCCTTAATTAGTCATGAGACATGTATTGCCACGTCTATGTGGAGACCTGTTTTCAAACTAAGTTAACTGAATATGACAGTCTTATCACCATTACCAGCATCATGTTATGTAAAGTGACATTTTCTATCAGTGAAAGAACAAAAACAGTGTTTTATATTGTTTACACTACTTGGCTGACAAAACAACTTCCCCACAAAGAAATTGAGCAACATACTTCAAGTTGCATACCGTACAAGTTCTGATCAAATTATCACCAACATCTGAATATCTGTCCCTTGTACACATTGGCCTGTACTTGGTAGAGTCTATATCATATGCCCGAGGGACAGTCACAGTGTAATTTACAAGGTGACATAGGAGAAAAGATCTAGACCTTTTTCAAGCAGCCATATTATGCTGGATGTATACAGCCAGAATGTAGACGGCACCCGGCAGCAGTATGGGTAGGCGCCCCAGCCTGTGTCTTCCGTGAGGAAGAAGCCCAACAAACCCACGGTGAGGCCTTTAAGGAGGGCCTTTCAGGCAAGCCGCAAGTGGAGTAACGCTCAGGTCCTGGACCTGGTGAGACAAAGGAGGAGCCCGGACAGGAGGCCATCCACAGAGCCTAGTCCCTCCACGTGCCATAGCCTCCCCCAGCCCCGGCAGAGTAGTTCCGGAGAAGTGGATTGAATGGCCCTGTCTTTCCCTCGGAGGACTGACCGTGGGTAGCTACTGGGACGTAAGTCGGGGCTTGATCAACCCCAGCTGGGTCACCTGGGCGAGGATGTATGTTGCGAGACCCGAAACACCCGTCGACCCCAGGCTACAACACTGATGATACGTCCCACTGGGATGAATCATTAAAAAAAAAACATTTAAAAAAAACATCACGTGGCTGAACCTGGGACGGTCCCAGGTGCAGCCACGTGATGTTTTTTATTTTATTTACATTAAATAGTAGACTAATGTTACATCCTGTACAGGTGTGATAGCTACTAGGTTCTGTTCCATTTATTGTGTAGCAGAGTCAGTGAGCCAACAGGCACAGTAGCTGCGGTCTGACTATTTGACCTGAATGGAACACAACCTCAATTAGTAGCATTGGTTAACACTGTGTTTACCCTAGGCCTATATACTATTTCATGTCAATATGGCTGCTGGGGGGGGGGGGGCAAAAAGGTCTATTGTATGGATGAAAACTATTCTTCAGAGGCTGACAGCCAATTAGTCAATCAGAACTGCCCCTCCAGGTATAGCTGTACATATATATATATCCATATGTTCTGTCACTCTGACAAGCAATAGACTGAAACATTCCATACAGTAAGATAAGGTAAGATAAGATTCATCTTTATGGATGCCAGGGGTATTGCATGTGATAGTAGCAACAGCAGTAATAGTGAAGGAACATGATTTGAGTCAAGAGACATTCTAAGAAAGATAAGAATACATGTACAATAAAATAGATAAACTATTTGACTAAAAGTCTAGTGTCACAATGTGACACTAGACTTTAGATTGAGTAAAAAAAAAAACATTTTTAACTCAAATCTTTGCTTCTGGGTGGTCCCTGGAACAACATATTTTGAGATGGGGGGGTTAGATACATATCATTTTGGGGGCCCTTGACATGAAAAAGTTTGAGAACCACTGATTCTGTAGCAACAAAGGTTTTTTCAGAAAACTGTTAGGATTTAGAAGACATTTGTAGAATCCATATGAAGCAAAGATTTGAGTTAAAAATGTAAAAAAAAATCAAAGATTTGCACACATTTTCATGATTTTTCTAAAAATAGCAGATCTACAAGCTCATAGCGCGGCTCTCGGTGCCGTGCTATGAGCTTGTATATCTGCTATTTTTGAATAGCCAAAGTATAAGATAATGTTAAAGTGGTTAAAATCTAAAATGACAGATGCTTTTCCAGTCTTAATGGGTTAAACATTCTCAAATTAAAAGTTGCATTGAGAAACACCTGCATGTAAAGGCCAGTCCACACCAATGCAACTCCTTACCTTGCAACATGCAACTAGTTGCAACTGCTCGCAACCTTTATCCCCAGTGGCAGTTGCATTGGTGTGACATATTATATAGACGGGTTTTCTGTTAGTAAACATGAGAGGAATATGACCGCGCAGCTGCGGGGGGAAGCCTATGGGTGCGTTTGGAAATTACGCACCGGAGCACACTCGCCTTTTAGTTTGTATTGGCCAGTGCGCTCACTGCCGCTCAGGGCTGTATTTTCGAACGCGCCTTTCCCCCAGGCATGCGCAGATTGCGCATTCTGCTCTGTGATGACGTCGCGCGGAAATCCGTCTATATATGGCCTTAAGACTGTTTTGTTGCAAGGAGTTGCAACTAGTTCCATTGTTGCGGTTTGGCCTTTAAAGATCCTCTTTCCAACAATACTTTGAATTTATAAACACCCACATTATCTACTCTGGCTCTTGTGAAGGTATTACGTCCTTCCCTGACATGAGTAGAAATTAGTGTGTAGCCTACCTAAAAAAAAACCTGCGCTTGCGAGGCGTTGTGAGCTTGTAGATCAGCTATTTTCACAATGTTTATCTGTGGAACTGTGTCAGACTAAATGTAATGCCTCAACTCGTAGAATTGAATTCCAAGTGCTTGTCTGGGCGGGGGGTCCCCAGTTCAAATATGATTATGTTGGGGGGGTCCCCAGTTCAAATATGATTATGTTGGGGGGGTCCCCAGTTCAAATATGATTATTTTTGGGGGGTCGCGGGGTGAAAAGGTTGAGAACCACTGGAGAACCAATGTATCAATACATTTCAACTTGTCGATTTTTCTTTTCCAGACTGTCGGAACTACAGACATCTAGGATATCAAGACATTATACTCCCTCCAGGTATAGTTGTATATATACATATGCTGTGTCACTCTGACATGCAATAGATTGAAACACACCATACAGTAAGATAAGGTAAGATAAGATTCATCTATATTTATCCCAGGGGTATTTCATGTGACTGTAGCAACAGTAGTAATAGTGAAGGAACATTTGAGTATAGGACATCTGTGCATCTGCAGTCTGCACTGGTCTCAGTTAACGATGATAAGATGTTCAGAACAAGTGACAGCATTTGACAGTTGTGTCTTATTTACTCACCTGAAAGTGTATTTTCTGTTGAGCTGGATAGACGGGGACCTCTGTTACTGAACAAACAATGTAGTATAGAGTGTTTGTTATAGAGTCTATAGCAATGATTATTATATCACTATATATATATCACTTCCACAACCTTTCAGGAAAGTAACAGATGGAACTCAGTGAACCCTACCTATCTGCATGCCACTCTCTTTCACACTGCCAACAAGACACATTTGACCAGCAGCCTCTATGTTTTCTAAGACGTTGGTTCTCAAAGTGGGGTCCGGGGACCCCCAGGGGTCCTTGAGGGAGTTCCAGGGGGTCCCCAGCTAAATGATAGATTAGGCACCAAATGGACCCTTATGGGTCTGTAACTCTGAGAGTGTACAAATGGAACCAAATGGACCCTAACAGGTCCATTTGGTTCCATTTGTACACTCTCAGAGTTAAATTAACATTGGTTTTACAATGTGAATTGGGGTCCCAGAGGTATAAATGCCATTAAATGGGGGTCCGTAGGCCTAATGCATGTCAAACTGGGGGTCCTTGAAATTAAAAAGGTTGAGAATCACTGCTAGAGAGCCGTAAAAACCTTCTCTTATTGGGGTCCCTGGCTTATCTTTTCAAATGGGGGTCCGCGGGGTAATAAGTGTCAATTAGGGGGTCCTTGACATGAAAAAGTTTGAGAACCACTGTTCTAAGACATGTAGCCTAGCTATATTGATGGGGAATATTGCCCACGTTCAATCATCTTTTCTATGGATTAAAGACCAAAGCACAATTAATATAATCGGCTATATTGAATGGATATAATTGTAGTAACCAACTAAAGTTCAGAGGCTGTATGCTTGATGTTGCTAATCAATGAAAATGTGTTGTGATGTATGCAAATTGTTCTAGATTATTAGCCCATCATACAACAGATATACGACTAACATGAAATGTGTACAATATAGCTTAATTCTTTTTGTGTATTACATTATATGACTGTACAAAGAAATGTGGAATTGTGTAAGTACCTTTTGAAATAAATAACATGTACAAATTAACTTCATGCTGAGTTCTCTTATTGCATGCTGTTTCTAATGTTATGATTTGATAATCTTATTTTTGTGATCATATCTAGGCTATATATAGTTTACCATGTGTGATGTGTTTTTTTTATTCACAGCAAAAGGTTAAAAACATCTGCACACTATCGTTAAAGCTCTGGTGGTATTGATTCATTTACTTATAAGTAAAACATGTGAGTACTTCTTCCACCACTGCTAATCTAGCACAGGAAAGTATTCCATACCTGAGCAGAAAATATGACAAATAATCACTAGAAGATAAGGACATTATGGATCAATGATGAATAATATAAATAAAACATTTAAAATTGGTGATAGGGAGAGACAGGAACTGGATGTGTCCCTGTGGTGGGATTATTAGTGCGTGTGTGTGTGTGTGTGTGTGTGTGTGTGTGTGTGTGTGTGTGTGTGTGTGTGTGTGTGTGTGTGTGTGTGTGTGTGTGTGTGTGTGTGTGTGTGTGTGTGTGTGCGCGCGCGCCAATAGAGAGTATGCATGTGCGTCACCTTTCCACTGGGACACGCCCCCCCTCAGCTAGCAGACACATACAGACCCCTTAACAGACGACGTCACACTGATAAGAACCAGTATGCGTGCAACCAGTATGCGCTAAATGAAACCCATTCTATCAGGTCTCGCCAGGACGTGCCACACTAGCCAACACACAAGAGGGGGTTGGGGTGTGCTGAAACTAGCGCACCCCGAAACAACAGGTTGGAAATTGATTGCGTGAAACAATCACCTGCGCATCCAGTCTCAATGTTAGTAAACAATTAATTGGTCTATTACCCATGATGCAACGCGCCATGACAAAAACACGAAAAAACAACAAAAAACATGAATAACAATACATTTTCAAGTTCAGGATCAACGTTTTCTTGTATCTAGAACCCGTTGTTTGCTTTGTGAAACTTATGCAAATTATTGGGTATTTTTGGGTTGCACCGTGCATATTAGGACCAGCCTTACTGAGACATATATATATCCAGCTGGATCTGATCATATATAGGTTGGGAGCTGGGAGATGATGATGAATCTTGGCTAATGTCCAGTCACCTTGCCAGTTCCTTGAGAAAGTGTGCTTCTGTTGACCCGGTATGACTCTGACAACCCTGCTTGGCTAGGCAGGTGTAAGGAGTTCTACTGGGATTCTGATGGAGCACATGGACTGGTTGTGAAAGTGACTGATAAAAGAAAATCTGATCCCTTCCCTAAAAGGTTTTCACATTCAGTGGTGGAAAAAGTACTTAAATGTTTTACATAAGTAAAAGTATCAATACTGCAATGTAGAAATACTCTGTCACAAGTAATTCAAAATTGACTTGCGTAAAAGTGCAAAAGTATTGGCATAAAAATGTACTTAAAGTACCAAAAGTAGAAACTATGCATTTAATAGGCAGAATGTCCTATTTCACAAGTTTTAAAATGTATAAAAATCTTTTGAAAATAGCAGATTCGCTTCGCGACGCATTATTGTGAGCTTGTAGATCTGCTATTTTCAAATGGCCGAAATGTTTTGTAATAATAATCAAAATCTACAAAGTACAGGACAATGATGTACAGTCAGTGTAACTTGAATATCTGGGTAATAGTCTATTATTATAGCCTATGTGAATGAATTTGGACAGTCCTACTTTAAAATAATATATTAATTGTAGCATGATGCGACACGTTGTACTTATTGCCTTGAAATGCAGTTATTGTCGACAAGCGACACTCCCAATGGAGAAACTTTAATTCAGGGGTCTTCAACAGGGGGTCCGGGACCCCTAGAGGGTCCTCAGAGTTACTATAGGGGGTCCGCCAAATCTTTGTGTGATGTGATTTTTTTTTTACCTTAACCACTTGAACCCTAACATCCCTTTTCTGAGGAGAACTTTTAGCCAAAAATAGCAGATCTAAGCTCACAAGCTCAGCGCGAGGCGTTGTGAGCTTGTAGATCTGCTATTTTTGGCAAAGATGTATAGGTGTAGAGGGGAAAAAAGAGCAGACCAAGTAAACAAAAAAAAGCTTAATCTGAAACACAATTTTATATAATATAGAGGGGGTCCCTGCTTCACCTCTCTCTCAGTTAGGGGGTCCTTGGCCTGAAAACGTCGAAGACCCCTGCTTTAATTTATACATGTTTACGACCCTTCAGCCACCAGGGGGCAGCACACTCAATCAATTGTCACACTGGGACATCTGGGCACCATATTTTTGGGGTTACTGGGCACCTGGATGAGTGGGCACCAGGTCAACTGGGCACCAAAACCATCTGGGCACTAGGGACATGTGGGCACCTGGACGAGTGGGCACTTAGGGGTGGAAATAACTGGGCACCTGGACGAGTGGGCACCTGAATGAGTGTGTTTTTTTAACTTTACATAGCATGCTGCTTTGTTGTTGATTGATTGATTGATGTACTTTATTTAGTAAGACATGAGAACAACAGTACATGGAAGTACAAATTCACAATACAAGGTCTACTAAACTGGAAGACTCATAAAAGCACTGAGCTTGTTTCAAATGAGTTCCCCATGCACACAAATCATGATACATATAAGAGACAGACAGATATACACAACTACTATAGAATGTCATACAATCAGTTTACAGGTTACTGGTATGAAGAGTGAGAAATATGTACAAAAGGAGAAGGAGAGAGGGGGGGGGGGGGGGGGGGGGGTAGGTTAGGTTAGGACTTAGACAGGGGCCATTTTCCAATTGCAGCCTCCTGAAGGTGTATCTTTAGGGCTGTTTTGAAAGAGAGTATAGGGTTTTACACGCCTTTACTCCTTTTGGTAGGGCGTTCCACATTTTTGATGAATAGCATGAGAACGAGTTACTTCCCTTTGTTGAGCCAAAAAAGGGTTGGACAAGGTTTGTGGAGCTTCCTCTGGTATTGTGATCATGGACATCATTAACATTTTGGAAGTATTTTGACAAATACAGGGGGATCCCAATGTTGTGGTATATCTTGAAGACCAGGCCCATAGCAAGTTGCTGTACTCTGTCCGCAACCCTAAGCCATCCAATCCTATCAAAATGATCAGGGGTTAGATGGGTTTTGTAATTGAGGCCAAGAAGTAGCCTTACACGTTTGTTTTGGGATGTTTGGAGCCTTGTTTTTAAGGCCTTGGAGGTGTTGTGATACCACAAAGTACATGCATAATCGTAATGACCTTGTATGAGGGCCACTGCAAGAGTCTTCAGAGTCTTCTTACTGACTTTACGATCAATACTCCGCAAATAGCGTGTTTTTTTGTGGACCGTTTTGATCGTTTTTTCAGCATTTTTGTCACCAGAGAGGTCAGCCTCCAAGATAGAGCCCAGGTAGGTAATTTCGTTTTTTCTTTTGATGATATCATCACCCGCTTTGATCGTGAAGCTCTCTGCCTTTCTGAGGTTAGGAGTGGACCCAAAGAGGATGCATTCCGTTTTGCCCAGGTGTAATGAGAGCTTGTTGTCGGAGAGCCAGATGCAGATCTTGTTGAGTTCAGAGCTGAGAGTTTTCTCAACCTGCAGCCTGTCCCTGTCCGAGACTAGCAGGGCCGAGTCATCTGCGAACAGGAACAGGTTGCAGTCGCAGGCTGACGACATGTCATTCACATATATCAGGAACAGTAAGGGCCCTAGTATACTTCCTTGGGGAACACCACAAGTCACTGGGAGGGGGGGGGACTGGGTGCCGTTTACTTCCACCACTTGCTCCCTCCCTTCCAGGTAGGATCTCATCCAGTTCACTGACGTGTCATCAAAACCTATTGCTTTGAGCTTATTGATCATAATTGGGTGATTAACGGTGTCAAAAGCCTTCTGGAGGTCCAGCATGACCATGCCGCTGGTATGTTGGTATGTTATATTTAACCCCCCCAAACACAACACAACAACGAAGTCAAAAGTACAATATAAGAGTTTATTTGCCAAAATAGTACTGAGGTCAAAAGTACATTATAACAGACTTTCAAAGTACAATAGATAGAGTGTATTTGCCAAAATAGAAAAAATAGAACAAGCTGTTAAGAAAAAAAGAGGGGGGAAAAACTAAAACAAATGCTGAACTGAATGCTAGGGAAAACAGAGCTAAACAGTGCAAATGATAGAAATTATAAGAAATGCTAGACAGTCAGCTGTCTGGCAGATGGAAGGGAGAATAAACTATGTATTTATCCGTGATTAAAAAAGCATGGATTAAAAAAACAAACTATTATGGTGTGGTTTTAGGCAAACATCAACAGCCTATAAGAGTTGTTTGTTTTGCAGCTATAAATACAACACAAAAAAGGAGTGATTTCTGATTACTTTTGATCTTTAAAAATGTTTTTGAACTAATGCTTTGTGGTATTGACTGTCAAGTATTCGGGGTAGAACACGTTAAAATGATCTAGTAAAATTCTAAAAGTTACTTTAACTCCAAGGGTCCACGGGTGTCATATATTATATGACAGTCATCATGGATGATCTTCATTCTTCAAAATAGTGTTTGCACGTTCTTCTCCCTTTTTGGCCCGTAGCTTAATAGCTTAACATAAACGTTCAAATTTCAAATATAAAGTGCTTACGCCATGGCCACGGATGTTACAATTATGTACGGGCCATCAGAAGTACTCGTATCTTCCGTATTGTTCAATAAGAAGCATTTTAATCCGATCGGTGGCCATTCTCTCCATTATGCTTTCAACCACTTACCCTATCGGTTGGGAGGTGTATTGCACTCTGATACATTATAACTCTATGAGAAAATGGCCACCAACTGGATTAAAATGCTTTTTATTGAACAATACGGAAAATACGGGTACGTTTAAGGTCCCATACAAAATTTTAACATCCGTGGCCATGAGGTAAGCACTTTACATTTTAAATTTGAACGTTTATATAGTTGTACGGACCAAAAAGGAAGAAAGTGCAAACACCATTTTGGAGATCATCCAAGACGGTCATGATGACAGATGACCGTCTTGTGATCCCAACAGCAGCCCCGCCCCCGGCCCACATACAACTCCCACTGCTTGGAAATAGCAGACCTACAAGCTCATAGCGCGGCACCGAGTGCCGTGCTATGAGCTTGTAGATCTGCTATTTCCCCAGCGCGCAGATAAACACGCACCGCACGGTGCACGCCCAGCTGAGTGTATATAAACTCCATACATCACTGTGTCTTACACACATAGGCTATAAGGCTATATACCAGCAGACAGTGTCTATCTCCGCACAGTCTGAATTAAGCATTCGGAATTATCCATCTGCTCTGTTTGCAGTCCATTCAAGGATGAGAGACGTTCATTTGAAGGATTACTTTTGGGTAAGAGCTGTGCTGATACTTTGTATCCGAGGGTTCACTTGCACTTATTAATAAACGGCAATGGTGGAAACAAAGTATCTAAGTACATTTACTCGTTTACCCTTGTGAAATGGGACAATTCTGCATAGTGAGTAGTCTACTTTATACTTTTGGTACTTTAAGTACATTTTGATGCCAATACTCCTGTACTTTTAC
This sequence comes from Gymnoscopelus microlampas, assembly GCF_963454915.1. Lineage (NCBI taxonomy): Eukaryota > Metazoa > Chordata > Actinopteri > Myctophiformes > Myctophidae > Gymnoscopelus > Gymnoscopelus microlampas. The sequence goes on from NC_139958.1 coordinate 7,214,703, forward strand.
TCAAGTAAATTTTGAATTCCGGACTTTTACTTGTACCAAGTATTTCTACATTCCCAGTATAGGCTATTGACACTAAACTGCTTTTTTTCCACTGATCCGTGGGTTCACTGTCTAGTACTTATTAATAAACGGCTGAGAACAGAAACATTGACATTGCATTCAGACGAAAATAACGTTACAGCCAATGAAGACCCGTAGAGACCATGCAGTGGTTCCCAAACAGTGGGTCGGGACCCATGGGTGGGTCGTGGACACATTTTTATGGGGGACGAGTAAATATACTCTTTTCTCCCTTTATTTTATCTGTGTTTCCTATACATTTAGTTTTTTGTTGTTATTTCAAAACATAAAAAAGAAATCAAGACAAAACTAAACAAAAAAATCTAGTTAGAATAGCAGATCTACAAGCTCACAGCCATGCGTTGTGAGCTTGTAGATCTGCTATTTTCACTAGTTTAATTGGGTCACGCCACGGTCACATTACATTTCTCTGTTGGGTCTTGTAAAACATTGCAAATGGAATGATATTTACACTGTGTGGTGTCACACACTATAAATTAATCCTCCTCATTTCCCACGAAATAAGTTATTCTGGAAGAAAGTTTTATAGGCAGCTTTTTATATAAACAGGCGAGTATAGCCTAGTAGCTATAGATCTTCTACTTTAAATCACATGAAATACACATTAGGTTGGCCTAATTATGGACTGTCACCCTCAGCAAACAAATTACAGGGAAAAATGGCTGCTCCAAACATCAATTTATATCTCCTTCCAGAGAAGTTACCTGTGTTGACTCAGTTCTAATGGGAAGCAGTCATTTCTGTCTGTCTGAGGGCTTGTCTGGGAGAGTTAGATATACACATTTCACACAGACATGTTTACAGAAACTACTATGCACTGGTGGAAGAAGTACTCACATTTGTTACTTAAGTAAAAGTATCAATACTGAAATATAGAAATATATTCGACTGTTACAAGTATAAGGTCTGGTAATCAAAATGTACTTAAAGTACTTAAAAATATACTTATATACTTATACTGTAGTAGCCTACAGTACTTGAGTACATGTACTTCGTTACTTTACACCACTGCTACTATGAAATGTTAGTCATGCAATTGTGTCACTTAAAATCCTTAACCTACATCCATAGTGCAATGATTCTAAAACCCTTTTCATTTCAAGGACCCCCTGTTTGCTATGCATTATAGGCCACGGATACCCATTTGATATGATGTTTTCCATTTTGGTTCCTTAATCCCAACTATCAATCATTTTAGCCGGGGACCCCCTGGAACTCACTCGAGGACCCTTGGGGGTCCCCTGGACCCCACGTAGAACCGAAAGGAATGAAAAATGAACAAAATGTATACTGTTGCATCTCCATGTTATTGTGACAGAACTGTGAACTGACCAACACAGGAGGGTATGAAACCATCATCCAATATCTCAATGAAGGCAAGAGGACCTGCAAGGAGGTGGAGGACTTCATGAAAGCCAGGTAAACCAGTTAACTTATACTAATACTACTTGGGAATTATGATGGGACATTTATTTTAAGAAAGAACATGGACATGGAGTGACAGATTTGATCTTGCCCCCAAAAAAAACTGTAGAATGTCCCTTAACCCAAGGGTTCCCAAACTTTCCAGGCTGCAACCCCCCAAAATAATCATATAATATAGCCGGTACCCCTGTTTGATCATTATGATTTCTCTGGGACCCCAATAGCCCCTACACTGTGAAATCTTCAGTGTTAATTTAACTCTGAGAGTCGGTGTACAAATAGAACCAAATGGACCCATAAGGGCCCATTTGGTTCTATTCGTATACGCACAGACCCGTAGGGTTCCATTTGTAGTACATGCTGGAAGAGCTAACAGAACTTTAAGGGCTCTAGAGGGTCCATTAGTTTCCTAAATGTCTATCATTTGGAGACCCACTGGAACCCCCCATGAACCTTGGGGGTCCCACATTGGGAACTAGTAGTTTACTGTAGCTTTTTGGTGAATATTCATGCTCATTTATTACTTGGGTGCGGTGTCTTTGGTTGGTCGGTGTCGCTAGGCAATTGCTAGGATGTTTATAATAGTACGTACAGTATGTATGTATATCAGGTGATAGCTGGGGTCATACAAGGCCAGTCCTTGGTTGTAGTAGGCAGCTGTTAGGTGTTATTTACACTGATAAACTGAATAACCTCTGCCAACATGACAATTATTTAAAAACAAATGATCATTTACTTATTTTTAACCATACTATTACTATTTAAAACTATGAATTGATCAGAAATATTGAATTATAATTATACCAAGTGAAACATCACAGGGACTGTGTTTGATGGATTACTTGTTATTTTATGATTGTAAATATTTCAAGTCCCATCACTTATCATCAACACATAGGGTGCTGGTGACTCGGCCAGTTAGTGAACGTTGTGAGTCACGAGTTGAAATCCAACTGGCATCATGTCTTGCATGTTGTCCACCCTTGGTCTCCTGTCTCATAAGCATTAAAATAAATCTTTATAGCACATACAAAATTTACTGTCTTTGATATGTTTAGTTCCTTCTTCCTTGTGTAATAATTAATCCCCGTACACACACACACACACACACACACACACACACACACACACACACACACACACACACACACACACACACACACACACACACACACACACACACACACACACACACACACACACACACACACACACACACACACACACACACACACACACACACACACACACACGAGGCAACACTGGTGTGTCTCATATTGCAAGTTGTGGCGCTGTTACAGAAGTGCTGTGGTGTGAACATTAGTTACCCTACCATGATAGAAACTATAGAATGGCATTTTCTGTTCTGCTCTTTGGATAAACGGTACATCTGCTATACACTACACCAGTGGTTCGCAAACCTTTTCATGTCAAGGACCACCCAAAATGATATGTATTTGGCTGCGGACCCCCATCTCAAAAATATTTTGTGCCATGGATTTAAAAAAAATAGCAGATCTACAAGCTCATAGCGCGGCACTCGGTGCCACGCTATGAGCTTGTATATATGCTATTTTTGAATAACCAAAGTATAAAATAAAGTGGTTAAAATGATTGCGACGCTATATTATTAACTAATTTTGCTGGGGACCCCCTGGCACCCCTGGGGGTCCCCACTTTGAGGACCAATGCAGTACACTACATTCTGTATCTTCTAATAGTGACATTCATCCAGCCTTTCTATTAGATCATCTCTGATCACATACTGTATGCCACTGAGGTCAGGCTGAGTTCCACTATTGGCTGTTTAGACAAAATAATCTTTTGTCTTTACATCTTAATATGATTATTTTGCCGAACCATCATCTGCAATGACAATCAAACTAAATGATATATGGTTCATACCTAGGCTCAGTGTCGCTCCCGATGGCCCGATGGCTCCCGATGGCCTTTGCTGCATGTCACTACCCCTCTCTTGTCAGCTTACTGTCCTATCAATAAAGGCATAAGAATAAAAATAAAAATCTAAAACAAATATATATATATATATATATATATATGCCATGCTACATGGATGCACACGTGATACTGTGCTGACAATAATAATGTAAAGTCATTATATCCAATGTGCGGTTTATTGTGTCTCTTTGGAAGCATTTTTCTATTATGTTTGAGTGGTTGTGCCTTATTGTACAATTTGTTATAGGCTAGACAGAGGTTTGTTTATCCTGTTTGCAATTTGAAAATCCTAATACAAATATTTGAAAGGAAAGAATGCAAGTTGCACATTCCAGCTTTAAAATGTATATTTCTGACATCTCTTCAGGGCTTCCATTGAAGAGAGGTATGCTAAAGACCTCTTGGGTCTGTCGAAGAAGGTGTGTGGACATAATGAAATGAAGTAAGTACGTACGTTCTGTTCACACACACATATTGTTTATTTTTTACAATGAACAAAAGATAAGGCACTGAAATCAGGTTATTTAGACTAGAGCTGTGGTTCCCAAACAGTTTCATGTCAAAAACCCACACATCAATACATATTAGACCAAGGTCCAGGGACTCCCATAAGAGAAGATTTCTGGTTGTAGATTAACTTTAGTAAGAATTCTACAACTACTGTATCAATACTGTAGGTGGAGACAGATAAACCTGAATAGTCATTCTTATACATTCTCTCAATGGATTAACTTCTAGCTGATGAAAGGGACCCCCTGGTTACCCCTCCCTGGGGGACCCTGGACCCCACTTTGAGAAATCTGTTCATTGGTTTTGTATACCGCAGTAATTTATTTTCATATTGTTTTTCCAGCTCACTAAAGAAATCTCTGGACCTGTTCAAACTACGTAAGAGCATGACATTCATGTAAATAAAAATGCAATTTTGCAGTGTAATGCAGTCATTTTATATGCTGTATATTTATAAATGCTGTTTGTACATCGCAGAAACAGAACATGTGAGTCTATCACATCTCCAGTTGGCTCAGACCATGAGAGAAGAGGCCAAGAAATTAGAGGATTTCAGAGAAAAACAAAAAGATGCAAGAAAAAAGGTGATTTATTGTTGATTATTATGGTGTGCTGGTGACAATCAATACAATATGTCATAAATGATGACGCTCACAGTCTTGTATAATTCCTGGCATTGCAGATAGAACAACAGATGGAAGCCATTCACAAACAAAAGGCCTCGCAGTACAAGAAGACTATGGAGGTGAGTGTTTAGCTGTTAGTGTTGATTTTGACAGCAAAGTTTGTTTCAGTTTTAGTCATAGTCTTTTGAATCAAATTCCATTTAGTTTTAGTCATATTTTAGTCGTCTGAAATGTTTTAGTTTTAGTCTAGTTTTAGTCGACTAAATATCATAAGATTATACTAAATCAACTGTAGATTTAGTCGACTAAAATGTATTTAGGCGGTGCCTTGATGGCGTCGTAATGGCTGATTTTACACTTGGTTGCATGCTGAAAATAGCCGATCTACAAGCTCGTGACGCGTTGTGAGCTTTTTTGTCATAGTTTTAGTCGACGAAATCAACACTGCCTACTAGTTGAAAGTGGTTAAGGCATGCATGCGTTTAATGTGATGCAAATTCAGTCGGAGGCACTATTCCTGAATGAGGTAACCAAAAATGCTAAGCGCTGCTGCTGCGAAATTGAATAAAGTGTGTTCACGTGATTCCGTTTTGAAAGCAGTGAAGACAGCATTGTTTTGACCAGTTCCTTCCCCTAGAGAGAAGGAAGTTCCATTGAGAAGCCTAGGATGTGAGAGGCATATAACTGTCACCAAAAGAGGAACTATTTCTTATGGATTATCGAAAAAAGGAGAAATTAATAATCATGGTATCAGTGCACATTGAGAGCAGATTTGCTGTACTGTTAATAGAGGCGGAAAGGTTGGAAGTAATTAAGGCAAATATTTATTGTCACCGTTATATTTAACACTCTGTGTGCCTGCAGGGAGTCAGCTGGGTTACACAGGCTCAACAACAAAAACACAACTAATTATTAAAGTTCAGGCAATGAATAAAGCAGAAAAAGATAACTCCGATATTTGCATATGGGCATTATCAGTGTTTTCTCTCTGTTATGGCTGTAGTTCTCAAACCTTTTCATGTCAAGGACCCCCAAAATGAAGTATTTTGAGACCCACTTTGAGAACCAACGGGTTATGGATGTTGTTGCCATTTTCATAGATAGGCTACATCATATTACTGGGTCAGGCAGGTCTTCAAAGAATAAAATGTGAACTTTGTTTTGGCTGTTTGCTATGTTGCCATGGCAACTGCTGGTGAGACTCTTATGAATTGGACCGGAAGCAAACCAGAATTAAGCATCTAATTGGTTTATCATTCTCCCCAATTAAGTACAGAATACTAAGAAGACATTATTTCAATGTACTGTACGTACTTTTCAGACCCATTTAGACCTGAGGTAAAAACACCTTCTAAATCCTAACCTATACGTTTTTCTGAAATACGTCTATTTTTGATGAAGTATTATTATTTTTAAATAATGCTGCTATATAAATCGGTGGAAACCTTGTATGTCCAAAACCATTCCTTTTTTATTATAATTTAAAAAACAATTTAAAACAGTGAAAATAGCAGATCTACAAGCACACAACGCCTCGCATCGCGAGGCGTTGTGCGCTTGTAGATCTGCTATTTTTACTACTTTTGTGCAACGCTCTTCTGATGCATCTGCACTTTTCCACAGTCAAAGAAGACATATGATCAGAAGTGTCGAGATAAAGAAGAAGCGGACCAGAACATGAACCGTAACGCCAGCACCACCAACGCCAGGCAGATAGAGAAGGTACAGTCGATCTGCAGTAACCAATAGGAACTTAGATATAGCACTATGTTAGCCATAATAACCACTTCAACCCTAATGTAATTAATTGTACGTCAAATACCTAAAATAGCCAAGGGAGGGAGGGGGTCCAGTTGGTTTCCGTGTGAGTCCAGGTCCTTCCTCCTCTGTCCTTGTAGATCTGTGCTGTTCTGTGGCCAGGGCAAAACTGCCTCACTCTCCAACAGTGGCCATTAAATAGGAAGAGCCTTCCTAATTAGCTCATGCCCTGCACCTGTTCCACTCACTTATCCAATGGGAGTCCTCCATGCTGACCAGCTGACACTGCTACCATAGACTGGCTTCAAAACACTGCAACTCAAAATGAAATAATAAAGAAAAGCAAACATGCACACAAAATCAAAAGGAATAGGGACTGAAAAGCCAGCTATATTATACAAATGAATAAGCAGTCAGCGTGACACTCTCACACACTTTTCAGTGCCCGTCCCGCCCGGGCACATTACCTGTCAGCATGACACAGGCACCCTATAGGCTGCAATGTCAGCCTGACGGCGTGCCGCGGGTTCAAGTCCCGATCTCGATGACCTTTGCTGCCTGTGTGTCACTCCCCATCTCTCTCCCCATGTCCTATCAGTCTACTGTCCTATAAATATAGGCATAAAAGCCCAAAAATAAACCTTAAAAAGAGAAGGGAAACTAGGGTTCATGTTGTTAAGGGACATTCACACTAGATGCAATGCGATTCTTTTTTATCACCTCCTGTGTGACATTCACACTAGATGCAATGCGATTCTTTTTTATCACCTCCTGTGTGAATGAATGCATCTTTATACTTATCCTATATTAAAATCGCCTTGTGGGTGGACTTCCTGTTTATCCCTTCCTGTCCATTTGCCTTCTTCTACCACAGCAGTCGTGCATTTGTCTCCACGCTATAAACAAATGACAATGCATGCCATGGGAAATCTACTAAACTACATTTCATGCATGCAAATTTTATATTTTCCGTACACTTTGTATTTTTTACGAAACTGCATGATTGCGCAACACATTTGGCCGGAAGGGCTCTCTCTTACGCGATAGCAGCTACACAGCGCAAGCGTGCGTGGAGAGACACGCTGTTTCACGGAACAACAACACCAATAGTTACACAACACGGACGGACTGGACATCACTTCTGCAGCAGCAACAGAAAATTATTTAATTTGGTTGTCTTATTTTCTTTACCTGCTAAGAAATTGCGCTTTTGTTACTTCAGCGTGGACTTCAAGTGTGTGTGTGTGTGTGTGTGTGTGTGTGTGTGTGTGTGTGTGTGTGTGTGTGTGTGTGTGTGTGTGTGTGTGTGTGTGTGTGTGTGTGTGTGTGTGTGTGTCTCTTGCAAAGTCACTACACCACTCCTCCTCCCCCAATCTCTGTTTTGTCAGGCAGTATAGGCTACTAACGCACTGCAGGGTGTGTGTGTGTGTGTGTGTGTGTGTGTGTGTGTGTGTGTGTGTGTGTGTGTGTGTGTGTGTCTAACACGTGTGGGATGCCTTTTTCCTGGGTTTGTTCTCTGATTCAACTCTCTTTCTTCCTCTCTCTGTCTCTCTCTCTTTCCATCTCTTTGTGTTTCACTCTCTCTCTCTCTCTCTTTCTTTCTCTCTCGCTCTAGCTCTCGCTCTCTCTCTCAACCTGGCACCCCTATTGTGTGTGTGTGTGTGTGTGTGTGTGTGTGTGTGTGTGTGTGTGTGTGTGTGTGTGTGTGTGTGTGTGTGTGTGTGTGTGTGTGTGTGTGTGTGTGTGTCTCGCTTCGAACCAGCCCACCAAATAAGCGTTAGCACGCGTAGACCTTTGTGATGCCACCCCTGCAGTATATTGTGCGTTAAGAAAAGAAATAGGCCTACGTATTAAAGAGGCTATTTCAATCGGCCTCTCAGACATATCGGCGACGTAGGTGTGAGGGCCGCGTATTCGGTTCTTAAGTCTGACGTAATTTTGTAGTCCGATGTCACGTCCGGGTCCAAAAGGCACCAGCGCCGTCCACTCTTCATTGTAAACAACATGTTGGAACCCGTAAATCTTTTTACAATAACCTCCTTTTTCAGAAATGAACAATTGAGGGTTAATAAGGGTCTTAATGCTAATATCATAGAAGTACAAAGTATTTATTTATTATTATGATTTAACATTATTATTATTAACATTAAAACACTTGGACCCGGAAGTTATTCTAGCGGGGCGCAACGTCACGTCTTAACAATCGAATAGCGGCCCGAAACCTCTAGTTATTCAAAACCACCATGATGACAATGCATTTTCCATGTCGTTTCAGCTCTACTCAAAGGCACAGCAGGCCAAACAGAATGCAGAGGAGGCTGGTAAGATGTCAAATCAATGAGTGCCCATAATGTGTTGGCTATTAAAAGTACATGTGGTGGGTGTTGTGTTGAATGTGACAGGAACCCTCAAGAGATTATGGTTGCAGGTCAGCTGAATCCAACACTCATTACAGTTTTAGGAAGCAGAAGTTGAAATATGCTAGAAACTCTATACTTTAACCCATTAAGACCGGGAAAGCATCTGCCATTTTCATGAAATTGTTTGCAAATCTTTGAATATATATATTTTTCAAAGCGAACATTTTAACTAAAATCTTTACTTCTGGGGATTCTACAAATGTCTTCAAAGTCCTAACAGTTGTTTTTTTAAACTTATGTTGCTATAATCAATGGTTCTCAAACGGTTTCATGTGAAAATTATATGTATTTGACCGTGGACCCCCATCTCAAAATATGTTGTTCCAGGGACCCCCAGCAGCAAAGGTTTGAGTAAAAAATGTTCGCTTTAAAAAAAAATATATATATATATTCAAAGATTTGCACACAATTTCAGGATTTTTCTAAAATAGCAGATCTACAAGCTCATAGCGCAGACACTGGGTGCCGCGCTATGAGCATAGATCTGCTATTTTTGAAGTATAAAAGTATAAAATAATGGTTAATGTGGTTACACAGATGCATTCCCAGTCTTAATGGGTTAACAAAGTTCAATGTATTGTTGAGCAGCTTTCTCCAAATGAAAGGCCCTTACTTACTTAAGATATGATTCCTAGGGCAAATATACTTTTTAAGCCCATATTTGATGGGCTTAATTAAAACAACGCTTTAAAACATTTTTTAATAAATAGTTTACATCAGAGGATTAATAGTCTATCAGTCTAATGTTGACTGTTTTCCTAAATAATGAAGACAGACTCCTCTGAGTTGAGCTTGGTGCTTTATGTGACATACTCTGTAATATGATGAAAGAGAGGTGTTCATTAATACATGCTGTGAAAGGAATGAAGCTGTCCACCTCTTATGAGCATATATCAATATGTGATGTTGATTGAGGCCATTATTATAATTCACACATCACATGTGCCTATTGGTCAATTATTATGTTGTAATAATAAACAGGATGTATCTGTATCACATGCTGACTTTAGCGCAATAAAACTCAGATCCTTTATATTTTTATCCCATTGTGTCCTGATCCGATCTCCGATCAGATGCTCTTAACTTCCTTAAGACCTGGAACGCATCTGTGTCACTTTAGATTTCTTTGGATATTCAAAAATAGCAGATATACAAGCTCATAGCGCGGCACAGAGTGCCGCGCTATGATCTTGTAGATCAGCTACTTTTGAAAAATCTTAAAACATTTTTTTTTATTTTATTTTATTGTTAGAATTTAGAAAACTTTTTTAAGAATCCCCTTAGGCCTTAATGGGTTAACTTCCTTAAGCTTCTATCGGTAGGAAATAAAACCTGATTGGGACAGCCCTAGATGAGGGTATATGGAACAGCTAGGTGGGAAAATAGCTCAATTGGCGGGGGCCACTGCCCCGAGCTGCCCAGCTAGCGCTGGCTACGCTTCTGTCCCACATAATAACTGCTGCAGAGTCCTTTCCCATGTCCGCCTATTGGGCTGGCCCAGCTCGTCCAGACAAAATCCATGGAAATCATGTCACAATCATAGTACATGAAATATGCTGGGCCAGTTTGCACCTGTGTGCAAGCTGCTGGGTTATTGTATTTAACGTGTTGTTGGGTGTGTGTGTGTGTCTGTCTGATTGGTAGATAGGATATACCTGCAGAATGTCAACACCCTGGGAAAAACCACAGACGAGTGGCAGACGGAGCATGTCAAGGCGTGTGAGGTAAGACTATGGAGTCGTAATGTATGAAAAGTAACCCACCTCTATACGTGTGAATGTGACATGATGATGACTGTGCACTAGTGTTGATTTTGACAGCAGATTTTTTATTTAGTTTTAGTCATAGTCTTTTGAATGAAATTCCATTTAGTTTTAGTCATATTTTAGTAATCTGAAATGTTTTACTGTTAGTCTAGTTTTAGTCGACTAAATATCATAAGATTATAGTCGACTAAAAATCTACAGTTGATTTAGTCGACTAAAATGTATTGTGCCGGTGCCTTGATGGCATCGTAATGGCTGATTTTACAAGTGGTTGCATGTTGAATATAGCAGATCTACAAGCTCACAACGCGTCGCAACGCGACGCGTTGTGAGCTTGTAAATTTGCTGTTTTCAGAGCGCAACACCCGAGCGCAACCAAACATAAAATGACTTGTCTTTTACTGGATCTCTTCTCCACTAGTCCCTCACTAACATTTTAGTCTAGTTTTATTTGTTGAAGAAATGGTCAATATATTTAGTCTTAGTTTTAGTCATCGTAGCTTAGTTTTTATTTAAGTTTTCATTAGTGATGACGATCATTTTTCGTCATAGTTTTAGTCGACGAAATCAACACTGCTGTGCACACTGTGTTCTCCCAATACAACAGATGTTTGAAAGGCAGGCAACAGAGAGGATCAGTTTCCTGAGGAACACGGTGTGGACTCACCTGAACCAGCTGTCCCAGCAGTGTGTGACCAGTGATGAGGTACAGACCCACATGTTGAGCTGTCCTCTCACTTTATTCACCTTCACACTATTACTGCTTGTACAGTACTTAACCCCTTTTTTCCAACTAAGATACCAAGATTTGAATGGCTTAAATGGTTAAAAGGAACATGTTAGCGTTAGATTTAACTGTGTGTGTGTGTGTGTGTGTGTGTGTGTGTGTGTGTGTGTGTGTGTGTGTGTGTGTGTGTGTGTGTGTGTGTGTGTGTGTGTGTGTGTGTGTGTGTGTGTGCGTGTGCGTGTGCACACAGCTCTATGAGGACGTGAGGAAGTCACTTGAGCAGTGTGACATTCAGGAGGACATTGCACATTTTGTCAATCTTAGACAGACCGGTGACAAAGCACCAGGTACAAGCATTGCCACACACACACACACACACACACACACACACACACACACACACACACACACACACACACACACACACACACACACACACGTGACGTGTAGGTTTACAATGATTGTCGTCACTTCACAGCTGCAGTCGTGTACGAGAACTTCTACAGTGGTCATAGTCAGAAAACGGCTCCTGTTGCCCCGCCCTCTAGGCAGCCTCCTCCAATCACCAGGTCAGAGACAAGCGACAGTAGATTCACACTGCTATGCATTCATTTCCTTTAAGCCTGATTTATACTTAGTTGTGTGCTGGTGTCGCGTGCTGAAGATAGTTGATCTACAAAACTCTACAGATCTACTTTTTTTTGCCACACAACACTGGCGTATACAACTAAGTATATATTATTGTACAGCTAAGTCATGGTCTTCATTTATTCATTTTGTTTTGTGAATTTTGCAGGAGGGGACCACTACCTACTCCAGTCAACATGAACACAAGCAGCAGTGGTATGTTTAGCCCTTGTACATCTGATCAAACAACCCCTAATGATCACATTCTGAGACCTTGTATGAGTGCATCATGAGTGGATTCTGCTCATGGTTTATATTTTCATAATAAAGGCTATTTCACCTCAAACCATGAACATGAAGCCCTGTTAGAGCATTATGGTTCTCAATAATCTGGTTAAAGCACATAGGAGAGAAAGAGCGCATGTATTCTAATGATCCAACACTGTGCATTTTGATCTTTGCTCTGATTGCAGATGATGTGATCTACTCAACAGTGCAAGATCCAGGGTACAGCCTGATCCGCTACTAACACACACACACACACACACACAGCCACTGTAGGACATACAGTATGAAACATTGTGATTTCCTGCCTGGTGTATTATTTGTCAGGCCTGCCTGGTTTAGTGTCATGTTGCCAAACGACCAGGGACCGCAGCCTACAGATACTGTATGTCTGGGAAAAACTGCTTGCCAGAACAGCGGTGAGAACTGCCGCTAGCAAATCTACGCACACTGCTTTGGAAACCAATCATATCGCCCCACGCGACCGGCGTTATTACCCCCAGTCTCAGTAACTTCTGTGTTACGCCCCCTTCTGTGATGCACACGGAACTGCCTCGCCCCTAGTCATGGGGCAAACGTTCGGCACGGCGACTCGCTCGCTCGGCGGTGCCTCTCGTTGCTCAAGTCCACCATTGACGGCGTGCCTCCGACGTTGTAACTGTTTTTTCCCCAACTACTTCCTAACTTAATATTAGGGGCTGTTACTATAGCAGATCCCGAAGCACAGGTATTGACAGGCTAATGCTTAACGTTGATGCCACAGTGCCATCTGGTATTAGAGGGGTTTGGGGAGTTATTTAAAGCGGACCGCCCATGTGAAAGGCAGTTCAATGTGCATCACAGAAGGGGGCATCGCCAATTGTTACTGAGACCGAGGGACGGGGTAATAACGCTGCACGCATCACGCACCCACTATGAAGGACTGCCCTAAAGACTTTGGATTGGTTCTGCAATCCAGTTATTTTTTAAAACTCTGCAATTGTCTCCACACCCAGTTTTAGCAATGAAAGCTAGCAGATTGTTCTGTCTCTAGTTGAGCAAAAACATTTAGAGACTGGCTTGTGGGTCTAGGCCTGGCTGCCATGATGAGAAATGCTATAGCTGTATATCTGTAAGCACAAACACATGTTTGATTGATGTGTGGTATTATGTAACTGTGTTCTAAACAGTGTTTGTCAGAGTTGGGTTATCAAGATACAAAAGAAAAGCTTCAATCCATAAAATGTATATTTATATAATATTTATGGTCTTTATAAAAGGAACAGAGACAAACTAATAATGATACAGGGTACAGGCCTCCATACATAGGTATGGTCACTATCTGCAGATGAATTAAGCTGTTCTATTCATGATATTGATGGTTTTGCAAGTATTTGTTACACATGAGTAATATAACATAATTTCATGCACAGCAATCTATTTATTTTCTCTGGATCTGTTCATATAAAATGTTAATCCAAGACTTATTTTAAAATGTGTAGCCCATACGTATATGATGTGACTTCTGCTTTTTCAGTTTCTAACTGGTTATGTACAGAGCTGATCTCATGATCATGTTTACTCACTCACATATTGCATAACAGTTTGCAACAATATTATTATTGCAAAACCGAAACACACCCTATGACATGTGAAAGTTAATTTGGGGATTATCAAATTGATGTACTATAATACACCTTTAAAATCCTCAGTGTTAATTTATCCATTTGTGACTCTGAGAGTAAATGTTGACTACATTTTGTACACCCTTGAGTTAAATGAACACTTAACCTTGTGGACATCAGTTGATTGAGTTGAAGAATATATACAATATATTTATAAACATGCCTACAATGACTTTGCACATTGTATTTGTATGTTCCTGTTTTTGGTATTCTAATGACGTGTTTTGACCTCCAATATAGATGTGACACTATGTGCCTTTGCTATTTTTGAAAAAATGTGTGCACATCTTTGAATATATATATATATATGTTTTACAGCAAACATTTTTAACTCCGATCTGTGCTTCTGGGGGTCACTGGAACAACATATTTTGAGATGGGGGTCCGCGGCCAAATACATATCATTTTGGGTGGTCCTTGACCTGGAAAAGTTGGAGCACCACTACTATAGCAACAACATACTGTTAGGATTTAGAAAACATTGTATTCGGCCGTGGACCCCCATCTCAAAATGTTTTGTTCCAGGGACCCCCAGAGGCAAAGATTTGAGTTACAAATGCTCGCTTAAAATATATATATATATATATATATATTCAAAGATTTGCACAAATGTTCAAGATTTTTCAAAAATAGCAGATCTACAAGCTCGTAGCAGCTCTGCTTTGATCACAGTCACCCGTTTGGCACCAACATGACTGCGACTGCGAGTACTATGAATAGGAATACATTTATAGAATGGATATCTCCGTTCATAGCAACACTACGCCCCTGTGTCATACATGGAAGAGGAAGTAATACATCCATAGGGGCCTCCCATGTGTTTCATATGAGGATGTGTTGTGGTTTCCATGGTGATAATTAAGCATCATCAGGTCAGGTGTCCCGGCAAAGCAGGTGACTGTGAACGAGGAAGTAGGGCACTGATGACCTATCCATTTGACTGAGTTCTAATTTTTACGATAAAAAAGATATACATTGGCACTCCCCAATCCCTAATCCTCCTAACTCTCTTATCCTCTAGGCCAGGGTTCTTCAACAGGGGGTCCTCAGAGTTACTCCAGGGGGTCCGCCAAATCTTGTGATAGGATTTTTTTTTTTACATTAACCACTTCAACCCTAGCATCTCTATTCTGAGGAACATTACAAATGGCATGCCCTGAGACCACGGTGGCCTTAATGCCCCAGCTGACTGTCTCTTTTCTTGTCGATATGTAGACACCAGTCTCTTTCTTGTCATGTAGACCATTGGTTCTCAAAGTGGGGTCCGGGGACCCCCAGGGGTCCTTGAGGGAGTTCCAGGGGGTCCCCAGCTAAATGATGGATATAGGAACCAAATGGACCCTTGTGGGTGTGTAACTCTGAGAGTGTACAAATGGAACCAAATGGACCCGTTAGGGTCCATTTGGTTCCATTTGTACACTCTCAGAGTTAAATTAACATTGATTTTACAATATAAATTGGGGTCCCAGAGATATATAAATGCCATTAAATGGGGGTCCGTAGCCCTAATGCATGTCAAACTGGGGGTCCTTGAAATTAAAATGGTTAAAAAATCACTGCTAGAGCCGTAAAAAAAACTTCTCTTATGGGGGTCCTTAAAATATCTTTTCAAATGGGGGGCTAATAGGAGTCAATTTGGGGGTCCTTGACATGAAAAAGTTTGAGAACCACTGATGTAGACTTTGTCCACATCAGTGGACTGATGTCTTTTGTTGAGATTCTGAATTCTTAACTCCCCATCTTTAAACCAATCCAGTGACTTTGATTGGTGCAGGGTCAGAACTTAAACCCTTAAATTCAATTCATTATTTCACTGCACTAAAATCTTGTTTTATTTGATGGCCTTCCTGCCCTGGCATTTGGCCTTTGTGCCCTCAAAAAACGAACACCACCAAAGGCCAAGTGGCCTTGCCCCTAATATGACAAAATTCCAGGCCTGGTGGCATCCAACCATCAGTATGTGATTTACACTTTCAACCTGGTGTCTAGGTGTCCCTCTGTCATTATGTACGTCATTATACTGTAGGTGAAACTTTTCAAAATGATTTGACTGTTGGTTTCTAAGTGGTTAATGGACCCCAAATCAGTGCCTTATTGACTCAGAAATATTAGTTTTGTCATCAGCGACTCACACAGACATGTACCTCGTTCTAATACGACTCATTCTAAACTCAGCTACTGTCTCACGATAGGCTTTGTTGTGTGGTTTCCAAATAACTCATTACTTGACAGTACTAAGATTACACACTGTCTGTACAGTATGCAGAAATGCAGATCAGCCTACAGTGTCAACAACAGAAGTTTAACTTTATAATTGCAGTATTTCTACATCTCAAGTATGCACACATACAGAACACAAACAACCCTAACCTTTTGGCTTGGCACGAAACAGGCAGCAGCTTATCCACAGTATTTACAGTGGTGGAAAAACTGTATTTACATATACATATCAATTATACTTTTTGTACAAATGGAAACTGTGGAAAACCATATTGGTGGCTGTACTGTATGTGTGGCACTCCTGTCACCACCAGTGCCCAGAGAGGGCCAACACTGAGAGAATTGTCATGAATGAATATTACTATAATTAGGAATGAGTTGGGAGTGCAGGACACACTATTGTTATCAGATTACAGTTTGGGTGGCACCAGGGGTGTTGCTGGTATGTCGACATACAGAGAACCCTAGAGGCCATTTAAGTCTGTTCTGTTATTGTGGCTGAGGGAGAAAAACAGCTCTGTCAGTCTGTCAATTTTCGTTAACTTGTAAACAATGACATCATCAGACAAACAACAAAATGAGAGACACAACGCTGAATTTAATTCAGCAATTTACTTCAGAATACTTAAGACATTGCTCGACAATTGTTGCGTGGACCATACGTTTGTTTGTTTCTATATCTAATTTGTGTCATACTGTTGGCGTGTGGTCTTTATAATACACGTCCCGTCACTAGAAGCAATGGAGATGAAGTTGTTCCTTGATTCTTCGGTTAAATTAATAGATTTATTTCAGCACGTGAAGCGAGATCCGTATTTCATGTCCTTTCATTATTTGCTTTTCTCTTCAAAATTCATGTTGTACAGTTCAGCAGAAATCACTCCAGGTGTCCAGCAAGTCCATCTGAGTCCCCCATGCAGAGCTCTTTTCTAGGCCCTCCTGTTTTTGATGTACACTAAATATCTTCGGCGAAAATAGCCGATCTACAAGGTCACACAACGCGTTGCAAGTTATCATTGGTTCTCAAAGTGGGGTCCGGAGACGCCATGGGGTCCTTGCGGGGGTACCAGGGTGTCCCCAGCAAAATGTGTTAATAAAGCCTCACAATCATTTTAACCCATTTTTCAATATTTCATAATTTGGCTATTTTAGAAAACTCTTGAAAATATCTTTCAAAACATTTTTTTAAAGACGAACATTTTTAACACAAATCATTGCTTCTGGGGGTCCCTGGCACAACATATTTTCAGGGGGGGGGGGGGTCCGCGACCACATACATATCAAATTGGGGGTCCTTGGCACGAAACAGTTTGAGAACGACTGATCCAGAGAACTGAAAACTCTCCAACTGAATAATGTATCATATTATTCATAAAGCAGGACCCTTACAATGGGAAAACAATTTTCTTCTAGGTCTATAGAATGATTTCTCGAACTCTGTCTGTGTTGGATCTGTCTCCAACCTCTTGCATCCCGTGATCAGCTATCCCGATTCAAAGGGGAAAGAAAATTAACACATACTGTTGAAATTCACATTGGCTTTGTTTATGGCAACGTGACATGTTGTGAGCTTGTAGACTATTTAGGCTATGTAGGCTATTTTCGCTAGAAGTTCAAGTGGTTAAACCAGGGGTCTTCAACAGGGGGTCTGTGACCCCTAGGGGGTCCTCAGAGTTACTACAGGGGGTCCGTCAAATCTTTGTGTGATAGGAACTTTAACCACTTGAACCCTAGCATTAGTTTGGCGTAGAGAGACGAAAGAGGTGCAAAGTGGTTAAATATCTGAAAATACACATGAAAATGAATCCAAAATACACTGATGATCGATCGTGCTGTCAAACAATTAAAACGAATTTATATGGAATCTGTGAAAAAGTTGTGGGGGTCCCTGCTTCATCTCTCTCTCAACTAAGGGGTCCTTGGCCCCTGGGTTAAACCATTGTATCCCCCAACTGGTAGTGATATGATGACACAGCCAATCCAATCCAATCCTGCCTTAGCCATGCGTCCACACATTGACTGAAACACCAGAGCTTTGCTGAGAGTCCAAAAGGTGAACAGGATTCACAGTCACTGTTCAGTTCTATGTTATTATGTGACAAACGGTGATGATGATGTTTCTTGGTCAGACATCACAACGTGCTCTCCTTTTTGATCAAGTCCAGTATCAACTGAATGGTCTTCTCATCTGTTAGGAGGACAGAACAGGAAATCACATACTGATGGTTAGGAGACAGACAGAAAATCACATACTGATGGTTAGGAGACAGACAGAAAATCACATACTGATGGCATACGTATCTAAAGCAAATCTTTAAAAAGGGAGTTCCCCCCCAAAATGCCTTTTTTTCTATCGTTTAGTCACCCCATGGAGACTTGAATTCATGGATATTTTTTTGTTTTTGTCACATTCCTAAGCCAATAATTTGATGACCGGCAGCACCAGTAGGAGACACAAAGAGTCTCCTTTGTATCTCCTACCGGAACCGCTGCCTACCGGTCCGCTGGTCATTAAATTATTGTCTTAGGAATGTGACAAAAACAAAAGCATATCCATGAATTCAAGTCTCCATGGGGTAACTAATCGATAGAAAAAATGATTTTTTTTGGGGTGAACTATCGCTTTAAGAACATATTTATCGTAAAGCATAATGTATGGGTCCCTCTCTCCAAGGGGCAAAGAAGAAGTTACATCATTTGATTTGGGGTAGCTAAGGAAAGGTAGCGTCCGTGCACTTTGTGTAAAGACTTGTGTTTACCTTCCAGTTGCATGTGGGGATTCTCAAGTTTCTTTTCCAGGAGTGCATCCATCAGCTTCCTCAGATGTTTAAAGATCACGCCGATCCTCACTGGAGCCTTTACAGAGTGAACAAACATGGAATTGTGGACAAAATCTCATCAAACGATAACAAAACATTCTAAGTCTTGGGTCTGAGAGTCTAAATCTCATCAAATGGTGGTTCCGTGGCTCAAATGCCAAATAAATAATGGGCCTTGATATGAAAAAGGTTGAAAACCACTGAATGAAATAATATTAACTAAAAGGTTGCCAGAGTAGCTTTTTGCACCAGAGTGAACCAGTCATGACACAGACCCCCCCTCGACCCCGTGACCCACTGACCTGGAAGTAGATCCATCCGTCCAGGGCGATGAGACGCTCTCGGTGGTGAACGTCGATCTCTCCTCCAAACAGCAGCATGGGGAAGGGTGATATCAGAGTAGTGTCTCGTAGGTAGATCTTACTGTACTTCACCTAAGAATAGACGATCAGCAGGAACACACAGGTGTGACACATCATAAGTAAGAGTGCAAAGACAACAACGTTGTGCCTCAGAGAAACCAGGATACTGTAGCTAGATATGTAAACATCAAACTAGCATCTGTCTACATTTGACAAGACAAAAACGTCTAGTCGCTATAACAGCGGTGAAATGTTTTAGCAACAAAGAGACTGGATACATCTATATAGAACAGAGGTTCCCAAACTTTTTTGGTGGTGACCCAAAAGAGAAATTTGATGTCTTCCAGGGACCCAAACTAGTGAAATTAGCCGACCTACAAGCTCACAACAAGCTTGTAGATCTGCTATTTTCACTATTTCTAAAGTTTTGGAATTTAGATTTTTTTATGAATAATTGTGAAAAGAAAATGAAAAAAGAAATTGAACATATTTTGAAATACTGTATATACATATTTTTAAAATAAGAAGCAAAAACAAAGGGATGTTTACTTGCGAGTCGCGACCCATAAAAATGGGTGTTTGGGAACACTGACATAGAAGATATCAAGTTGTGTTACTCTCCCATCACATACCTTCTCCTGGTAGAGCAGCCAGCCGTGTGTCTGTAGGTTGCGGTTGACGGAGGACGGGTGGACCTGGGCCTTGCCTTGGGGGGTCTCCACCGTGCAGGCCACCTTGTCCAGGACGTCCACGGAGGGGGTGCAGAGGACGCGGGCCACGCTGTCGTACAGCCCGGCCGTCAGCGCCGCGTTCAGCACGGGCATCTGCTCCTTCCGGAGCGCGCCCGTCTGAGGCTTGGAGCGAGAGGACCAGAAACCGGCCTGCTGCATCATCTTCATCAGCTCCTGTTTCACCTCCTGGTGGGGGGAAGGGGGCAATTCAAAGAGGGTTTTAGAATGGAGTAAGGTTTTCTTTAAACCATTAAGACCGGGAACGCATCTGTGTAATTCTAAGATTTCCGTGGCTATTCAAAAATAGCAGATATACAAGCTCATACCACAATTGTTTTGAATATATATTATTCTTAAAGCGAACATTTTTTCATTTCAAGGACCCCCAAAATGATATGTAGGCTATTTGGCTGCGGACCCCCATCTCAAAATATTTTGTTCCAGGGACCTTCAGAAGCAAACATTTGAGTTACAAATGTTCGCTTAAAAAAATATAATATATGTTCAAAGATTTGCACACATTTTTACGATTTTTGAATATCCCAAAGAGTATAAAATAATGGTTATAGCAAAAAATCCAAAATGACACAATATGCGTTTGCGGATTGAATGGGTTTAATGAGAAGAGAATGAGTTGTGTGTGTATATGTGTGTGTGTGTGTGTGTGTGTGTGTGTGTGTGTGTGTGTGTGTGTGTGTGTGTGTGTGTGTTCGATCTCTTTTACCTCGATGGTAATGAGAGCTGTGCGGTTCAGGAAGTGTTTTCTACAGTAGGCCATCTCTGTTCTGTATCCCTCGGTGCGTGAGTTCCTCCATCTGACACATGATAACACAACATAAAGCACTGATTACCAACCTCTTTTAATGTCAAGATCTATTTAATCAAAAGGAAATTCAAGACTGCTTGATTGAAGCAGTCACACTAGCTCTGGTCCATAACGTTAGAAGGAGTTCTCCTTAACGCTGTGGGACTTTCGAGCCTTTGCGCACGCACCACAAGCTGCGCAGCCTCTCGCCTGTAGTAAAAAATGAAAAATACACTTTCGCTACTCACCAAAACAAAGACGGTTTTATGGAGTTGAAAGCCTACTCTACTTAGTGGGAACACTCTGAGCCCCCCACCTCACGTCTAAAATACACTTTTTGGCCAGAAAGGAAAATATTTCACCGGAAGGAAAAATCTAGTCAATAGGAAAATTCCATTGACCAGAGTGGAGTAACCAAAACATTTTTTTTGTTGTTAAAAGTAAACATATCGTCAATTTTAGCTACAGCTCGATCGATTCAAAGAATTAGACGTATAATACGTACCCCATGTATGCATTGTATATAGTCAGGTGATCAGAGTTGGCCAATGCCAGGGCTGCTTTGGCCAGGTTGGCCTCCTCCTTCCTGTGCATCGGTGTGGAGAACGGAGACTTTTCAGTGATGGCCGCCGCAATGGTCGCCTGAAACGATCAACACATGGAACAGTTATTACTTATTATGCCTAGTTTATATTCATATTGTACAACAGTGCCGGACAGTTGTATGACTTAGTATAAATCAGGCTTGACACTACAGCCCGACTGATATGGGATTGGGTGATTTATTTGCCATTTTTTGACGACCTCGGGATCGGCGCTTATGCAGCCAAAGTGTGACGATTTTTTTTATCATTTTTTATATTTTTCTTGTCCTATAAATCTGTATTTTTAATTATCTATTTTTACAGACAGCAGCTGAAGTCCTTGCCATGTCTGTCTGTCTATCAGTCCCTCCTGGTACACACAACACCAGTGACCACTTTCTTAACACGCTGAGGAAGGCTTGAAGCCGAAAAGCTATTCATTAAAAAGTAGCCGAAGGTTTGTTTTTTTAACTGGCACTCTTTCTTGACTGAGGGGGCGAGATGGTCCGGATGAGGGGGCGTCACCCCATCACGCCCCTCCCCTCCCTGTGACGCCGGGCCTGGATCAGTGTGACGGTGGTGACACATACTATGGCATGTTTCTAATAATGTACTGTACTGGGGTCAGAGTGACAGTGCCGACACATGCTATGGCTTGATGTTTCTAATAATGCATTGTACTGGGATCGATCAGAGTGATCAGGTGGTGACACATACTATGGGGTCCAGGCAGCCCAGGATGGCTCCATAGATGAGCATCTTGCCGATCTTCACGTTGACGGGCAGGCTGGCCAGGTGGTGGCCCAGCGGGGTCAGGAGGTGGTTGTCAGGGTGACAGGCACCGATCCTCCGCAGCAGACTGACCGCGTTGCTGACGGACTGCGGCTGGGGCGGGTCCAGGGCACGACACAGGAAGTCCTCTGGGGAACCGTACTCACACTTCTACAAGAGGGAGCAGACGAGAGAAGAAACGTTATTTGTAAATTATGTTTATTTGTAATGGTAAGTGCATTTATCCAACACGCTTCAGCCTAGTTTTGAGCTGAGGGGAGCTTGTATATCTGCTATTTTTGAATAGCCAAAGAATAAAAGGTTAAAGTGGTTAAGATTATTGTGATGCCATATTAACACATTTTGCTGGGGACCCCACTTTGAGAACCAATGCCCTACAGTGCTCAGGTAAAAGTTTTTTTTTTAAATAATGTGAAATTATTTTATTTACCATTATATGAAGACAGAGTTCCTCCAGTGGGACTCTGAGTATTTCTGGGATGGAGTACTCCATGAAGGTCTGGAACCTGAGATCATACACATGGAGTATGATGAGCAAGAGAAAGTCACGTGACACCCACTGAAGCTAGCAGAAAAACCTTTCAATTAACGAAGGGAACTTCTAATCTGTAGGTGAAGGAACCTGCATGGCAGGATACGGCAGGATTACAACTTACCATTTCAGGTTAATGTTTTCTTTTATTGCTTTGAGATGCTGCCAAATGGGAAAGTGACTCTGCAGGCCACTTGTAGTAGAATCGGACATATAAATCAGTGGTTCTCAAACCTTTTCATGTCAAGGACCCCCAAATTGACACTTATTAGCCCAGGAACCCCCATAAGAGAATTTTTTTACGGCTCTAGCAGCGATTTTCAACCATTTTAATGTCAAGGACCCCCATTTAATGGCATTTCTCTCTCTGGGACCCCAATTTATTGTAAAATCAATGTTAATGTTACAGACCCACAAGTCAATTTGGTTCCTAACTATCCATCATTTAGCTGGGGACCCCCTGGAACTCCCTCAAGGACCCCTGGGGCCCCCCGGACCCCACCTTGAGAACCAATGATATAAATGATCTGGACAGAGAAAGGAAAAGTAGGCTTGTGAAACGCTAATAACCCCTAAGAACACCTTGAACACTTATTGGAAAACCAATAGGAGGAAGAAAAAAAAACAGTTTTATTTTTTTATGTTTGCAATATTGGTGCCGTGTAGATTTCAGGTCATTACGGGGCCAGGCTTCCAGCATGGACCCGTATTGTTATTCGCATTATTCCATTTCTTCTTCTTCTTCTTCTGCCGTTTTTGCCAGTTCTGGCTGAACCGTGCATACGCTTTTTATGAAACTCGGCCATATGATAGATGGTCATGAAAAACGATCAAAAAATAAATCTCACAATCTTTCGTCAAAAGGTGGCGCTATAGCACTCAGTTGAAAATGCCAACTTTGAACAGGTACAACTCATGCCCTGTTTTACCTACAGCCATAAAACTTCAATACACACATGCGTCTCCTCATGATGAACAACTTTCACACTCTGACTTTTGACCTCTGACCCTTAGATCTCCCACCATTTCGAATTATATGAAAAACAGTTAAAACCTATCTCCTCCTGGGATTTTTGAGTAATCTGCACGAAACTTTTTACACATGAACTTTGGACCTATACCAAAAAACGTTTGCAAAATATCTTCCATAAGTGAAAAAATGAAGCTTTAATGAGCCAATGAATATTGCAGTTTTATGACAATTATTCATCTGCCCCTAACACATACATGCAGACTTACCATTCTTTGAAACTTTGCAGAAATGTAAAGGGCCATTCCAAATATCACTGAAACCAATCTTACTCCAATTGGTCAAACGGGGGCGCTATAGCAATTTTTTGAAAATTGAAACTTTAAACAGGCAAAAGTCATGCCTCGTTTGGCCGACAGCCATTAGACCTGCTTACACATGTGCCTTGACTAATGAGGAACACATCTATCACGTTAACCAGTAAGCACCGCCCTTATATTGTCCGCAATCTTGAGCAGTTTGAAAAACACTTAAACCCAGGATTTTTCAGCTATTTGCGTGAAACTGTATCATCTGTGTGATCTCCTTTCACAGGTTCTGGTCTGTTGGTGGCTTCTCGCTTAAATGTGTGCCCCACAACCTGAAGGTCACCAGTTCAAGCCTCACTTGGTGCAGACTTCATCTAAGTTGCATTTCACACAACATGACTATCAATGAATACATCTGCAATTGTTAAAGATAACATGAAATACTTAATTGAGTGTTTTTTACATACTTCATTGTGAAAATAGCTGATCTACAATCTCACAACTTTTCAGATAGCAATGAGAGTATGTTTTTTCAATGTATAACATACTTCATTGTGAAAATAGCCGATGTACAATCTGACAACTTTTAATGGTTTGTGAGCTTGTAGATTGGCTACTTTCACTAGTTTTGGTTCTGAGGAGATGTACAATTTCTCCATTGGTAAATGGTTTGTGAACGAGTGATCTTTGTGTTAGTGAAACAGGGGCTTGGGTCATGACAGAAGGCAAGAGTTTGTGATCCTCAACAGACAATATCAGCCTAGACAAAGCTATAGCACTATAGGTAGTGTTGCAGCTACCTAAGAGTGCCTCACGATCGCAAGGTTTCCGGTTCAAGCCTCACTTGATGCAGACTCATTTAAGTTGAATTGCAAAAAACATGACTCAATCTATTCCGTTTCCCTCTCTCTCTCTCTCTCTCTCTCTCTCTCTCTCTCTCTCTCTCTCTCTCTCTCTCTCTCTCTCTCTCAGGGTCGGCCATAGCTGAGTGGTTAAGGAGCCAGAGGCTCTGGTTGACCCAGGTACGATTCCAGGTCAGCAAATGTGTCGACGAAATGAAATTTGTCCCTGAGCAAGACTCTTAACTCCTAATTGCTCACAGGCCCTCATTGGAAACAAGACCGCAAGGACTTTCATGAACTGACCTGTTAAAGGAATTATCATTTCTCTTTCTCTCTCCTGGCCCCGTATTATCGCTGCTTGCAGCTATATTTTCTCTTCTGTTCCTGAACACAGCAATGAATAAAGGAGCTCTTTTCCTACCTGTATTTGGGGTAGAGTCTGAAGCAGAAGCCGTTTTGGACGCGTCCCGCTCTCCCCTGTCTCTGGAAAGCACTGGCCTTAGAGACGAAGGTCTCCACCAGAGAACTCATCTGGCTGCTCTCATGGTATCTGAACAACAACAACAACAACAACAACAACGACTGAAGCTCAGTGTCTCTACAACTGATTCATGGATTGTTTTATGTTTTACTTCAACCTGCAATCTGTGGCTTTTGTAATGAATAAAATGTAATTTTGGTACTTGAATTTGTAATTCTGAGAATGTACAAAATGAACCAAATGTCTGATTGAAATGGAAGATTTGGAGGACCACCTCCCACAACTACAGATATACTTAAGCAATATTACACGAGAGGGTGTGCTTTACCGTCATTATTGGCACGCCAGTGATGCGGTCAGGAACGAGGCGAAGCCGAGTTCCGCCAGCATCACTGAAGTGCCAATAATGTAAGGTAAAGCACACCCTCGAGTGTAATATTGCGATTATACTATACAACAGTTACCAACAAAACACATCCAAATGTATTCATATTGTGGGGCAATTAATAATAAAAATGTTTCGCTATTGTCCGTTTCCCTGTAAAGAGAAGAGTTTTTGACTGAGAGACATTAAATAGTCCCTGTAGCAGTGCTTTGAGTTTGAGGCACCGTCTCATCAACACAGCTGAGCTATCAATGCTTGCGCAGTGGAATGAATTCCAGTAGGCTATATGCTCCGTCGTACGACCGTGTCACGCGGCCAAAATAACTGATCTACAAGCTGACAACGCGTCGCGATGGCGACGCGTTGTGAACTTGTAGATCGGCTATTTTGGCCGCGTGACACGGTCGTACGACGGAGCATATAGCCTACTGGACTGTTAACGAAATGGGAGTCATTTTACTTTACACAGGAGGATATTTATAACCTTCTAACCATTGATCAACCGTAAATCCACCAAATTAACAACATAGTCCATTTTGCATAGTTGTTTGTTCTCCGGTGGCGGCGGTGGGTCAGGCTACTGTCTGTTTGTTTTCCTACCGTGGGACAGAGTGACTTCACAGCACAGCTGTGCCATATAATGGTCTAATCAGGTGCGGACTGGACTGCACTGCGGAGTGATTTATTAATGTGATTAGGCCCGTGCTATGATGCTGGTTTGAAGCACGGCTAGAAAGCTATTTCAACCAATCAGATTGCTTGGTCGGAACTACCTGTTGTATAATAGTTTATATTGAATTAACATACTCTACCATACAGATTGGTTGAAATAATGTTTTGTTAATTAAGTCCTGGCTTGCAGCTTTGCCATGCCGTAGGTCCTAACGATATCGTAATGTATGTAATGTATGATAGGATATGTTTGTCTGTCGTTGTTCAAGATAACCTACTTGTTTTCCTTGGTCTTTCCAGTATCGATGACAAACACCACATCAGGGATCGTCACGCCCGTCTCAGCAATGTTGGTTGACAACACAATCTAAAAGAGAACAGTTTACTTGGTGGTGATGGTATTCTAAACACTTGCACTTTTTTAGGGAATATAATATTAGGATAATATTGATGGTTTGCAAGAAGACATACAGTATGCTCCATGTTAGCTAATGTATGTGGTCCACCTATTCTGTAGTATTACCTTCCTGACACCTGCAGGGGGCACTGTGAAGGCAGCAGCTTGGTCCTTAGACGAGAGAGTGGAGTGGAGAGCCACTATCCGGTATCTATGAAAGGAAGGGAATAAATCTGTGTTGAATGATTCACTTCAACTATACAGTAATTGTATGTATTATATTCTTAATGTTAAAGTTACAAGCCAAGAGAAAGACATGCTGGCTTCTATGGAACTCAAGTGACTGACTGACATGGCAACCTATAACTATAATGTTATATTTAGTGGTTGTATCTTGTTCCGTTGAAGGTCTCTTTTTGTTCCTTTCATTGCTAGACATCTGAGAAATGCATTATTATTATCAATCACCTGTCTTTCTCCTTGAACCTCTTGTCGGTGGACAGCAGGTCATAGAGCTGCTGGATGTGAGCCAGGCCCGGTAAGAACACCAGAACGGCACCGTTTGCCGAGGTGAACTGAGGAGCCTTGTCTGTCAGGAGAACACACAACAACAAGTTACAGTAGATGATCGTTCATATTTAAAGGGATAGTTCACCCAAAAAAAAAACTTATTTTCTATCAATTACACCCCCCATGAAGCATTGAATTCATGGAGATTTCTTTGTTTTTGTCGCATTCCTAAGGCAATAATTTGATGACCGGCGGAAAGATGCTGATGTCTCCTACCGGAGCCGCCGCTGGTCATCAAATTATTGGCTTAGGAATGCGACAAAAACAATATTTCTTTGTTTTTGTCGCATTCCTAAGCCAATAATTTGACGAATTCAAGGCTTCATGGGGTGTGTAATTGATAGAAAATTGCAATGGTTGTATTTGTTATTTAGATCATTGGTTCACAAAGTTTAACCACTTTAACCATTATTTCATACTTTGGCTATTCAAAAATAGCAGATCTACAAGCTCATAGTGTGGCACCGAGTATTTGCAATTTAAAGAAAATCCCTGCCACACATTATTTTTAAGATGGAAGTCTGCAGCCAACAAATACATATCATTTTGGGGGTCCTTGTCCTTGACATGAAAAAGTTTGAGAACCTCTGATTTAGATCCTGTGGTCGGGTAGGACACCTACTGGTTGACAAGTGGTATTGCATGAAACCCCAAAACGCAATATATATACACAGTACGTATACTCCAAAAACAGGCTTTCTGTAGCTCATAGTACCAATGACATTCTATCCAGACAGAGCTGTAATCTGACCGACTATGTGGACTGAATGTTGTGCGAGAAACAGATCCAGGTAAAAGCTGGTATATACCCAGGTAGTGGATGAGGTCCATCATCAGCTCCATGTTGATCTTGTTGGGGTTCATGTACTGCAGAACGTGAAGGGTTCTGCTGCTGAAGTGGTCCAAGTCTGGACCCAGGTCCCACCCGGCACCAGAGTCCTTCACTATCATCTCCTAGATTAGACCAAACACGCGCACGCGCACATTAACAAGCTGTTAATGTTACAGACAACAAAACAGTTTAAAATGAATCTGCACAGGAGGCACTGATTGAAACTCTTTCACTCCATTTCTCATTTGTAATGTTATATTCTTCAAGTGGGGTTATCATTCATTCTAACAAAAATTACCAGGATTACCTGGTACTGTCCGGTCTTGCCACCTTTCTGGGTCACCGTGATATTGACTTCCTCTTCCTCTTCCAGGATCTTCTGACTGTACTCAGAGTCCTTCTCCAGAACGTAGCCGGTCTGCTCCACGATGTCCTCCAGATGAAACACCTGTTGAGCAGAAACCCAAGCATCATGATCATGTACCTGAACACAGCCTGTCCTGTACACATTGTCCACTCAGCTGAGAAGAACCAGTGTTGATTTCGTCGACTAAAACTATGACGAAAAATGTCCGTCGACTACCTTTTTTCACTGACGAAAACTAACTAAAAACTAAGCTATGATGACTAAAACTTAGGGCGCGTGAGAAAATACAGCACTGAGCGCACTGGCCAATACAAACTAATAGGCGAGTGTGCTCCGGTGCGTAATTTCCGAACGCGCCCTAAGACTTGTCAAATATAGTGACAATTTCGTCAACAAATAAAAACTAGACTAAAATGTTTGGGAGGGACAAGTGGAGCAGAGATCCAGTAGAACTAAGACAAGTCATCATGGGTGCGCCCGCGTACCCGTGTCACAGACCGAAAATGGCTGATCTACAGTACAAGCTCACAACGTGTCGCAGCGCGACACGTTGTGAGCTTGTAGATCAGCTATTTTCGGCATGCAAATAAGTGAACATTTTGATGGCATCAAGGCCCGCCAAAAATACATTTTAGTCGAATAAATCAACTGTAGATTTGGTCGACTAAAACTAGACTAAAACTAAAACATTTCAGATGACTAAAATATGACTAAAACTAAACAGAATTTGCTGTCAAAATCAACACTACACAGTACCTCCACAGGAAACGTCCTGCCAGGGATGGTGACCACGGGACAGTGGTTGAAGTAGCTGGAGAACTTGTGACAGTCCACCGTGGCGCTCATGAGCACCAGACGCAGGTCGGCCCTCCTCATGACCACGTCCTTCAGGATGGTGAGCAGGAAGTCTGACTGGACGCTGCGTTCGTGGACCTGAGACCAGAGCATTTCAACGTAAGGGAAGATAAGTACTCTGTCATGTCTTTTAATCCATTAAGACTGGGAACGCAACCATGTCATTTTAGATAGCAAAAATAGCAGATCTACAAGCTCAGTGCCACGCTATGAGCTTGTATATCTGCTATTTCATAATAGCCCAAAGATATCTAAAATGACACAAGATGCGTTCCCAGATTGAATGGGTAAAAATATGAATAATGCAGACATAAGTTATACAGTACCTCTAAAATACAAACATCTTAAAATGTAGATAATCTCTGTAAAGTACCTCGTCCACGAAGATGTGCGTCAGGCTGCTGAGATGTTTGTCCTGTTGGAGCTTCCTGATCAGAACGCCGGTGGTGCAGTACAGCAGACGGGTCGAGTCTCCTGAACATTTCTCCATCCGAATCTGGTATCCACACAGCGAATTCTGGAAGATACGTTACAAGACCCAGTTAATTAATAATAATAATGAATTTTATAGCGCTTTTCTAAGTACTCACTTACTCAAAGCGCTTTACAATGAATGGTTCATTCATTCATACATCATTCACACACACATTCACACACCGTTGGCGGAGGAAACCATGCAAGGCACCAACGTGCTCATCGGGAGCAATTTGGGGTTCAGTGTCTTGCTCAAGGACACTTCAACCCTAATGGTGCGTTCACACGGGCAGATGAAAAGATACATGCTACCATTCATTTTCAATGGAAACCAGCGACATGAAGATACAAAGATACATCCTACGTTTGTAGCCGTAGCTAGTAGCGACAAAGATGCAAAGCTACAAATTCAAGTTGAGCAGGGTTCAACTTCCAGATACAAAGATACAAAGCTACAACTGTAGCTCCGATGTCCGCACGTTTGATGACGTCAACGACCGCGTTGAACAACCCAGATACGAAGCAACACAGCGACAAAGATGCAGTTTATTTTTGAATCTTTGTATATTTTAATCTGCCCGTGTGAACGCACCATAACTCTGGGGGAGCCCGGGATTGAACTGGGAACCTCACGGTTCCCATCCGGCTGCTCTACCGGCCACTCTACCCCTGAGCCACTGCCGTCCAACAATAGGCATGTAACAATTCACTCAACTCACGATATGATTCGAATCACGAATGTATTTTCAGACAAAATGCAACAATGTTAACTTGCTGCTCTCAGGGCACTTTCTCAATGCTGGTCTCAGGGCAGCTTAAATGTTATACATACAACAACTTTAATTTGCTGCTCTGAGGGCAGTTTATCAATGCTGGTCTCAGGGCAGCTTATAGCCTTCTACAGGTATAATGTCGAAAAATATTTTTCAAATTTTTCACAGATTTTGCTGCTTTTTTATAGGGTTCCCCCATGATATATTTTTTTTGTTTTTTTGTGAAATTTCATGTTGAAATATCAAAGAGGAGTACCTCAATTTGCCATGTATTGTTGTACTTTAATATATTTTGATGGGAAATTGTTTTTGTGGAATTTATTATATCGGGTAAAATATACCCACGGTTAGTGTCAGTGAGACTATTATGGACATTTCCACACACCTTGGAGCCGGGGGCGTCCTCACAGCCCAGCTCCTGGTTGACTCTGGTGGCCAGACTCATGGCGGAGATCCGGCGGGGTTGCGTCACCACGATGTTGCACGGCTGTGCCGCGCCGCTCCCCGTCAGCAGCTGGTCCAACATGAACTGTGGGATCTGCGTGCTCTTGCCGCTGCCCGTCTCGCCGGCTATCACCACCACACGGTGGCGCTGCAGAGCCTCCAGGACACGCTGCCGGTGCTGGAAGACTGGGAGCTGCTCTCGATCCAGCTGGAGGGGTACATGGGACACGTTCTGAATATTGACTTGGGTTCAACGTATGAAAAGAGTGAAACATGAATATGTCTACATCAGTGGTTCTCAAACTTTTTCATGCCAAGGACCCCCAAAATGTATTTCGCCGCGGACCCCCATCTCAATATTTTGTTACAGGGATCCCCAAAAGCAAAGCTTTCAGTTAGAAATGTTCGCTTAAAAAATATATATATTCAAAGGTTTGCACAAATGTTCAAGATTTTTCAAAAATAGCACAGCACTCGGTGCCGTGCTATGAGCTTGTAGATCTGCTATTTTTGAATAGCCAAAGTTAAAAGGTTAAAATTTCATTAAATTATTGTGACGCTATACTAACATATTTTGCTGGGGACCCCCTGGAACCCCCCCAAGGAACTTTGAGAACCAATGGTCTACATTATGGTGAAACATGAACTGAAAGTGTATTTAATAGAGTCAGACCCATATCGGACATATGGGATATCGGCCTGGCTGATATATCATTATTTTACTTTTTGATTACATTGATTTTCTTTTCACATATTAAAATAAGTTGAACATAATATATACTTAATTTAACTTTTCTACCAATCACATGTTTTAGTTTATTTTAATGTTCTCAAATAGAAACTATAATCAAATCAAAGTTTTCTCGAGTGGATTGATTTTGCGCTCTCTTTTCTTAAAACAAAAACTCCCAAATCTGGCATTGTTCAGTCTCTAGTATTTACCAGCAGCTTGTGGGCCAGTGAGGAGCTCCTCAGCTTCAACAGGAGCGTCCTCGCCGCTTCATCTGCTCCTGCCCCTTCTCGCCTCTCTCCTGCCTCCTTCCTTGGGCTCTTATCGTCTCCTCCTCCGTCTCCTCCTCCTTCTTCTTCCATGTCCAGACCGGCCAGGCTCTCCCAGGACTCCTCAGGCTCTTCATCGTCACCACCAGCGTTGTTCTGAAGGGTTCCGGGGTGAGTCGTCTGGGTCTGGGACCTGGCCTTCTCCTCCTCCTCCTCCTCCTCCAGGTTCTGGTTGTAGTTCTGGTTCTTCTGCTGTTTGAGGCGCGTCAGTAGGCGGGAGATGAACTGATCTCTGGGTTTGTTGGCGGCGGTGCGGTTCTCCTCCTGTCGCTGCTGCTCGTTGTCTCGCCACTCTAAGAACACGTCTCTGTAGGTAGAAGGCAGGAGCTGGTGCACCGACTGTGCGAGCGACAAGAGACACAGAGGGATTTAAGAAAAGATATGGTTATTGGACATAGGAAAAATGTAGCTCTGGCCCATAGCGTTAGAAGGAGTTCTCCTTCACGCTATGGGACTTTCGAGCCTTTGCGCACGCACCACAGGCTGCACAGCCTCTCGTCTGTAGTAAAAATGAAAAATACTCTTTTGCTTCTCACCAAAACAAAGACGGTTTTATGGAGTTGAAAGCCTACTCTACTTGCTGGGAAGTTGGGAACACTCTGAGCGCCCCACTTCACGTCTAAAATACACTTTTTGTCCAGGAAAGAAAATATTTCACCGGGAGGAAAAATCCAGTCAATAGAAAAATTCCATTGATCTGTAGGGGGCGCAGTGAAGTAACCAAATCTGTTTTTTCCCTTCCGGTGAAATATTTTCTTTTCTGGCCAAAAAGTGGATTTTAGACGTGAGGTGGGGGGCTCAGAGTGTTCCCACTAAGTACAAGTAGAGTAGGCTTTCAACAACATAAAACCGTCTTTGTTCCGGTGAGTAGCAAAAGTGTATTTTTTATTTTTACTACAGACTAGAGGCTGCGCAGCCTGCGCTACCACGGGTGTGAAGGGAAAGGGAAAGTACCATAGCGCTAAGGAGAACTCCTTCTAACACTATGGACCAGAGCTAGGAAAAATGCATAATTATAAGCTAAGCAGGCCAATTTGCAGCATATACTGTGACTAGGAAGTGAGGGATAGCGTACCTGTCCTTTGCACAGGCTGTAGATTGCCAGCGTGGCTCCGAGGTGTTGAGCCTGCATACTGTCCTCAGTCACAATGGTGGGACACACCTCCAAGATGTCATCTGTTCTCTGAACACGCACCCTAAAAAAAGGTGCAAAGATTCATCAGTACACCAACATAAAGTTATAACTCATCAATAACACACTTATTATGGAACATTTAATTTAATGTATTTTATTTAATTTCTTTATTATAGTGCTAAATCATAACAAGTTGTCCCAAGACACTCACTAAGGCGAGGTGTGACTGCTTAAATCAGTCATCAACCACCACACAAACACTTTTACTAACAAGAACACATGTAGATTTCTGCAAGGCATTGATATTAAAACATTCCGCAAGCTCACCTATGTTTTTTTTACTGTGTATTGTACACACACACACACACACACACACACACACACACACACACACACACACACACACACACACACACACACACACACACACACACACACACACACACACACACACACACACACACACACACTTACTTGCATCTCCAGTATCTTCCAGCTGCGACCTTGTGAAAGGACGGCGGGGGGCTCTTGGGCAGGTTCTTACGCACCCAGTCTATGAGAAACTGTTTGGGCGACTTTCCCGTCCAGCTGCGAGCCGTGTAGTCAAAATTCCTAACGTCCTTTGGTTCATTCTTTTTCACCACTGAAAAGAAACATACCGGTATATTAAAAGGAACTGTCGGTAACAATCAGGGGTCATCACCATGCTGGCTTGTGGTGGACATTTTAGTCCACCACATAAAGAGACTATAGCCTTAAAGGACCTTTACAGGTCTGTAACTCTGAGAGTGTACACTTTCAGAGTTATAAGGGTCCTTGAAAATAATAAAAAGTTAGAGAACCACTGTACTAGTGGACTCATTATGTGCCATAGTGTCATAGCAAATCAGTGTCATGTCATACATATTATGAAGAAACCCTGGAGACTGACATTGAGTAATTGGTTCTTATGATCAAAATAAGAACATTATAATGTTATGTAAAAAACAAAACATCTACAATTTGACAAGGACAGGTCTTGCCACCGACACATGACCCCTGGTAACAATGTGTGTTCTGGAGGGAAGGGGGTATGGGATTATTGAAAAACAAAACATCTTCTAGTAGCAAGGCAGAAAAAGCTATATTCTGTATTGCTTTACTTCCATTCCCTACATGAAAATGTTGTGTTATTGACGCAAAAGCTATGCTTATTCTAATCCCATTTCTATCCTAATTCCTTGCCTTGTACTGATTGACTGACCTTGATGCTCCTTTTTCTATGTCACATCTTCTGTGACACAGTGGACATTTAAAAAGGCATTTGACAAAGTCAGACGAGTCGTACCTTTTTCCGGGGGAGGGGGTTTTGCGGCCTGTTCAAACAGACTGAAGTTGAGCTCCTCTTTCTCCTCGGTGACAGGAAGTGCCTTGTTTTCCTTTGGAGGAGCGTCCACTACCTTCAGAGCTGGGTTGAACATGGGGTGAGACTCCAGAGGCTTCATCTCTACAAAATAGACAAGTCGAATAGTCAGGTCATTTGCTGAGTCTAATGGAATAAGAGAGCAAAAATAATACGGATCTAATACACAGTATGTCATCCAGTGTTGATTTTGACAGCAAATTTGGATTTAGTTTTAGTCATAGTCTTTTGAATAACATTTAATTTAGTTGTATACATATTTTAGTCATCTGAAATGTTTTAGTTTTAGTCTAGCTTTAGTGGACTAAATATCCTAAGATTTTAGTCGACTAAATCTACAGTTGATTTAGTCGACTAAAATGTATTTTGGCGGTGCCTTGATGGCGTCGTAATGGCTGATTTTACACTTGGTTGCGTGCTGAAAATAGCCGATCTCTAAGCTCACATCGGCTATTTTCAGAGCAACACCCAAGCGCAACCAAGCATAAAATGACTTGTCTTTATACTGGATCTCATTTCCACTAGTCCCTCACTAACATTTTACTCTAGTTTTTATTTGTTGAAGAAATTGTCAATATATTAAGTCATAGTCTTAGTCATCATAGCTTAGTTTTTTATTTAGTTTTCGTCAGTGAAGAAAGGTGGTCGACTAACATTTTTCATCATAGCTTTAGTCGATGAAATCAACACTGTATGTCATCGCTGTCGGGCATAAATCCGTTTATGCGTTTAACACCTTGCTGTATGATGCGTATCCTGTCCTGGGCCATCCTCTGGCTCGCCTTGTCTCGTTTGCTCTTAGCAGCAGCTGCCATCTCCTTTGCATCATACAGCTTAGCCGTCAGTGCCAGGTAGCTGTCATTCTACACAAAACATAACAGAATATAATGTAGGACATACTGTTTCATGACTGCAATACCCCACAATATCATGGTGAAACATAAGTTATAACAATAACTGTAATAATGCATCTCATTAACTACGTTTACCCTGGCATTCCTATTTCGGGGCATGTCATCATAGGCAAACACATTCAAAACATTTCACACACACAAAAAAGCAGATCTACAATTTGATGTGCTGTGGGCTATCTTTGCAGTTCATCATACGGCAAAGTATATAGGGCTTTAAGTGGTTAAAACTGTTGATAGAATCTGTGTATTAAATCTCCTTTACGTATATTATGAAATACATGTATGTCAGGATTATAAATCAAAAGTCTTCATACTGGATCAAACTTCTCGTCCAGTTCTGGGTTGTATGATGGAGCCTTGGTCCCGGCATTCTCCTCCAGGTCATTGTCCTCCTCGTCACTGGACTGTTCTGCATACCTCAGGATCCAGTCCTTCATGGTGGCAGCCTCGTCCTTCACAGGGACCTGAAGAACAGCAATACCTGGAATTAACTGCTTTGTCCCAATGGCTATGGTTAAATTTGTATTTAGATAGAGCCACGCCTTATTAAATGTCATGTTGAGTGTATACTTAACTTCTTTGACTTGCTTTACATTTTCTTTCAACTTTCATTGCAAAGGTGTCTTATTTGTTTGTGTGTGTGTGTGTGTGTGTGTGTGTGTGTGTGTTTTTTTTTGTTAATGGTACAACAAGATACCAGGGTTGTGGCTCTTTCGGAGCGGGAACTTTGGGTTTTTGTATGCTTTTGTCTTATTGACCTGTATGTGAATTGGAAAATACCAATAAAGAAAAAAAGAAAGTCATATTGTTGAGAGTGTTGATTGGCCAAACTTATACAAACCTTGGCCGTCTCATTGGGGGGTTTGTGGACGGGTTTGGGGCTGGGTGGGGCTGGCTGTTGTTGGGGAGGGGGCTGGAACCTTGGCCTGTTGCAACCTTGGCTCTCCTCTTGCATCTTCTGGCTGAAACCTTCCGGAAGCTCGTCTGTTGTGGACAAGTTCAAGTAATGTTCATGTTAGTATACAGTGTTAATTTTGACAGTCTTTGTCTTTTGAATAACACACCATTTAGTTTTAGTCCTATTTCAGTCATCAGAAATTGTTTAGTCTTAGTCTAGTCGACTAAATATCAAAATATTATTCTTTTAGTCTTAGCCAACAAACCTAACACTGGTAGTTACAGTAGTATAGTACCGTTACAATAGAATAGTGCAGTTACTGTGCAGAGGGATAAGAACTGAAACTGAATTCACTTTGGTGAATGTAGACACATCAAATAGCACCAGTGATTCTTAAGATGGGGTTCCGGGCACCCAGCTAAAAGTTAGGAACCACTTGGACCCTTACGGGTCTGTAACTCTGAGCGTTCACAAATGGAACTAAATACACCCAGGTTTTTACACTGTAGGTTGCGGTCCCAGACATCCCAGAGAAAACAATTCTCATCAAATGGGGGGTCTAATGCATATCATAGGGCAGTGGTTCTCAAACTTTTTCATGTGAAGGACCCCCAAAATGATACATATTTGGCTGCAGAACCCCATCTCATATTTTGTGACAGTGAAGTCCAGAAGCAAAGATTTGTTCGCTTTAAAAAAAAAATGTATATATATATTCAAAAATTTGCAAAAATGTTCACGATTTTTCAAAAATAGCAGATCCACAAGCTCATAGCGAGGCACTCTGTGCCGTGCTATGAGCTTGTATATCTGCTAGTTTTGATTCACAAGCTCATAGCGAGGCACTCTGTGCCGTGCTATGAGCTTGTATATCTGCTAGTTTTGATCCACAAGCTCATAGTGAGGCACTCTGTGCCGCGCTATGAGCTTGTAGATCTGCTATTTTTGAATAGCCAAAGTATAACATATGGTTAAAGTGGTTAAAATGATTGTGACGCTATTTTAGTAACCAATTGTAACTAATTTAACTGGGGACCCCCTGGTACCCCCCCAGGGGGGGGACCAATGGGGGAACCAATGCCAATGCCATAGGGGTCCTTGAACTTAAGTTTGAGAATCAGCAAAATAGCACCAGTGGCTCTACGTATCCTGAGAGGTACTGTATGGGTACCGTCTTTGAGGTTGAGACACAGCCAGTCGAGGGCAGAGACGAGGTCCCCTCCATAGAGGATGCTGCTCTTCATCGCCTCCTCGATGTGTTCCGTCTTGAACTTGAACTTCTCCAGATTTGTGTAAAGCTCCTGTGTGTGGTCACAAGAAAGCTTTACCGTCAATACGAGAATGAATCACAACAAAAAGACACGTTTGTTTGTTTGTGTTTTTCTGGTCCTTACCACCAGCTTCCTGCTAGTGAGCCTGCCAGAGATGGGTAACTTTTCACCGTTCTCCTGTCTGAAGTCATTTATGAGCTTGATGATCTTCTTCTCCAAGTCACTTTGAATGATGACCTGTGTGTTAAAACGAGAGAGATTGTCAAAAGTTCACTATAAAGCAACGTTATTCCTAAAGGGAGTACACTGTACCAAACACAAACTGGACAGAGAAAGATTCACTGGAGCAAATGAACGGTTAAAGCTACAATCCATAAGTTTTATGTCCTTTTCCCGCTGGAGAGAGTTAACTGCAAGTGGAGCAAGTGGAGCCTGCAGTAGCACGACGGTCTGGTGCAGCGCTCAGGTCCTGGACCTGGTGAGACGAAGGAGGAGCCCGGCCAAGAGGCCATCCACAGAGCCTAGTCCCTCCACTTGCCAGAGCCTCTCCTCTCCCCCAGCCCCGGCAGGAGTAGTTCCGGAGAAGCGGATTGAGTGGCCCTGTCTTGCCCTAAGAGGACTGACCGTGGGTAGCTACTGGGACGTAAGTCGGGGGCTTGATCAACCCCGGCTGGGTCGCCCCCTGGCCGAGGGTGTATGTTGCGAGACCCGAAACACCCGTCGACCCCAGGCTACACCACTGATGATACGTCCCAGGTGCATCCATGTGATGTCTTTCTTTATAACTGCAACTGTAACATCTGGGATTCGAACCGCGTGGCAGATCCAAAACATGTATCACTCAGACACAAGTGAATCTGCCCCATTGGCTAGGGGAGATATTGGCTTATGGGCTTCAGGCAGGGCTACTTGTCAACCAGTAGGTGTCCTACCAAACACCTGGGTCTGAATGTCTCAATAGAAGATTAGGGAGACCGCCTCCAACCAGTGCAGATGTGCTAGACATATTGTATTGAACCCTAGCATGATAGCATCCATATATTTATATTTACGTGAGCAATTTGTTAACGTACTTTAAGAATGGATTTGTCGGGCGTTCCACCGATGTCAACGTGGGCCGTGTTGTTGAGACTGTAGGTCTTTGGACCTGAGAGGAAGACCAGAGAGACATGACATTATTACACATTCATCCTTTTGTAAGACCACCTCCAACCACTGTAGACACACTATTTATAAATATTGTATTAACATACTTTACCAAACAGATCGATTAAAATAACGTTTTATTCAATAAAATAAGAATAGAGAATAGAGGTGGGCAACCATATCTTTTTGATCTACTAGTAGAACAGATTGGACCTCTTGTAGATCAAGTGACAATTTGGAAAACCCAGACAAAGCCATGCATTCATGTCCTTGAGAACATTTTTCTCTGCAGATAGTCAGACAATATAGTTAACATTCAATTGCTGACTTATGTTTGGATTACTCTGATTATGAGCATGATAAAGGCTTAATAGTCACTCTCGTATTGGCTGGGGGAATGGTACAGTAGATATCTCTACAGTAGATCACACCATGCCCACAAAGGTTTTCTACGCCTGGTGTAGGTGACAGATGACAGTGAAGTGACAATTTAAGGACTTTCAATACCTTTTTAATACCTCAATTCTCAAATAACATAAGAGAGAGGCGAAACAAATAACCAACCTACAAGCTCACAACGCCTCGCAAGCTTGTAGCTCTGCTATTTTCACAATATTTATCTGTGGAACTGAGTCAAACAAAATGTAATACCTGCTACAATTCCAAGTGCTTGTCAGGGTGGGGGGTCCCAAGTTCAAATATGATTATTATGAGTGCTCCCTAGATAAAATATGATTATTTTGGGGGGTCCCCAGTTTAAAAAATATGATACATTTGGGGGGGCCCTGAAAAGGTAGAGAACCACTGTAGACAAGCTATGCAACAGGAGGAGATCATGCAGTCATAATAACATCATGGAACCAAAAGAAGCAGCACTATGATTCTGAGACCTTTAGATGCTTTGGAAGGTTTCTTCTCTCCCACCACGCCGGGGGTCCCTGCTGCTGCTGCTGATGATGCCGGGGGTCCAGGGGGTCCGGGGGGGACCACCACCACAGGACCAGCGTTCTTCTTCTTCTTTCCCATGATGAGGATGAAGAGACACTTATACCGTAATGTGTGAGACTATAACATCAATCACCCTGCCGATCACTGTCTGACATGAACCTGATACAATGTAGCGAATGACACGCGTGGATGTATGTGTGCACTAGTCTGGGTATAAACACACTGTCTACACACTGGCTACACATACAGCTACACACAGGTACACACACAGCTGAGGAAGAATTTTGGACACTGCGGCTGCCGTAGCGGAAGAGAGTATGGCAGTGTTGCCATGTTTGCTTATTACAAGCGACTTTTGGCTTGTTTTTCTAATCTAAAGAAGTTGCTTGGTAGTTGAGGAGGGTTGAGGTTTTTTGGAGTTTGTTCCTCAAAATCTCAAGTGTAGTTAAAGTTGCTTATTTGGGCTTGCTTGTTGCTTCCTAATCTAATGTTGTTTAAACCAGAGTGGTTCTCAAACATTTTCATGTCAAAGAAAATAATGTTTTATTGCTACTAGTGTTGATGATGTATGGTGGTATATTATTATTGTTGTGTATGTCTTTTTTTAAATGTCTCTATGAATTGATTACACAGGAACACAATGGAAATAAGCCCTAAGGGCTTTTTGTGTTATCCTTTTAGCTGCTAAAATGATAACACAAATACACAATGCAATTGTATTGTTATTTATTTTATAAAATAAATTATATATTATATAATGGTGCTAAATTAGCATCTTTATCATCGTACCACTGTAGGCTACTGTTTGCAAATAGTTTATGTATTTGGGCCCCACATTTTATTTTGGGGTAAGTTAAAGGCGTTCAAGTGGTGAAACTGGTTACTGGACTTTTGGGCTTGTTTTCGTTACGTAGACCATGTTGCTTGTTTCCCTTGCAAAATCTGGCAACACTTCGACAGGGATCAATTCACCTTTTCCAGGATGCATATCCGGTTTAGAGAGAATCAGGCGGATACGGAAACAGTCAGTATATGCCGTGTAAGTGCGCGTATGGAAAGTACCGGATACAGCTTTAAAGAAGGCGGGTTCTACTGGTTAAAATGGTTTACTGGTCCAAATAGGAACCTCAGTTGGGCTTGTCGCGCGGTGATGACCCATGACCGTCAGCGGAAGAAGTTACTGTGTTGTTGCATTGTGGGAATCGAACCTCCACCACGCATCATCACCACAGCATCATGGCGGACCCGTTTGGAGAAGGACTGTTCAGCGTGTTTGATGATGAACAAACCGCTTCTGGAAAGAAGTCTCCTGCTTCTACAACACCACAGATATCAGGGTAAATACTTAATAAACCTACCTTAATGTCTAATGTGTCTTAAATATGAATAACAAAAGAGCAGAAATGAACATGCTTTGCTGTCTCTAAAACTGGCTGAGCACCGGGAGTGTCATGCGTGCCGAAAACGGCAGATCTACAAGCTCACAAGGCGTTGCGATGCGACGCCTTGTGAGCTTGTAGGTCTGATGTTTTTGGCTTATTACGCCGTCGTAATAAGCCAGGCTAGTTTAGTTAGTTTGTTTAGCATTATGTATAATCCATTATAGTATTATATTTTGATTGAATGTTTTGATACTTATGCTGACATTATGCTGTCTTAAATACGACCCTGACTTTAAGACCTTTTTAAAGTACTAACAGTGGTCTAATTGTTTATTGTTTACAACATTGATTTGACTCTACGTTTCTCTGTCTTTAATGGCAAAATGTACTGTTTGGTTTCTTTCTACAATGATATTAGTTAGTTAACTTATTGAGTTACCGGTACATTCATTTGGAAGCTATATTTATAGGTTATAGCCCTTGCTGCTAAAAATGAAACCAAACAGTGCATGGAAACAATATTTGTAACACACAAAAAAGGAAATCTGTAAAAAGAAAACATGTATTTGTGTTTTTTGTTTTAGATATTGTCTGTGTTACTGACTTGTTGTGTTTTGTACTTCTGGGAACACAGATTATGTGTTTTGTAGTAGCCTTGCTTCATCAGGCTTTACACACGCAGCAGACATTATTATTGTCAACGATATGTTTTTTGAGACAATAATGGTTCGGTTGCAAATAAAAAACGAGCAGCAATTGTTTAACTATCTAGTTTTGTTGTTTTCTTGGTGATTTTATTGCCCGCACTGCTTTGTTTTACCATAAGCAAAGTTTCAGGTTGTGTAAAATAAATTGCAGACTTTAATTTACAAAACATTTAACTTGCTAAACTATCACGTATCAACAGTGAGCATTAATTTCTTTCCCCTTTTGTTACCAGGAAAGTTCTTGGCGGTAAACATGGCAGTGAGAAGGATGGACCTGCCAGGCCCAAGAGGTCAGCTGACCCCGATCCTACTGAGGAAGTGATGTTTGGGAAGAGACCTCGACCCGACACGGCTTCTTATGACATAAAGTAAGATGCTGTTTAATTTCACCCATTAAAGCATCTGTGTCATTTTAGCTATTTAAATATAGCACATTGGTTCTCAAAGTAAGGTCCAGGGGTCCTTGGGGGGGGGGGGGGGGGGTACATATAATTTTGGGGGTCCTTGACATGAAAAAGTGTAAGCACCACTGATAAAGCAACATAAGTGTTTCTCCATACTGGCCATATATGGGTTGTGTGTCAGGCATGTCCATAACCTCTACCACAGTGGTTCTCAAACTTTTTCATGTCAAGGACATGTTCGCATGAAAATATATATGTTCAAAGGTTTGCACACATTTTCACGATTTCTTTTCAAAAATAGCAGATCTACAAGCTCATAGCGCGGCACTCGGTGCCGCGCTATGAGCTCGTAGATCTGCTATTTTTGAATAGCCAAAGTATAAAAGGTTGCAATTATTGTGACGCTATATTAACACATTTTGCTGGGGACCCCCTGGTACCCCCCAAGGACCCCTGGGGGTCCCCGGACTCCACTTTGAGAACCAATGCTCTACCATATATACTAGCCCCATTTGGAACCTCTCCCTCCGCTATATAGACTCCGGGCATAGCGACGTAACATGGTCGCCACGCCCTTAAATCGTGCCACTTCCGCCGCCATCTTGAGGGAGTAGATTGACAGCTGCCACAAGTGTAGAGTAGTGTAGTGTAGTCTGTAGTCCTGTGTTTGTTGTCCAGCAAGTAGACGGTGTACATTATTATCTATCTCTAACTTGTCTGTTGCTCTAATTTAGCAATGGTACGACAGTGCTGCATTATCGGATGCAATGCCAAGGTTTCAGACATTAAATTAAAAAAGTTAAATTGCACACATTTCCAACCTGGAGGAAAAGCTGTTGGAGATCAGATGTCGGAGATATCAAAGAAACGGCTTGGCATGGGTATCTTAAATACAAATGGGTATCTTACATACAATGAGATTGAGCTAACAGCTAAATTGTGTTTCTCTATGTGTCCAGTCTGAGAAACGTAGTCTAACGTGGGTCTAACGTGGGTGGCTCACGGTCACGGTGGCTGAGTAAACAGCTGTCTGTCTGTCAGCAAGTGTTCAGACGTCGGAGATATCAAATAAATGTAGTATGGCTTGGGTGTCAGCTGACGAAATAACATAACCTTCAACAACATTCCCAAACACATATAAGCTCAAACGAGCATGACAGCACACAATCAAACATATAAAACATCTGTTGGAGGCGAGGTTAGGATCAGCATCAGCGTTGCCATGTCGGCTTATTATAAGCGACTTTGGGCTTCTTTTTATGTGAAGTTGCTTGTAAAATTAGTAGTTTTGTATGGCTTATTTATAAAG
This sequence comes from Gymnoscopelus microlampas, assembly GCF_963454915.1. NCBI lineage: Eukaryota > Metazoa > Chordata > Actinopteri > Myctophiformes > Myctophidae > Gymnoscopelus > Gymnoscopelus microlampas. The sequence continues at coordinate 7,258,341 of NC_139958.1, forward strand.
TGTACTTGCTTATTTAGGCTTATTTAGGTGCTTGCTTATTTAGGCTTTTTTTTTAAAACAAAAAAAATTAAACCAGTGGTTCTCAAATCTTTTCATGAAAATGTTTTGTGCCAGGGAGCATTTGTGTTGTTAGAATGTTTTAAAAAATATTCCAAATGTTCTTTATTTTATTGCAAGAGTTTTTTTTAATAACCTATGTACAAGCTCACGTGAGCTTGTAGATCGGCTATTTTCAAGTAGTCGATGTATCTAAGCCACTTCTTTTGGGCTTGTTTTCATAGACCTGGTTGCTTATTTCTCTCGCAAAATATGGCAACACTGATCGCAGGTAGCGTGCCTTTGCGTCTGCATTCAGCTTCTCTCTGTATGGTAACTCTCTGTCACGCATTGCCAGGTCCATCTTCTGTCCTTTACCAATAAATTCGCTGTAGTTCAGGACACGTCGTGACTCGTGGGTAACTGTCAATGTTGTTGATACTAGCTGTTGTTATGGAGCTCCCTTAATATGGCCACCGTAACTACTTCAGCCTAAGCTTGGCCACGCCTTTTGCCCGGAGTCTATAGCTCCGAGATGAGATTCCACATAGCTCGGTGCCTGTGGGGGGTGACATCGGCAAATATTTTCCACTATGCATGATTCTTACCCTTTTCCGTACATCGTATCCAAAGAGTGAAGGTATTCTACCCTGCTCTCAGGTGTTTTAAAATTTAGCGCTCAAGAAAATCTAACCGACCGGTTGAAACGAGCGTTTAAATCGCTTATTTAGTCAGCCTGTGGCCATGTTTTCCCAATGCAATCTTACGCGAGCAGTGCTGTGCATGCGGACGGGGGTTGACTGGCCACAGAATGACTAGATAAGCGATTTTAAACGCTTGTTTCAACCCGTATAGAATAGGTATCGGGTGATCCTTAGTTGATAGTGTTGCTTATGCAGCGTGTTGTGCTTCTGAAGTTAATGTGAATTCCTTTTATCCATTTTCCAGCAGTATCACTGATTTTATGCCCCAGGTGAAGGTGGAGGCAGTGGAGACAGTGGAAGGATGCACGCATGAGGTAAAGACAGAACATTAAAAGGTTTTATTGCATTATTTCTAAATGTACATCAGAGTTAACCTGCTGCTGTTACCCCCAAACAGGTCGCCCTGCCTTCCAGTGAGACCTACGTACCACTGAAACCTCGTGTGGGGAAAGCCGCCAAGGTAGCTTTGATGTTTATCTGCTATTCTCATAGCATTCTAATTACATAGCAACTTACCCGGACCCTGTTGTCCATATTTTGGGTGTGCCATCGTAAGGTGACGATTCTCAAAACTAGCCATGGGCCATGGTCTGCATGTTTAATAATTTACAGTCCATTGTACACCCTGGTGTCAGTCTGCGAAAGTAGCAGATCTACGAGCATTTACTCTGATCTTGCACTTCAAGCGACTCTGTATAAGGGCGTGTGCCAAATGCCTAAATTGTATCACAAGTTTAAATTTATAGTTTTAAAACTGTTTTGCTTTGATTAAATGAGATGAGATTGTTCAAATCATCCTTAATGTTGAGATACATCAGTTCAATGATACTTAGATACTTGCATATACTAGCTATATGGTTTACATGTAAATTATGTCTTTTATTGGAACATCCAATTCAAGTGTACATGGAGACATAAAACAAATCTTGGTATGATGCTCTTTTATCTGGAATACAGTCACTCAAACCATTCAGTGTATTGAGTTAATAAATACAAGCTGAGAATTGTTACAAAGATTTGTCTTTGCTTCTTTTTGTAGGAGTACCCTTTCACCCTCGACCCGTTCCAGCGTGAGGCCCTCTCATGCATCGAGAACAACCAGTCTGTCCTGGTGTCTGCTCACACCTCCGCTGGCAAGACCGTCTGTGCAGAGTGAGTCTCACTAGCTTTGTGTGAAGCACTGACATCATCACACTATACATTCCTGAAACCTGTGTGTGTGTGTGTGTGTGTGGTATAACTCGGGCACCGTCTGACCGATCGGCAGAGACATCTAGTGCTGACATCATGCTAATATAAAACTCCATATACGGATATAGCTGTCACGAGCATCTAGCCAAGCACTATATAAAGGGTGGCGGGGATGGTTTGTGCTGAGCGGGGTTTACCAGAACCAAACCTCCCAGAATATCTGTATCGGTCTGTGGAGGATGCACCGAATCTCTTTGTGCGGAGATGCTCGCGGGTGGGGGTCGGTGGTGTAGGCATCGGCTTCCCTGATTGGCCAAGTTTGCAACATGTTTGTGCCGCTTTATCAATATAAGTAGTAGCATGCACAATAGAACTCCACTCTAGTGCCGAGCAGATGCAAGAAACATTTGCTTTCTCTTGAGGCTTCCCCAGTAGAAAAGAGAATTTCTAACCCGATACAGAATATGGATTACCAAGGCTGCCCGACGTGCAAAACGACCAAGTTCAGCAATCCATCCCTGAAGCTGATGGTGAACGTCTGCGGCCACACGCTGTGCGAGAACTGCGTGAACTCCAACATGTTCGAGCACGGCACGGGCAAGTGCACGCAGTGCGACACGCCGCTGCGGAAGAACAACTTCCGCGTGCAGCTCTTCGAGGACCCCGCCGTGGACAAGGAGGTGGACATCCGCAAGAAGGTGCTCCGCATATACAACCAGACGGACGCGGACTTCGGCGACGCGGACGAATACAACGACTACCTGGAGCAGGTGGAGGACATCGTGTATAACCTGACCAACAACATGGACGCCGAGAGCACCAAGCAGGCCATGGAGCGGTACCAGCGGGAGAACCGGACGCTCATCCAGAAGAACAAGGCCAAGCTGACGCGAGAGAAGGAGGAGCTGGAGAAGCTGCTGTCGCTGGAGCGGCGGGGCAAGGAGCGGAGACGACTGGAGGCCGTGCAGGACCGGCAGCGCCACCTGCAGACCAAGAGGAGGAGCAAGGAGGCCCTGCTGGACGACCTGGAGTCCTCTCATCTCCCCGCCACCCTTCTGCTGGCTCAGCACAAGGACCACCATGCTGCTGCTGCACAGCTAGACTCTGACGTATAGAGCAGTGGTTCTCAAACTTTTTCATGTCAAGGACCCCCAAAATGATATGTATTTGGCCGCGGACCCCCATCTCAAAATATGTTGTTCCAGGAACCCCCCAGAAGCAAAGATTTGAGTTACAAATGTTTGCTTTAAAATGATATATATATTCAGATTTGCACATATTTTCAAGAATTTTCAAAAATAGCAGATATACAAGCTCATAGCGCGGCACTCGGTGCCGCGCTATGAGCTTGTATATCTGCTATTTTTGAATAGCCAAAGTATAAAAGGTCATAATTATTGTGATGCAATATTTACACATTTTGCTGGGTACCCCCTGGAACCCCCTCAAGTACCCCTGGGGGTCCCCGTACCCCACTTTGAGAACCAATGGTATAGAGAAGACAGATGACCAAGCCTGCCGCTAGGCCTGTCGCAATTAGTTTGCATAATCGTCCTCATCGTTTCCATGTTCCAACATTTCCTAGAAATAGCTGATCTACAAGCTTGCAGCACGTCACTTCGTGCCGTGAAGTAAACTTGTAGATCAGCTATTTACGTTATTTTAAAACTTTTTTGAAAGGATAAAATGATTAGATATGTCAGTAATTTATTTGTATATTTAAGTTATTTGGTTATGAAGCCTAAAAACCAAACGTAAATTAAAAGATTGCATTCTTATGTTCCAACGTTCAATGCCACACACAAACACAATTAAATCGTTAATCGCAATTATTTGTGTCACAATTAATACATAATAATTAATAATAATAAAAAATAATTAATTAATAATTAACTTAAATTTGTAATCGTGACAGCCCTGCCGCCGTTGTATTCTTTACTGGCATCCGTATGGGTCAGACAATGTCTCTCCAGCCTGTGGGCTGCCATGTTAGAGGAGGATCATGATCTCTCTACCACTACCAGCCCCATCCCATTGAAACGTACAGGTCACCGGGACCACGACTGGCTAATGTGGGCGCAATGTCACGCCCAAGGATGTGGCTGGAGGATTTCATCTCTGGGTTTGGCGTGTCACTGAGCCCTCCGGGACACCTTCAGTGTAACTCTATTCTTTTAGAGCCATGGTTCTCAAAGTGGGGTCCGGGGACCCCCAGGGGTACTTGAGGGGGTTCCAGGGGGTCCCCAGCTAAATGATAGACAGGGACCAAATGGACCCTTATGGGTCTGTAACTCTGAGAGTGTACAAATGGAACCAAATGGACCCTAACGGGTCCATTTGGTTCCATTTGTACACTCTCAGAGTTACATTAACATTGATTTTACAATATAAATTGGGGTCCCAGAGACATACATGCCATTAAATGGGGTTCCGTAGCCTAATGCATTGTAAAACTGGGGGTCCTTGAAATTAAAATGGTTGAAATCACTGCTAGAGAGCCGTAAAAATCTTCTATTATAGGGGTACCTGGCTTTTCAAATGGGGGTCCGCGGTCTAATAAGTGTCTATTTGGGGGTCCTTGGCACTAAAAGGTTTGAGAACCACTGTTTTAGAGAACAGTGCATTATACAGTTTGTCTGTCTGCGGGTCTGTCTGTCTGACATTTATGCCCATGTATGTCATCACGACGTCAGCTGTTTTCTGATGACACCAGGGATCCCAGTATCTCCATGTTTAGTCGATCGATCATGTAGTTAGGCCTGTCACAATTATGACATCATAATAATCATCTAATCGCAATTCTTTTTATTCAATTATATTTGCATAATCGTCATCGTTTTCATGTTGACGGATTTTCACACATTCTCAATTATTAAATAATATAGCAAAAATAGCAGATCTACAAGATTACAACGCGTGACTTTGTGACACGTCGTAAGCTTGTAGATAGCTATAAGCTTGTACCTATTTCTGCTATTTTAACACGAATAAAAATTATAAATGTATATATATTTCAATTCAATCTAACACATTTCTATACATGTTGTATTTACAGGTATGCCATAGCGCTGGCCTTGAGGGAGAAGCAGAGAGTGATCTTCACCAGCCCCATCAAGGCATTGTCCAACCAGAAGTACAGAGAGATGTACGAGGAGTTCCAGGACGTAGGACTGATGACCGGCGACGTCACCATCAACCCTACCGCCTCCTGCCTCGTCATGACAACCGAGGTAGGGCATCACTGTCTTCTCAACTTGTCAGGGGTCGAAGTGGACTTACTGGTCTTTAACGTTTGAGAGACCATTTGGTTCCATTTGTTGTCACTCAGTTGAGAGTGTACAAATGAAATGATGTGAATGAACTCCCCTTTACAAAAGTTATTTTATTGTTATTATGTTTGTTGTGTTTTTCTTGTGTTGTGATTTCTTCTGTTAAGCACTTTGTGACTTTGCTCTTGAAAGGTGCTAAACAAATAAAGCTTATGATAATGTTTTTAGCGGCGCTAGCCGCTCTATACCTTTAAGTATAGAGCGGATATTAGCCCTCTATACCTGGCTTTTGCGTCAACGTTCTGATTGGTCAGGCTCGCCAAGGTTCTGATTGGTCAGGTCCGTCAACGTTCTGATTGGTCAGGCCCGCCAAGGTTCTGATTGGTCAGGTCCGTCAACGTTCTGATTGGTCAGACCCGTCAACGCTCTGATTGGTCAGACCCGTCAACGCTCTGATTGGTCAGACCCGTCAATGCTCTGATTGGTCAGACCCGTCAACGCTCTGATTGGTCAGACCCGTCAATGCTCTGATTGGTCAGACCCGTCAACGCTCTGAATGGTCAGACCCGTCAACGCTCTGATTGGTCAGACCCGTCAACAAAGTGATTGGTCAAGCTTCACGTGAGACATGGCTATAAACACATTATAAACACATATCGATGACAAAATGTATCAAATGCGCCGCTACCTTCACACAGGGTGTGTTTTTTGGTTATTTAATATAAACATGGTGAATTTAGACAGGGGTCCCAAAGATTAAAAACAAAGTGGCATCAAATCGGAGGTCCGTGGCCTAAAGCATGTACAGCATATGCAAGCTACATTGCTCACGTACCTTGCACCTTATGGATACGCGTTAGGCAAAAACGTTAAAATAACTTGTTCTACAAGCTCTCAACGCATGGTGAGCTTGTAGATAGGCTACAGTAGTAATGTCCTCAGTCAGTGTGTCATATAGTTATGTTTTGATATGATGTCATTCCCAGATTCTGAGGAGCATGTTGTACAGAGGCTCTGAGATCATGCGGGAGGTGGCCTGGGTCATCTTTGACGAGATCCACTACATGAGAGACGCAGGTGCGTGGATATACTACAGGAAAAACACATCACTGTGCATGATAATAACCCCATACAGTACATACTACAGGAAAAACACATCACTGTGCATGATAATAACCCCATACAGTACATACTTTTTTCACCTCATAAACATTGCAAAACTCAGATCCATAGTTTCCCACCCCGAACTAGAAATTATCATTCATGCATTCATCTCATCACGCTTGGACTACTGCAATTCACTTTTCACCTGCCTCAGCAAAACCACCACGGACCGCCTCCAAATAATTCAAAATGCTGCCGCCAGATTGCTAACCAAAACTAACAGAAGGTCCCACATCACTCCAGTCTTAGCCGCCTTACATTGGCTCCCCATCAAATTCAGAGACAGAGTACAGTTCAAAGTCCTGGTGATCACCTATAGGTCCCTACATGGGCAGGCTCCAAGTTACCTGACCGATCTGGTCCCACGCCATGTCCCAGAAAGGGCCCTAAGGTCTGCGGAACAGGGTCTGTTAAAGACCCCAACCACCAACCTCAGAACCAAGGGTGACAAGGCTTTTCAAGCTGTAGCCCCAAAACTGTGGAATGCTCTCCCCCAAGCCCTGAGAGATGCAGCCTCGGTTGACATTTTTAAAAACAAACTTAAAACGCTTCTATTTGAACAGGCGTTTGTTGTCATTTCATGATTTTATTTTCTATTTTTCTTACTGTACCTGTGTTATTATCCCATCTGAGAGAAATTTGTACAGCCTTTTTGTTTTGCGTTACTGTTTTTATTTGATGTATGTAAAGCACTTTGTGAGACTCCTCTGTGAAATGTGCTATATAAATAAAATTTACTTACTTACTTACTTACATACTACAGGAAAAACACATCACTGTGCATGATAATAAGCCCAGTTAGCCCACACATGTCAGGAAATTGAGAACAAATATAATCTCTGTACAAATATAATAATCAAATGTAAAATGTGTACATATTTCAGAGCGTGGCGTGGTGTGGGAGGAGACCATTATCCTCCTGCCTGACAACGTGCATTACGTCTTCCTGTCCGCCACCATTCCCAACGCCAGACAGTTTGCAGAGTGGATCTGTCACCTCCACAAGCAGGTGAGCTGGTGTTGTATGGCTGCAGAACCAGAGTGTTGTCGCAAATGTGTGATTGTACAAAAACGCTGACGTACAAAACACTCACATTGGCCTACGAAGCAACCAAAGGTATGGCAGTCCCGTATCTTCAAAGCCTGATCCAACCCTACAACCCCTCCCGCTCACTCAGATCAGCTAACACAGGGAAGCTGTCAGAACCTTCCCTAAAACATCCGGGACAACGCTCCACACGTCCCAGACAGAGCACGCGAGCGGAGCGGAGCGGGTGGAAATGCCGCTCGGCGCTCCAGGGGGCCGGTTTCACGCTCGCTATTCGCTCACGTCAACTCCCCCCGCGCTCCGCTCCCCGTCGCTCCTCGCTCACGTTGATTTGCGCAAATCTCGCTCCACGCTCCGCTCAAACCGGGTCGCTCAACAGTAAAAAAAAAAAGAAAAGAAAAAGAAAGTAGAAATTCTAATGACATCTCGGTGCGCTGTGCACTGCGGATGTCTGTGTGTCTCTGAGTCCGTGCGACCGGGCATGCTCAAACATTCGGTGCGCGGCCCCCGCGAGGGCGGCCTGGAGCGGGAGGCGGTCCTCGCTCTGAGTAGCGCTCCAACCTTTTTATAACCAGCTCCGCGCTCACGTCAAAATCGCGTCGCTCCGCTCGCGCTCCGCTCCGCTCACATGCTCTGGTCCCAGACTCTTCTCCCTTCTGGCTCCCAAACTATGGAATGAACTCCCAATTGCACTTAGAACTGCAGACTCACTCCCAATCTTCACGTAGCACTTGCCCTAGCCTTGACAACCTTGCAGGATTATGCAAAGGCTAAAATGTAACTTAGATAGCATGTTATGTAGACAGATGCCAGGTCAACAATGACCTGGCATCTGTCTACATAACATGCTTATATGCCTATAGTGTCTATGGTTTCAATGTAGGCTGATGATAGGTTCATGGTTTACGTATGTATTAGATTATTGGTTTACTTATGTATTACTTTATTATTAGATTACTATTTCTATGCATTTGATGTATTATTGGTGTATTATCATGTGTCCTTGCTTACTGTAAATCGCTCTGGATTAAGAGCGTCTGCTAAATGCCTAAACTGTATAGTTTTTGAAAGAATAGTTGTCAGTAGTTTTCCTTGGGTTTTTGACTGTGAGCTCTAGTGAACTGTTCCCGTCTCATTTCTCCCCACAGCCCTGTCATGACTGTGAGCTCTAGTAGTGAACTGTCCCTGTCTTAATGTCTCTCCACAGCCCTGTCATGACTGTGAGCTCTAGTGAACTATGTCCTGTCTTAATGTCTGTCCACAGCCCTGTCATGTGGTGTACACAGACTATCGTCCTACTCCTCTGCAGCACTACATCTTCCCAGCAGGGGGAGACGGACTCCATCTGGTGGTGGATGAGAACGTAAGGCCTGGTCTAAGTGTCCATGTTTACTCAGCTTTTAGTATGGTTATATCTTGGTTTAGTTCATTTGAATTGCAAATAACCTATCACACCATCATGTTGGTTAAAAAGCATTTGAGAATAAAACACGAACTCCAGGACTTCTTTCCATCGTGGTCCTCTCACAAACAAACACAAAGATGACAATCCATTTGTGTGTGTCAGCTGTAATAAATAAAACCAATTTACATTAAAAAAAAATGCCACACGTCTGATGAGAGTTAGAGAATATTGCAATGGTGGAAAGTAACTAAGCACATTTACTCAAGTACTGTTTTGAGGTATTTTTACTGTATTAGAGCATTTTCAATTTTCAGTACTTTTACTTTTACTTCTACTCCACTACATCTCAGAGGCAAATATTGTACTTTTACTCCACTACAATTATTTGAAGACGTTAGTTACTAGTTACTTTGTAGATTTAGATTATCATTACAAAACATACATTAACCACTTCAGCCTTATACATATTTTGGCCATTTGAAAATGGCCAAAATATGCTCACAATGCATTCACAATGCGTTGCGAAGCATTGTGAGCTTGTAGATCTGCAATTGTTTAAATTCCACCACTGACATATGTGCTTTCTTTCCTCCAGGGTGACTTCAGAGAGGATAACTTCAACACAGCGATGGGCGTCCTGAGAGACTCTGCTGGGGATTCTGGGATGGGCAACAAAGGTGGCGGCAAGTGGGATCCAAGAGGGAGGAAAGGAGGGACTAAAGGTATGTTTAGGGTTTACATTAGTTCAATTAGTATCTCCATATTCTAGTTAACTAGTTTTTTTCCCCCCCGTAAATTAACACCCTACTTGATCATACTACAGCGTCACACAAAAGCATCATTCGTGCCGTGTTTTTCTTAATTCTTTTTATTGAAATTGCTGATATACAAGTATACAACACGTCTTGAAGTGACGTGTTGTGTTCTTGTAGATCTGCCATTTTTGGAAAATGTATGAACATTTTTCCACATGGAAACGATTATGGCAATTATGCAAAATAATTGTGTGAAGGAAGGTGTGTTTAAAGTGTGTGCTGGACCCCCTCTCCCCCAGGTCCATCCAGTGTGTTCAAGATTGTGAAGATGATCATGGAGAGGAACTTCCAGCCCGTCATTATCTTCAGCTTCAGTAAAAAGGAGTGTGAGGCGTATGCCCTACAGGTGTCCAAGCTGGACTTCAACAGAGGTATGTTGACTGGGCACTTTCATTGCCTTCTGCTAGAAAGGTAGTTTTAGCTTCTGTTTTTATTCCAGTGAAAGTACTGTTTCCCAGATGTCTTAACAGGTCACCGTCTTCTTGCATAGAAAAATATTTTGGGATCATGTTTCAGTGACTTGGCTGTAATGCCTGCAGTGGGAAAAGTGTCCAGTCTTGCTTTGAAGGGACTCAGGAGAATGCAAAATATCTGTGATCTCCTAAATTGCAGTTGTAGATAATTAATTGAAATATAAAATATAGTTACAGAATTTGCCTTAGATTAAGACTCTCGTAGATTCTGACATTTTCAATCTACGCCAGATTCCACTGGCTTGTCACCTCCAAAGCCGGTAGTACAAACATGTACAAATGCAAAATATAAGGCGCTCACCCGCACGCCCCAAATGTTAACTCGCCCTATGGTGTAGTTCTGCGATAGTCCATAGGCCATATCTGGGAATGACATCATATCAAAACATAACTATATGACACACTGACTGAGGAAATTACTACTGTAGATGGATGGCATAACCCAATAATATAGTCTTACCCGCTTGAGCCCTACTCAAACATTTTGAAAAAATAGCCTATAGTCCATATTTTTCAATAAAGAGGTGTTTTCTGTGGCCAATTCTGTCGGAAGTTCCCAATGGGCGTTAGTGATGAAGCGCATCCGGAATTACACTCAATGTAACCGGAAGTAAACGAGGGGGGACAAGGACAGACGTGATTAAAACACTTATTTATTGAAAAATGTGGACTAATACTAATTGCACAACTACACCGTAGGGCGAGTTAACGTTTGGGGCAAGCACCTTATATTTTGCATTTGTACATGTTTGGAGAACTACGGGCTTTGGAGGTGATCCAGTGGAATCTGGGGGGGGTGGTCGCTAAGACTCTCGTAGATTGAGAATGTCAGAATCGATAAAATGCATCTACGAGAGTCTTAATCCAAGGCCATTTCAGAATATAAGTGGGGGGGTTAAAACATGGTTCAGCAGGAAATTGGAGTGTGAGAGAAGAATCCAGTTAAAGTGATGTCAGCCGCAAGAATCGTCATGTGCCAACAAGACAGATTGGCGCGGTCACATCACTTGACTCGTCTCCACTCAGATTGCAATGAATATGGTTCATTGTGCTGCCAGCCCAGCTGTTCTCAACTGTTTTAGTCCGTTAACAGACATGTGACAGGATTCTTTATGGAGGCGGCTCTGCATTCTGCGCTGGGAGATAATGGAGCTTCAAATTGGACTTGGCAAAGCCAGCCCCTCTCTAGATCTATCTAAATGCGGAGAAGATTTCATCTATCTGGTCCTCTGGTTGTTTTCAGTGACATAAAACATGCACTTATACGAAGACACATTTGGACAGTTATGCTTTTTCTATCTTAATCCATAAAGACCTGGAACGCATCTGTCACTATTTTTGATTTGAGCTAAAAAAGCATTATTTTACACTTTGGCTATTCAAAAATAGCAGATATACAAGCTCATAGCGCGGCACCGAGTGCCGCGCTATGAGCTTGTAGATCTGCTATTTTTTTAAATCGTGAAAATGTGTGCAAATCTTTGAATATATATATGTTTAAAGCGAGCACTTTTAACTCAAATCCTTGCTTCTGGGGGTCCCTGGAACAACATATTTTGAGATGGGGGGTCTGCGGCCAAATGAATATAATTTAGGGGGTCTTTGACATGAAAAAGTTTGAGCACCACTGATATAGAAACATAGATATGTTTTTTTCAGAAAACTGTTGGGATTTAGAAGAAATTTGTAGAATCGGCTTCAGGTCTTAATGGGTTAATTTTGTGGTAACTGTGCTGTGGCAGACTCGTAAATATGAGGCATTGTGCGTTAACCCAGCTGTGCCAATTTAAGATGATTTTACTTCTGTATAGATTTCACAAGGCCTCCTTTATATTCTGATCGTCATGGACCTGTCACACAGATGAGACTAGGGGTGTGTTCAATTGATCGATACGGCAATAATCGTATCGTATTCCTTGCCGATAATCTTATCGATACAGAGGTTACCGTATCGACACGGTAGGAAATGCGGTCTGACACGGCTTAAAAAACATCAGTTATGGTGCGTTTGTGTGTGTCTGAGACTCGGACGTGAGTTGCAGTAAAAACATGTTAAGAGAATATTTCATTTGCATTTATTAATGATTCAATCTTTTGCATTTATCCATCAAAACGTTATTTATTTTAATTTGTATTTATTTCCTTGCTTTTTGTTTAAATGTTATCAACTACGTTTTTCAAATGTATTTGGAAGCTTTACATTTTCTGATAATATATTGGTCAAAACAACGGCAATCTGTGGTCTAGGACAGTGGTTCTCAAACTTTTTCATGTCAAGGACCCCCACATTGACACTTAGTAGCCCACGGACCCCAATTTCAAAGGATATGCCAGGGACCCCCATAAGAGAAGATTTTTTTACGGCTCTAGCAGTGATTCTCAAACATTTTAATTTCAATGACCCCCAGTTTGACATGCATTAGGGCTACAGACCCCCATTTAATGGCATTTCTATCACTTGGACTGCAATTTGTATTGTAAAATCTATGTAAATTTAACTCAGAGTGTACAAATGGAACCAAATGGACCCTAACAGGTCCATTTGGTTCCATTTGTACACTCTCAGAGCCTAAAAGGCCTCATAATGTTCCAATGTTCAATGCCAAACACACAATTAAATCGTTATTCGCAATTATTTGAGTGACAACTTAAATGTGTTATCGTGACAGCTCTAGACATCAGTTAATCCATACAGCCCTTCTACTGTTCTCATCTCATCAACAATTTATTCATGAACTGGATACCTCAAAATACCTCAAAACCTCTAACCATATCTCCTGTAGGCTTGATTTTTTTTTAAACCTGAACCACCACTTTGTCTATTAACCTGTGTATTAAATACAGTCACTGTTTTTACATATTTTCCACTCAAACCCATAATGGAAAAATGGAATTTATTTCTGTGTGGAAAACTAGGGAGTTTATTTCTCCGTACATTATAGTCCTTGATAGTTAGTCGCTTTGATAATCCAGGCTGCCTTTCCTCCTGGGTATATTAATAGACCTGCTGTTGCTGGTCTGGAGTTGTTCAGACACAGTCGGACCCTCCTGTCTGCAGGGTCAGCGATGAGACGGTCAGCCACGTGGCTCCTTCTCTGTTCCTCTTCACTCCAAGTCCTCTCCTCTCCCCAAACAACTTCTTTCCTCCTCTGAACTTTCCTCCTCGTCCTCCTCCTCTCCATAACTATTTTCGATCCCAGTCCCACTTCTCTGCATTAGGGCTAGTGAATTAATATTGAATATTCCTCGAATATGGGGAAAATATGTATATTAGAATATGAAAATGAATATTAGAATATTAAATATTATGTTTATTTGACAGGGACGATACAAAAAACAGTGTATCAAGTTATAAAAACAAACAAAAGATATGTTTTATTGGATGCGAGCACTCGATACATTGTTTTTTTTCTATTGTTTCTGTCCAAAAAGTCCTGACAAGTCCTTTCTTTTCTTCCAATCATTTTATTTTCATAGTTCATGCAGAGTGTACACGTTTAACCCATTAAGACGTCATTTTAGATGTCTTTGGCTATTCAAAAATAGCAGATATACAAGCTCATAGCGCGGCACCGAGTGCCGCGCTATGAGCTTGCAGATCTGCTATTTTTGAAAAATCGTGATTTCTTTTTTTTTTCAAATATTTGATTTTTCTTTTTTTTTAAAAGCTAACATTTGTAAAATATTTAGTTCCAGGGACCCCCCAGAAGCAAAGTTTTGAGTTACAAATGTTTGCTTTAAAAATATAAATATTTTCAAAGATTTGCACACATTTTCACGATTTTTGAAAAATAGCAGATCTCTTTTTTAATAGCCAAAGAAATCTTAAAATGACACAGATGTGTTCCCGGTCTTAATAGATTAAGCACTTGAACCGTGGCGTCCCGATTCTGGGCCACCAGAACACATCCTGAAAAAAATAACGCGATCTACAAGCTCACACACCGCGGTAGATCTGCAGTTTTTTTTTCGCAGAGAGATCTGGTGTAGAGGGAAATGCCAGCAGACCTAGTACAGAACGATGTTCATTTCGACAAGCCGAAAAAGTTTGACGTTGTTTGAAGTATGCTGCAGGCTTAAAGGGATAGTTCACCCCCGAAATGACTTTTTTTAGTCACCCCATGGAGACTTGAATTCATGGATATTATTTTGTTTTTGTCGCATTCCTATGCCAATAATTTTGCAGCGGTTCCGGTAGGAGACACAAAGAGTCTCCTTTGTGTCTCCTACCGGAACCGCTGCTTACCGGTCCACTGGTCATCAAATTATTGGCTAAGAAATGCGACAAAAACCAACAAATATCCATGAATTCAAGTCTCAATGGGGTGACAAAAAATTTTTTTTTTGGGGTGAACTATCCCTTTAAGGCTAAGCTGAAGGGACTGCATACTAGACGGGGACAGAGATGGAATGTCATTGCTACAAATAAACAGAAACATGTACTCTGAATCACATTGTGTTATTGTGGCTGTCACAGTGATGTAAACAGTTTATCCATTTGCTGTGTGTGAGAATTTCTTCTGTGCAATTTTCCCTGTCAGATTGATTTACTGAAGCTGTTGATGCACCTACCTGGTTCTCTGGGCTGTGTGTGTGTGTGTGTGTGTGTGTGTGTGTGTGTTACAAGGACAGATTTACAAAATAAATGTGTCTATGGACATTGCAAATGGTTAATGTACTGTTTATTTGTTTCCTTGTCCCAGAGGAAGAGAAACGTCTGGTAGAGGAAGTGTTCAACAATGCTATTGACTGTCTTTCTGATGAAGATAAGAAACTACCTCAGGTCAGGAGGATGATTCTCTTATATCCATTCTCATTGTAAAGATGTCATTCCTTAAAGGTAGGGTAAGATGTTTTCTTTGGTTAAAATAAGTGTTAAATAGCTCTATATTCTGATAGTAATCATTGCTATAGACTGTTTGTTCAGTAACAGGAGTCTCTATGTCTTTATTAAACAGAAAAATAATTTTCAGGTCAGGATACCAATTTTATCCAGTCAGGATACAGATTAAACAAGTGCAAAAGGAAGTGATGACACAAAGAAATGAGCAGACAACATTGGAACTGGAACACTATAAAAATGAAGCTGATAAATGTGTTCTCTCTCCCAATTGGCTGAGATTTTGTCACCTACCTGAAAATGTATTATCTGTTGATTAAAGAGCTGGAGAGACTATACTATAGCGATGGTTACTATCACAATATAGAGCTTTAACCTTTTAACAAAAACCTTTTTGTTTTAACCAAAACATATCACTTACCCTACCTTTTTTAATGCATTTATTTACCCATGCTATTTTCACATGAAATAGTTTCAGAACCCATCTCTACCACCAACATGTTTATGTATGTAATGTTGTTTTGTTAGAAAGGGCATCCTCATAAGCATGATTCATGTTTATGTTAAAGTAATACTAGGTAACGTTTTCTGTAAAACTAAAGTTAAATTGTATATCTTTTGTGAGTGGCAAATGTTTCACAACATTCACTCCAAGAATTTCACCCCCGAAAGCCTTTTATTTATATATTTTCTATTGAACGCCGTCGAGCATGACGTTCCCTCGAAAATGACGTAATCTGGCCGGAAATGGAAGCGGAAATCCACGGGGTTCCTGTTTGGCCAGGAACTACCGCGCCGGTTTCCTGTTTGGCCAGGAACTACCGCGCTAATAACAAAAGGAAACTCACGTTGATTTTAAGAGATTGTATGATTTGAAGAACGAAAAAAACCAGAAAAAGAAAATACAGCTCACGGTAACTAAAGCTCCACTGGCTAAGAGAAACGATCCACAGATGGTATAAAACAATTAAAAGAACGCTTTTTGAAACACTTCCGTCTTCCGGTGAAAACGAATGGAATTCTGGGTAACAGAGGATAAACGAACGGCCTGCAGTGACGGTAATGACCAGCAGAGGCTGCTAAAAGTCGTTTTTTGGAAATTTGCACAGAACAACTTTAAGTAGATTGTTAGGTAATTGTTAGTAGTAGATTTGTTGCATGTAAAATGTAAATATCATGGTGGACAATCGTAAGATCTCAGCCTGCCTACGGTCCTTCATATAGGGACAGGGATTGGTTTTCAAAGCAGTGAGTGTAGGTTTGTTAGCCGCTGCTGTTCTAGCGACTCTGATTTGTCTGGCCATGCGATGCTAGTGAAACACTGAACCAACGTGTGCACGTTTCATTTCACAGGTGGAGCATGTGCTGCCCCTTCTGAAGAGAGGGATCGGTATCCATCACGGGGGGCTCCTACCCATCCTAAAGGAGACCATTGAGATCCTGTTCTCTGAAGGTCTGCTCAAGGTAGGACTAGAGAAGGACCTGGACCCCCTGTCTACAGATAAAAAACAATATTGTTAATCATTATATTTACGTCCTTTCAAATAAATCTTGCATTTTTTTGTATGTCTGCCTCTGTATCTTGCAGGCCCTGTTTGCTACGGAGACGTTTGCCATGGGCATCAACATGCCAGCTCGCACCGTGCTCTTCACCAGCGCACGCAAGTTTGATGGCAAAGCCCACCGCTTTGTAAGAACACGACAACACACACACACACACACACACACACACTCACACTCACACTCACACGCACAACAGACAGTCCTGGTTGCTTTGACCACTTAAGACCTGACCTATATACGGTACTTCAAATACAAATGGCAAAAACAGCAGATCTGCAAGCTGACAACGTGTTGTGAGCTTGTACATCTGCTATTTTATAACAACACTCGAACACAGACACGCACACAAAACAGTCCTGGTTGCTTTAACCCATTAAGACCTGAAGCCGATTATACAAATGTCTTCTAAATAAAATCCCAACTGTTTTCTGAAAAACATATGTTTCTATATCAGTGGTGCTCAAACATTTTCATGTCAAGGACCCCCAAAATTACACGTATTTGGCCGCCGACCCCCATCTCAAAATATTTTGTTCCAGGGACCCCCCAGAAGCAAAGATTTGAGTTACAAATGTTCGCTTTAAAAGAATATATATTCAAAGATTTGCACACATTTTCACGATTTTTCAAAAATAGCAGATCTACAAGCTCATAGCGCGGCACCGAGTGCCGCGCTATGAGCTTGTAGATCTGCTATTTTTGAATAGTCAAAGTATAAAATAATGGTTAAAATGTTTACACAGATGCGTTCCCGGTCTTAATGGGTTAATCTCTGAAGCTACTCATACATGATCAGGTGAAAGTTCCCCCCCCCGCATCATCCCTGATCTGGAATGGGTTTCCTCTGACTACGTTGATGCCTTTTCCTTTTTATTTATAAAACCACAACACTGACCTGAGTGCAGTGTTGGAGCAGGGCAGGCACACACACACTGCCTGCTGCTTGTGAGCCCTTTAATAAGGTCTTGGAAACCGGATGGTTTATGTCATCATATAAACAGCCACATATTGTTTATAAGGGCTGAGGGCCATACATCAAGCTGGCTTCACTTAAGAAGCCCCGACTCTTCATCATCACTTTGTACACACGTGTGCACTCACGGGGTCTTGCGTACACACACACACACATGCGCACACCGCAGGTCCCATAAAACACTCTTGTACACACACACACACACACACACACACACACACACACACACACACACACACACACACAGAAACACACACAAAGAGAATGCGAGAGCAGAGGAAGCTGCCCTCCAAGAGGTTCATGAGGAACATCTGGTGAGCGTCGGTGCCAAAGCTCCACGCAGGCACACTCAGAGCCCTGTAACATACCTGAATTACACATGAGATTCTCTCTGCAAAGAAATGCAACAGTGAAGTGTATTTCATCAATTCAACCCATTAAAAAAAACGAGAACGCGCTTTAACCATTATTTTATTCTTTGGCTATTCAAAAATAGCAGATACACAAGCTCATAGCGCGCCACCGAGTGCTGCGCTACGAGCTTGTAGATCTGTATATATATATATATATATAAATATATCAGTGGTTCTCAAACCTTTTCATATCTAGGACCCCAAAATGATATGTATTTAGCCACGGACCCCCATCTCAAAATAGTTTGTTAACAGCAAAGATTTGTGTTAACAGTGTAAATATATATATATATATATATATTCAAAGATTTGCACACATTTTCACGATTTTTTCCCCTCAAAATAGCAGATCTACAAGCTCATCGCGCGGCACTCGGTGTGGCAATCAGCTACCAGGCAACATTTTATCATATAGCTTCATAATCATTTTAACCACTTCAGCCATATTTTATACTTTGGCTATTCAAAAACAGCACCGAGTGCCACGCTACGAGCTTGTAGATATGCAATTTTTGAAAAATCTTGAAAATTTGTGCAAATCTTTGAATATACATATTTTTTAAAGCAAACATTTGTAACTCAAACCTTTGCTTCTGGGGGTCCCTGGAACTAAATATTTTGAGATGGGGGTCTGCGGCCAAATTCATATCATTTTGGGGGTCCTTGACATGAAAACGTTTGAGAAACAGTGAACTAGACTATAGTGGAATGTTGTCCTTGTCTGCACCACAGGTATACGCCACATTCCTTTTTAAAGAAATGTGTCCAGTTTACCCTGCTTCTTTTTTTAGCATCATGACTGTGGGTTGCACCTGTTCTAGATCACGTCAGGTGAGTACATCCAGATGTCCGGGCGAGCTGGGAGGAGAGGAATGGACGAGAGAGGCATCGTCATCTTCATGGTGGACGAGAAAATGAGCCCATCGGTTGGTAAACAGCTGCTCAAGGTACCCACCCGTCTTTCTGCCATGAAGCATTTTGTTTGTGTTATCGCACAAGAGTGTAATGCCAAATACTAGTGAAAATAGCTGCGTTGTGAGCTTGGAGCTAGAT
The DNA here is from genome assembly GCF_963454915.1 of Gymnoscopelus microlampas. Classification (NCBI taxonomy): domain Eukaryota; kingdom Metazoa; phylum Chordata; class Actinopteri; order Myctophiformes; family Myctophidae; genus Gymnoscopelus; species Gymnoscopelus microlampas. The sequence goes on from NC_139958.1 coordinate 7,277,288, forward strand.
TTGCTATTTTCAAATCATTTTTAAAGTAAAGCATGTTGAAGGGATAGTTAACCCAAAAACAATCTTTTTTCCTATCGATTAGTAACCCTATGGAGACTTGTTTTTGTCTTATTCCTAAGACAATAATTTGATGACCAGCGGACCGGTAGGCAGCGGTTCCGGTAGAGACACTACCGGAACCGCTGCCAGTCATCAAATTATTGGCTTAGGAATGCGACAAAAACAAACAGTCTCCATGGGGTGACTGATTCATAGGAAAAAAAGTCATTTTGGGGGTGAACTATCCCTTTAAGTGTGTCCTTGAGGTTTATACATTTAAAAAAAAGAAAAGTATTAACAAGCTTGTGACTAAATAGTAACGACTTTGGATCCATTGGAACACCAGGTTCTTTTTTCCATTTCTTGAAAAGTAACGATTTTGGACAGCGATGATATGTGATTCGATACCGTTCTCCAAACTTAGCATTCCTATTTCTGCTTCACCTCGATAAATCGTAGAATATTTCCAAGAGCCAGTTCTTCTCAATATTATACCAAACCCGCCACTCTCTCTTCAGAGATGCTGTAACCGTGTTCACACTGCCAGGATGGTCCCAAGAGCATCTCTCAAACACACTTGACCGTTCCTCTGAATAATTAAATTGAGCTTGCCAGATAACAGACCCTATAATTGTTCTCTCCCTGGGTCACTGGGACCTGTGTTGCTCCATTAAAATATTCACAACACGTGTGCGTACACTTCAGAGGACGCCCGTGGTCTGGACCGTGGCCAGTTGGGCTCCTGGGGGTGGCATGTTGCCCAAGTTTATCTTTTGTATGTCATTTGAGTGAGACTATTTGGCCCGTTCTTTCTTAGTGAATCATATTTCTCAGTTCTTGACTTAACGACCTTTGGCTTGTGAAAGAGGTTGAGTTGATGATGTGAAACCGCTTGTTGGCTTAGTGTCTGATATCTCTCCCAGTGTCTCTTGGAGGAAGTTGTGCTCCATGTGTAATATGTGTCACTTAGGGTTCCTAGTTTGTGATTAACGCTGCAGCTATCTTTTATTATTTTAGCTTTCTATCTATTATTATTCTATCGATCATAATTCGTTTGATCGAAAATTAATTCTTTAAGATGTTCAGGCTGCCTTAACACCTACATTTTCGCGGCCTGAAAACCCGGTTTCAAGCGGTCTTCATATGGGCATGTCACATCTGTGATCATAAACCCAAGACAAATGATGTGTCCAGATAAGCCAGATGTCGATTTATTTTCGAATCAACATGAAACAAATTCTAATACCATTTTTATGTTAATGAATTAGGCTGATCAACTACTTTAAAAGCTGATCTACAAGTTCACAGGGATTGTGTGGTTTACTTCATCTTGTGATCTTTTTAACTTGAACTCTGTCTTGTGTTGTGTGCAGGGCTCTGCAGACCCTCTGAACATTTACTGTAATTCTTGTGTTGTGTGCAGGGCTCTGCAGACCCTCTGAACATTTACTGTAATTCTTGTGTTGTGTGCAGGGCTCTGCAGACCCTCTGAACATTTACTGTAATTCTTGTGTTTTCTGCAGGGCTCTGCAGACCCTCTGAACATTTAACTGTAACTCTTGTGTTGTGCTGTGTGCAGGGCTCTGCAGACCCCCTGAACAGCGCCTTCCACCTCACATACAACATGGTCCTGAACCTGCTGCGTGTGGAGGAGATCAATCCAGAGTACATGCTGGAGAAATCCTTCTACCAGTTCCAGCACTACAGGGCTTTGCCCGGTGTAGTGGAGAGTAAGTTTGTCCATGCAGATAGCATACGTACACTCAGGGTCCCAACTTAAATTACTATATATTTTTCACACTTTTAGAGCATTTAAAAAAACATTTTATTTTTCACACTTTTAGAGCAAACCATTTGTATGTCAAAAGTCTCTTTGTAAATCTGAATAATTTCCTGCCAAACACAAGCATACTGTGTGATGACATCAGCAAGTCCTTCTGAACTATAATGAGTCATGATTTAATTTACTTGTGCCCAGGTGTTTGTCATTATAGAGACACTGTTGGTTCTGCTAGTCTGTCTGCTAGTCAAAATGTTCTCATTTAAAACTTAAACGGTACATTAAAATATTAAATATGTATCTGACAACATTTGAGGTGAGAAATAAGCAATGCAGTAACATAAATGTGCTTCAATCAGCACTCCCCCCCCCCCCTCTCTCTCTCTCTCTCACGTTGCAACGAAATATTCTAATTTTTACAAAAAGAAATGAACATTTGTGTTGTTAATGTGGTTAAACGGTATCTGTGCAGAGATGAAGAAGTTGGAGGAACAGTATCATGCCATCGAGATCCCAAATGAGGAACACGTGGTCACCTACTTTAAGATCAGACAGCAGCTCGCCAAACTGGGCAAGGAGATCCAGGAGTTCGTCCACAAGCCCAAATACTGCTTACCCTTTTTACAGCCTGGACGACTGGTCAAGGTAAAACACACACTTACATGAATGAAACGATAACCAGCATCTCTTATTCTCACATGTTGCGTAATAACTTTTTTTCTTGCAATGCTTCAGGTGAAAAATGAAGATTCAGACTTTGGCTGGGGCGTGGTCGTTAACTTCTCTAAGAAGACTAACGTGAAGGTATATTATGTCACAACACATTGTGTTTGGTTGCTGTCGGGCAGAAACCTCTTATCCGCCATGTTCTAACTTTTTGTGTTTGTAAATTAACTCCCTGCTGGATCATACTACGGTGTCACACAAAAGCATCAAAAGTGGGAGATCTGCAAGCTCGAAACACAGCGCAGACCAATGTTTTTTGAGCTTGTAGATCTGCAACTTTTGCTGTTTTTGAATTTGAATCCTGAAAAGTAACAGACAGACGGTTTGTCTGTTTTGCTTGGATGCAGAAGAATGTACATCTGTGGCTGTTGTGTTATTTTTTCTTACGTTTTAGTTGTTAACAATAACCCTGTCACACATTCTTCAAAAAATGTAAAAATGAACAATTCAAAACTAACTCAAACAAAAATGAACTAGTGAAATATAATTGCTGTATCATCGTCTTTGTTTTAGTTTTTTCCACCATCATATCTGATATCATGCATTCTTTAATCCTACCCTTTTCAGTTTCTATAAATCAACGTGTTCTTCATAATACTTGAAAAAACAAAGACTACAAAACTAAACTAAAACTAGTCAATTCCTGACATTGCTTTTGTAAAACCGACTAAAACTAAACTGAAATCAAAGGCAAACTGAAAAACCAACTGCTTGAATATTTTAAAACATTTAACCGTGGTGTGAGACTAATGTTCATTTGGGTGTGTACTGTAGGCCGGTTCAGACGCAGAGCCTCTATACGTGGTGGAGGTCCTGGTCCACTGCAGTAAGGAGAGTGTGAAGGACTCTGCCACCGAGGCTGCTAAACCTGCTGCCCCGGGAGAGACCGGAGAGATGCAGGTGGGTGCGACAACACACACAAACACATAAAGATACACATACAGCACACACAAACAAAGACTGGAGAGATGCGGGTGGATGCAACACATACACACGGATAATAAAACATCAGCTGATGCACAAACTTCGACACATCATCAGTGTTGTTAGTTACCTGGAGTGGATTCACTGGGTGTTTCGGGACACCCTCCTCCAGGCGACCCGACCGAGGCTGATCAGACCCCGGCCTGTGTCCAAGTGGCATGCTACTGCCCCCACTGTCTCTTGGGGGTAGTTAGAGGTGGTGCTAATTAGGAGTTAGGGTTAGCCTGGCACTAGCATTGTCAATCATCTGCACATGTTTATCTCTTAACTTTATACCTCAGGCAAATTAACCACTTGAACCGTAACCGTCCCTGTTCTAGGGCGAATATTCAGCAAAACATGCAGATCTACAAGCTCAGTTGTGACGCATTGGAACTTGTAGATGGTAAAGAGATCTGGTGTAGATATGCAGTAGATGTGCATCTCTATTGTAATGCAATTTACTTTTTGTTAGTAGGTATATATTCAATATGTTTTTTTTTAAATTATTTTCCAGGTGGTTCCAGTAATGCTGCATCTCCTGAACTCCATCAGCTCAGTCCGTCTATACATCCCGAAGGACCTGAGGCCCTTTGACAACAGACAGCTCATGCTGAAGTCTATACAGGTAGTTATGGCAAACATATGTTTTTGCATATATGTCACTTAAACCAGTGGTTCTCAAACTTTTTCATGTCAAGGACCCCCAAATTGACACTTATTAGCCCGCGGACCCCCATTTGAAAAGATATGCCAGGGACCCCCATAAGAGAAGATTTTTACGGCTCTATAGCAGTGATTCTCAACCATTTTAATTTCAAGGACCCCCAGTTTGACATGCGTTAGGCGTACGGACCCCCATTTAATGGCATTTCTATCTCTGGGACCCCAATTCAGATTGTAAAATCAATGTTAATCTAACTCTGAGAGTGTACAAATGGAACCAAATGGACCCGTTAGGGTCCATTTGGTTCCATTTGTACACTCTCAGAGTTACAGACCCATAAGGGTCCATTTGGTTCCTGTCCATCATTTAGCTGGGTACCCCCTGGAACCCCCTCAAGTACCCCTGGGGGTCCCCGGACCCCACTTTGAGAACCAACGACTTAAACCATGCCGGAACTATGATTCTAATTACCTGCTGCTATTCCATATGTTGGATATGTTTTCTCAAGCAAGTCTGCCTTCCGTAGTGCCGTCTATCTATCCTTTGCAAATATGTATATTGGACATTGTATTTTATATTTTGCATATTTGCCTTCATGTTATTTAGCCAGCTCTGTGTCATGTGTTCCTTTCTGCTCTATTCTCTCTCCCCTATTCTAACTCTTCCTGTATTAACTGTAATGTTGAGTAAAATAATTTCACCCACTCTTTTACACTTCTTATTTTTTTAAGATTTACTTTTGGGCTTTTATGCCTTTATTGATCGGATATTAGGCTGATAGGAAATGGGGAGAGAGATGGGGAGTGACATGCAGCAAAGGTCGTCGGGATTGGGACTCGAATCCGCAACGCCCTGTCATGCTACTTTGAGCCCTAGGTGCCTGGACCCCTACGCCAGCGGTCCAGGCCCTCCTTTGCACTTCTAATCGTTTCTCGTCTCCCCCTCTCAGGAGGTGCAGAAACGTTTCCCGGACGGCATTCCTTTGCTGGACCCCGTGGACGACATGGGCATCAAGGACCCCGCCCTGAAGAAGGTCATCCAGAAGGTGGAGGCGTTTGAGCACCGCATGTACTCCCACCCGATGCACAGTGACCCCAGCCTGGAGGCCGTCTACTCCCTCTGTGAGAAGAAATCCCTGGTAAGATAGTGTGTGTGTATGGAGCAAAATACAGATGTGCCACTTCAAAACTTCACACGTTACTGTTCTTTCCCTGAAAGTGCCCTGAAAAGGCATTTTTTTCCTCCCTTTTCTGCCCTTAAAATGCACTGTTTTGCCCCTGAAAAGAAGTTGTCACTACACACCCCCGTTTTTCCCTTCAACAGACACCATATACATGAGAACAAAAGAATGTGTGTTGAAGAAGGTGTCAGACTCATTATGAGGCGAAAGGTGATTTGACCAGTTGCTCAAATGAATTAGCATCATAAAAGCAGTGATCATCAAAATAATTCAGCATTTTAAATGCCCTTCTTTGTCCCTCTTATTGCCCTGGGAATCCCCTGAAAATGTACTGTCTTGGCGATGGCAGGACATGTGAAGTTTTGAAGTGGCACATCTGTACTAAGGCCTGATTCCTTCTTGGTTGTGCATTGTGTCATGCATTGAAAATAGAAAAATGTGACGTGTTGTGAACCACTGGACTGATCTTATATTTTGTATGTTCCCTGTACAGTACATGGCATATCATTGAGCACCTGTATGGACATGGTTACAGCTGTGCTCCATACGTACAAGCCCTATGTTATCATTTCTTATATTTTTTTGCCTATAATTAAATGCCCAACATAGGGACATCAGGGATAACGTGTTTAACCACGTGTTGGTGATCTGTTGACATGATCCAGATGACAGCCAGTCAGTCAGCGATGTCATTGTGTATTGTCTGTAATGATGTCAATCATAATGTCATCGTCACAACCAGGTCCTTTAAAATGAATCGTCACGTAAACAAATCATCATTCAGCAACTTTTACCGACCAATCTAGCGGCCTGTAAAGCTACAGTACAATAACTAAAGAACGGAGGGTCCCGGTGACAGGCTTTTTTTCCTCTGATGTAAGCAAAGACACTCCTCCGTCTTTTGAAGTGTAATAATCTGTGGCTCTTTTTCAAGTTTAGTAAAAACGCTGGCAAGGGCTGATTTGTTCAATTGCTCCGGGCAGTCAATGAGTTAATAAACATTATATTTTTATTACACAGATAACAAATATGGTATGAAAAAACTACTGCAAATTCTGGAAGTTTGAGTCTGGAAAAAGTGTGGAATTTTGAAATAGAAAATGTGTGCAACTACAATATGTCATGGCGAAATGTCAAGCCCCATTGAAAGTAAACAATAGGCCAGCGTTGGCTCTTACCAGAGAGAAATACTGCTTGGTTTTAATCTTTATTGTTGATTCAAATCAACGGTAAAGATAAAACGAATTAAATAAATATAATAAATTAAATGAACGTGAAATAAATGATGCAGAAATGTCAAGCCCCACTGAAAGTAAGGGCTGGAAACAATAGGCTGTAGCGTTCGCTCTTACCAGTGAAATACGTATTTGTTTTATCTTTACTGTTAAAGCTAAAATAAATCATATCAGCACCGCTTGATCGCCACGAATGACCTTATGGCTTACGCTATTGCTTCCTTTAGAAGCAGGATGGGCGGTGGTGGTGTACTCGCACAGACAAACGCAGGAAGAGCTGAAGGACAATATATAGACTTTGCCTGTGTTCATAGGCCAGCTGGCAGAACGCCCAGAGATCCACCTCCTTTTGGACTAAATAAATAAATAAAAAGGTTATCAGAGGAGTGCATGGAAATGTGTAAGAATGAAAACAACCGTCTTGAATTGCCCCTTGGCAGAAAATAAATTGAGATTTGGAAATCAAGTAAAAAATATGAGTGTAATTCAGTTCCTCAACATTACAGCAGCAATAGCAAATGAAAGAATTAAGAATAACAAGTAGTAAGGTGTAGAAATATCTTCATGGCACACGTTGAGGTTCTTCGAAGGTGCTGTGTGCATGGGTCCTACTTATAAATATCATATACATAAACATGTATGCACTATGCAGTATATGTATTAGGGAAAGTATCCTACTGTCATCAGCTGCTCCTAATATGAGCAGCAATGTTAATTCATATAAATATGATGATGTACTACCTAACTGCATCTAACACATTCAAACAGGAACACATCTGTGTAAACACTTTATCCATATTTCATACTTTGGCTATTCAAAAATAGCAGATCTGCAAGCTCATAGCGTGGCGAGTGCCACGCTATGAGCTTGCAGATCTGCTATTTTTGGAAAATTTTGAAAATGTGTGCAAATCTTTGAATACACATATTTTTTTAAACAACATTTTAAACTCGAATCTTTGCTTCTGGGGGTCCCTGGAACAAAATATTTTGAGATGGTGGGTCCGCGGCCAAATACATATAATATTGGGGGTCCTTGACATGAAAAGGTTTGAGCACCACTGATATAGCAACAGCAGTCTTTCAGAAAACTGTTAGGATTTAGAAGACATTTGTAGAATTGAAACCTCAGGTTTTAATGGGTTAACCGTGGAGCACTGTACACATTGCCCAAACGCCCATCCCTAATGTGTATATATAAGCATCTATCTACATGCGTATACTGCACAGTTGTACGCACGTTTATGTGTGCCTACGCTTGTGTGTGCAATCTTTGTATGTCAAGTGTCGGGCGCCTGTGTGTGTACAAGGATGTTTGAATATTGTAAGAAATGTGCGATTGTGTGTGCACAGCTGACACTGTGTAGTAGTAGTAGGCAAAAGGCCAGCCCAGTAATATCAATCATTCATAAATGTTAAAGTACAGTGGCTGCTTCGGAGCCTACTGCCCTTGGTCTTAGCCTGCTTGCCATGCGGTAGCATCTGAAACGGTCCATGGGCTGAAGTCTTTGATAATCCTACAGGCTTCACTGACCCAATGCCCAAAACAATGGTGTGTGCTTGATTCATTTCAGTGAAGCAATAATTCATGAGAGGGAACGTGACACCTGAGCTACAGCGCTAAGGCTTAGGGCCTTGTTTTGCCTAAGAGCACGCCACACAGCAGAGCCAATATCTCAGAGTATAGTATGACCTTGAGTGTATTATTGCTTTATTATTAGAAAACCCAAACTGCTTTGATTTTAACAGCTGGCAGGGGTTGTTTTCCGAGGTTACATGAGGTAGATGCATTTGGTGTGCTTTCATCATGATCAGGTATCGGCACTTATTAGAATGCCTCTCAGCCTAGCAAGGTCGTAACTAACTGGTATGCTGGAACCTCACATTAGGGAAATGAAATCTGCACCAGAGTCAACATACCTAACCTCATGTTCCTCCTGATGGAGGGGAAAGGAAACTGGTTGGAATAACGTGTTCCCTCCACGCGGGCGTCACAGACCGAAAATAGCAGATCTCCAAGCTCACAATGCATTGTGAGCTTGGAGATCTGTTATTTTCGGCATGCAGCTAAGTGAAAATCAGCCATCTCGATGGCATCACAGCCGCCAAAAATACATTTTAGTCGACTAAATCAACAGTCGACTAAAATCTTATATTTATTCGACTAAAACTAGACTAACAGTAATGACTTTCAGATGACTAAAATATGACCAAAACTAAACACAATTTTATTCAAAATACTATGACTAAAACTATGCTATGCTGTCAAAATCAACACTGTTCTGCACCAGTGCCGCAACGCGACAATGGCTAATCTAAAGCACATACCATGCGTTAGGATGCATTGTGTGATTGTATAGATGGGGCTATTTTTGCGGTTGACGACACTGGCATGCAACTAAGTAAATCAGGCTTTACTCCGTTCCGCTCCTGACCTTGGTTAACCGTCTGTGACTAAGCCTCTTTAAGTTCTCCCTAGTAGCTTCCACTTTGATCCCCACAACACAGCAGTACTAGTACATTGCCCCTTTCAGGCATATAGGCCTGTCCCCGTCTAAGGATTTCTATAGTCGACTCTGATAGACCAAATGTTGCCTATAGTCGACTAATAATTGACTAATGCAACACGACTAATGCATGATTCGACTGAGAATCGTGCAAACAAGATGTTATGCAATAGAGGAACATTCCATTTGGACCTTAGGGGTGCTTAATGTCTGATTGAACATATACAGTACTTGCTTGGTTTCTCCCAATAAATCATGATGTATATCCTATTTTTTCAAACTTTATTTTCATTTTTTATGATTCGACTAAGAGATTGGCAGTCGACTCGGACTCCCTCGATCAATTAGTCGAGGGTTAGACCTACAGGCATACAAACTTGTCTGTGAAATCCTCTTGTTTTCGAATCAGAAATGGATCCACTTAACATGATTTGTGCAGATCTGGTGAAAGTGAATGAGTGTGATGTGTGCCTAAGAGGGGGGTCTGGGTGGTATGTCCTCTTTGGATTGAAGGCTGCTGGCTACACTGTGTGTCATTATGACACCATGCACTTTCTGTCCTGTCTTTCCCCTGCTCTCGCATCATCCGCAGCCAAATACATTTTGGGGGTCCTTGGCATTTTTTTCAGAAAACGATTTTAGATGACATTTTGTGGAATGGGCCTCAGGTCTTAACCCATTGAGACCTGGAACGCATCTGTGTCACTTTAAATTTCTTTGGCTTTAAAAATCTTGAAAATAACATTTTAATATTTTTTTTTTCAAAAAACTGTTAGGATTTGGAAAACATTTTTAGAAGGCCGGCCTCAGGCCTTAATGGTTTAATGGGTTTATAAGGGACAGTCAAATTGCTCTGATACTTACTTTTGACTTTTCATACCATGTGGACCAGACACATGTGTGTCCACTTAAAACCTGTTTTCAACAACAAAGCTTTCTGCTCCAATGCAGAGCCTTCATTGTTATTTGCTCTCTAATAATAGATCCTGCGTGTGTGTGTGTGTGTGTGTGTGTGTGTGTGTGTGTATGTGTGCATGGATTAAAGTTCTCAGTCGCCACGACTGATTTCAGTCATTTGGATTCCATAGAAGTCAGCATGTCTTCTATGAAAGCATGCCATGCACCGAAAATAGGCTGATCTACAAGCTTATACTGTGACGTGTTGTAAGCTTATAGATCAGCCTATATTCGGTTATTTTGAAGTGGTCAAACTAGCAATACAATGCATGTTGTTCAATCTTCAGATCCGAATGATCTCAGATATTTCATGAAAGCAAAGGTTAACCCTCTGGCGTCTGGCATTTTGTTTTAAAACACAAAATGACTGTCCTTTTTTTTGGTCAGGGCTGGTATGGTCCGACTTTAGCATCAATGTGCGATTTCTTCAACTGGTTGGCTGTATGGCTACCAAAACACCATCATTCTACATTTTGTGCTAATTGTTTATCAAACACGGCGCTAGTGTGTGTGTGGGCTCCTTTCACGCTGTTTCACAAATCACATATTAGGACTTCTTTCAGTCGTGAGATTTTATTTTGCTTTAATCTGTGTGTGTGTGTGTGTGTGTGTGTGTGTGTGTGTGTGTGTGTGTTGGTCCTCGAGCATGCTGTGGTGATTAGCGGTAATGGTTAAAGTGGATAATGGACTCAGCCAGGGCACAGATAGGTGGATGGATGGATTTGATGCGTGTTTACAGAGTATACTACACTGTGAAATCCTCAGTGTTCACTTGGAACTCTTGAGAGTCTACAACAAAATGTAACCAAACCAGAGGTTCGGTTCTCTACGCGGCCCTCACATCCAGATCTAGTAGCCAACAATACAGGCTATATGCTATTATTACAGTTATTGTGGTCATGCACATGGCTACATATTTAAAGGTAGGGTAAGTGATTTTCTTTGGTTAACATAAGTGTTAGATATCTCTATATTCTAATATTACTCATTGCTACAGAGTGTTTGTTCAGTAACTGTTTATTAAAGAGCTGGAGAGACGGGGAGACTCCTGTTAGTGAATAAACACTCTATAGCAATGATTACTATCAGAATATAGTGCTTTAACCTTTTAAGAATTATTTTTTTTGACCAAAACATATCACTTACCCTACTTTTTTAATGACAAACGCAATGCAACAACAGACGGCACAGAAGAACATATTCTGTGGTCTGTGAGTGAAATCTCTGTGTGTGTCTGACACCCCCCCCCCCCCCCCACACACACACACACACACACACACACACACACACACACACACACACAGTCTGACTGGCCTGGCCGCGCATGGGAAATTCTTTCACAAGAACCACAAGCCAATTGTATAAATAGAGATGGACCCTTGCGGTTCCATTTGGTTACAGTTATACACTCTCAAGAGGTTTTTTAAATTATTATTATTATTGTGTGCTCAAGGTCTACGCAGATGTTCTAATTCAGGGGTCTTCAACCGGGGGTCCGGGACCCCTAGGGGGTCCTCAGAATTACTACAGGGGGTCTGCCAAAACTTTGTGTGATGGGGTTTTATTTTTTACCTTAAAGGACGACTTCACCACTTTTCAACATAACTTCATATAATAGGTCCTCACTAATGCTCATGATAAAATGGTACAATTTTTTTCTAATCAGTCTGTGTCTCAGAGGAGGGCTGTAGACAGTTCAGAAACCCGTCTACCAGTGACATCATCGATGGGGAATCCAAGCTAATAGAAACTGCAGGCTTTGTATTCCTGGAAAGTTGCAATGCAATAATAGATCCCATTGTTCTCGCCTTAATAAAAATCGGAATAAAAAAATTGTAATCTTTTTGGGAAAAAAAATCCTGCCTAACGATGATGTCACTGGTAGACGGGTTTCTGAACTGTCTACAGCCATCCTCTGAGACACAGACTGATTAGAAAAAAAATGTATCATTTTATCATGAGCATTAGTGAGGACCTATTATATGAAGATAGGTTGAAAAGTGGTGAAGTCGTCCTTTAACCACTTGAACCCTAACATCTCTTTTCTGAGGAGAACTTTAGCCAAAAATAGCAGATCTACAAGCTCACAACGCCTCGCGCTGCGAGGCGTTGTGAGCTTGTAGATCGGCTATTTTTGGCAAAGAGGTGTAGGTGTAGAGGGGAAAAAAGAGCAGACCAAGTAAACAAAAAAAAGTTTAATCTGAAACACAATTTTGTACAATAATAGATTCATGATTCATCTCTCTCTCGGCTAGACAGTCCTTGGCCTGAAAACATTGAAGACCCCTGTTCTAATTGGACTCAACTACATTACTGCTAACTTGGATCACTTGAATGTAACTGTTGGATGCAGCAGAACTGTTGGAGAAACTTGTGTGTGTGTGTGTTAGGGGTGTTGGAAAAAATCGATTCGAATACGAATCGCGATTCTCATGTTGGACGATTCAGAATCGATTTTCAACAAAAAAAAATCGATTTTCAAAAAAAAAAAAATCTTTTTTTTTTTTTTTTTTGGGAGGATCTTGGATTTACCTTTGTGTGTTTACATTATTATCAGTTGATAAAACCTATGTTTTGAATCAAGAATCGTTTAGAATCGAGAATCGTTTTGAATCGAATCGGAAAAAATAGCACTTGAATCGAAAAAAATCTAAAAAAAATCTAAAAAAATCAAAAAAAAATCGAGAATCGTTTATTTTGAAAAAAATCGATAAAAATCGGAATCGTGACCCCAAGAATCGGAATCGAATCGATTCTTGAGATAGCAGACGATTCACAGCCCTAGTGTGTGTGTGTGTGTGTTAGATCGCAGCGGATGTCAGAACAGCCAAGCGGGAGCTGAAGAAGGCAAGGACGGTGCTGCAGATGGACAAACTGAAGTGCAGGAAGAGAGTCCTGAGACGCCTGGGCTTCGCCTCGCCCTCCGACGTCATCGAGATGAAGGGACGCGTTGCCTGTGAGATCAGCAGGTAGAGACACACCCCCCTAACACACACACACACACGTGTACACGTGACACACATGTACACACACACACACACACACCCCTAACACACGCGTACACATGACACACTCGTGCACACACCCCTAATACACACATGTACGCACACCCCTAACCGGTGTTGATTTTGACCACAAGTTTTGATTTAGTTTTAGTCATATTTTAGTCATCTGAAATGTTTTAGTTTTTGTCTAGTTTTTTGACTAAAATGTATGTTGGCGGTGCCTTGATGGCGTCGTAATGGCTGATTTTGACACTTGGTTGCATGCTGAAAATAGCCGATCTACAAGCTCACAACGCGTCGTGAGCTTGTAGATCGGCTATTTTCAGAGCGCAACACGCAACCGAACATAAAATGACTTGTCTTTTAGTTCTACTGGATCTCTTCTCCACTAGTCCCTCACTAACATTTTAGTCTAGTTTGTATTTGTTGACGGAAATTGTCAATATATTTAGTTTTAGTCATCAGTCATAGCTTAGTTTTCGTCAGTGAAAAAAGGTAGGCGACGAAATCAACACTGCCCCTAACACACACATGTAGACGTGACACACACTTACACATGTTGGTTTGACTGTAGGACTAACCGTTGTGTTGTGGTGTTTGTTGTGTACAGTGCTGATGAGTTGCTCCTGACAGAGATGATATTCAACGGCCTCTTCAACGATCTGACGGCTGAACAGGCCACTTCCCTACTGTCCTGCTTCGTCTTTCAGGAGAATGTAAGCACACACACACACACACACACACACACACACACACGCGTACACGTACGTGCATGCACACATACAGATACATTCACAATGTACAGTGTGTGTGGATATGCATACTGTTAAAACCCTGTCAATGTTCAGGCATCTGGGAAACGAGGGAAGCAACAAGCTGCTGGTGTAACTGAGGCAATCGATGATTGGTGTCTGTCGTTCAACGGTCAAATTAAGTTTGTTGAGAGTAGGCTTTAAAACAGTCGGCACAACAACTAAACACAACTCTCTAAATCAAAGCTTTCTGTTAAACAACTGAATACCAAAAAACTACCAACCGTACAAGTGATGAATGAATACAACAACTTATGATGAATGGAGAACAAAGAAGGCTGCAGGGTTGTGGCACCAAACCAATAAACAAACAAAACACAAGTTGCTTCCTCAACCGGCAGATCCACAATATAACTCACTACAGCTGCAAACGGCTGAAAGGAACGCAACAAAACCCTACCTGTCTATACTAACCTGACCCGTCACACATAACATTCAATCTGGTAACCACCTGTTAAAGACCTTTAAGACCTGAAGCCGATTCTACATGTCTCCTAAATCTCAACAGTTTTCGGAAAAACGTATGTTTCTATATCAGTGGTGCTCAATCTTTTTCATGTCAAGGACCCCCAAAATTATATGTATTTGGCCGCGGACCCCCATCCAAATATCTTGTTCCAGGGACCCCCCAGAAGCAAATATTTGAGTTAAAAATTTTCGCTTTAAAAATATATATATTCAAAGATTTGCGCACATTTCCACGATCTTTCAAAAATAGCAGATCTACAAGCTCGTAGCGCGGCACTCGGTGCCGCGCTATGAGCTTGTAGATCTGCTATAATGCTTTTTTAGCTAAAATCTAAAAATGACACAGTTCCACGTCTTAATGGGTTAAGCTCAAAGAGTGTTTTTAAAGTGAACGAAATCACAGGTTGACATAAAAGCAGAGGCACAGATCAGGGTTTCCGCTAGGCATTTTTGGGGCCGGCCACCATGGCCGGCAGGATTATATTTTACCGGCCAAAGAATAAATTTACCGGCCATATTATAATTAACGTCACATGCGTGTTTGCACTGCATACATGCACCCAACAACTGATTGGGCTCATTACACCTCGTTACGTTAGAGCTGCGCTGCTGAACACGCAGCAGACGAATACCAAAACGCTCGCCCCAAAACACAGTCGCCCCGGGGAAAATCCGGCGGTATTCGCCTGGTATTCCTAAACATATCAGTAAACTATGCCTAACCCTAACGTTATTCCTGATCTTAACCTCAGTAAAACTATACCTAATCCTAAACCTATTTCTACGTCTATCCTCAGTAAAACAAATACAAGAATACAAGAACCGCTGGTCCGCCTGAAAAATGGGGGCGAGGGTGTTGTGGTGCGAGTCCTAATAACCCTGCGGGCTGTGGTTTCCCTGCGCAACTCCGTCGCACAGTATAAACAAATTAATATGTATTTTGGGCTTTACATCGATTCTCATTCAACCTTGATATGCAAAAGTATGTTTTGTTTTGTTTTGTTAACGTTAATTATATATGTCATGATATATGTGGCCTTGCGCGAGGTTGATTACTTGCCTTTATAGTTGCTTTCACCAACTTTCACCACTTTATCCATTGCAGTAACTGTGCTTGCATAATATCCACGACCCACACGTGTTCGGGACGAGACGGGTCCCTTTATCGACAATTGGGTTCGGCTTGGTTCAGATTCTATCGCCTCGGAAAATCCCGGTTCTGTTTATCAACACCCGAGCGAACCTCAACCACCCTACTCAGCGCTGATCAGGAGGAGACACAGCTGTGTCTCTTAGCGGTGTTGTGTCGTATCAAAAATAGCAGACATACAAGCTCACAAAGCGGCGCGTTGCGACGTGCTGTGAGCTTGTAGCTCTGATATTTTCAACGCGCGACACCATCGTACAACGAATAGGCTATTCTATAACTGCAGCGCACAGCAGCAGCCAAGCAGGCTGTCGGAATTAAACCACACAGTCAGATCATGATAAAAACTTTAAATGATTATGATTGTAATGGTTGTAGCCAACTACTTTATGCAAATAATAATATTAATAATAGGCTTAAATAATAAAGTAGCCTAATAACAGCATTTTCCCAACCGGCCACGGTGGCCGGTGGTGTTTATATTTACCGGCCAATTAAATGTTTTACCGGTCAATGGCCGGTATATACCGGCTAACGGAAACCCTGGCACAGATAGATGGACTTTATCGCCAGAGTGACGGCTCGGGGGCAGGGTTGTGATTGGTGGATGGCACTAGTGACGAGTAGAGGGGAGGAGGAGACTAGGGAAGACTCGGGGCGACAAGACAAGAGGCTGTTCCGGAGGAGGCGTTTTCACCGAAGGAGTTTTCCCTCCGACACAGCCGCTGACGTTTTCACCTGACATAATACAGTGGTTCTCAACCTGGGGGTCGCGACCCCGAGGGGGGTCGCCAAATAATTTGGGGGGGTCGCCAGATTTTTTGGTGAATGTGGCAAAAAAAAAAAAAAACTTTTTTTCGCTAGCCACGGCCATTAAAAAAATATGTTCAGGCGATTCTGGTCTGATGACGCTCTCATAGGAAGTCTCAGCCTCGGTTGAAAATCTGTTCGACGAATCGGGATCGGGATAATCCAGTACGAACCAATCGCCAAAGAGTCTTTGAAAAAAAAAAAATGTGGCCACGCCCCCATCTCAGCAATCGGCTGCATTGAGAGGCCTTTCAGACTGAATAATGGAGTGAAACGAAATGAAAATTCAGGCTGAGTGTCAGGCTAAATTAATTCATGTTTTATCAGTTAATTTACTAAATTCGAGATACAAATATTTCATTATTAACATTAGGAAAACATTTTTAATGTAATATAATAAATAATTATCAAATAACCTATTATAATTAAATAACCTAACCCTAAAACCGAAATAAAGTAACCAAAAAACGGGAAAAAAAACAAACCCAATCCGCCCAGAACCGCAAAAAAAAAATCGCGCGCGCTTCGCGGAAATAATATCATTATTTTAGGGGTCGCGGCCTGAAAAGGTTGAGAACCCCTGACATAATCAAACCAGTGGTTCTCAAACCTTTACATTTGAAGCCCCCCCCCCCCAATACCTCTGAGAGTATACACTAAAGAGTTACAGACCTGTAAGGGTCCATTTGGCACCCTGAGGGTCCCTGGACCCCACTTTGAGAACTACTGTAATAGACATTGGCTTGGGCATGGTGGTGGTGCAGTCGGTAGCTGTGGGGCGTGTTCGGTGCCCATACCCCTAAGGTGGGGTTGGCGAAAAGGGCCTTTCTGTGTGCGAGTTTGCATGTTCTCCCCGTGTCCCCTAGGGCGTTGGTTCTCAAAGTGGGGTCCGGGGACCCCCAGGGGTCCTTGAGGGGGTTCCAGGGGGTCCCCAGCTAAATGATGGATAGGAACCAAATGGACCCATATGGGTCTGTAACTCTGAGAGTGTACAAATGGAACCAAATGGACCCTAACGGGTCCATTTGGTTCCATTTGTACACTCTCAGAGTTAAATTAACATTGATTTTAATTTACAATATGAATTGCGGTCCCAGGGATAAAAATGCCATTAAATGGGGGTCCGTAGCCCTAATGCATGTCAAACTGGGGGTCCTTGGAATTAAAATGGTTGAGAATCACTGCTAGAGAGACGTAAAAATCTTCTCTTATGGGGGTCCCTGAGGCATATCTTTTGAAATGGGGGTCCGCGGGCTACTAAGTGTCAATTTGGGGGTCCTTGACATGAAAAAGTTTGAGAACCACCGCCCTAGGGTACCCTCACAAAAAAACATGCAGTAAATCCTGGTCTCTATACTGCCTCCCATCCTGGTCAGCCGAGGCGCCTGATGGAGGGGAAAGGAACTGGTTGGAATAACCGTGTTTCTTCCACGCGCTACGTCCTACCGGGGGAAACTCCCCCCTGTCAGGTGATAAGAAGCGGCCTGTCCAGGTGATAAGAAGCTGGCAGAGGGAGAGTAGCGCCCAGGATTACAGCTTAGGCAATTGGCACCAGTGGGCGAAAAATGGGTTACAAAAAAAAATAAGACATTGAAACGGACTGCACCAGATAACACAGAGCTGTTAATCACGTGACCCGTAACAATACATACTACATTCACAGTGGGCAGAAATATCCACATATTTCTGTTCATTCCAGGTAACCGTTATTGGGCCTTTTATTAACCAATATAACGGGCGAACAACCTTTCCTCATTCTAAATGCATTCTTGGCGAGCTCCCAACCACAGAAACTAAAGCACTTAACCCTTTAAGACCTGGAACGCGTCTGTGTCACTTTTGCATTTGAGCTAAAAAAAAAAAGCATTATTTTACACTTTTGGCTATTCAAAAATAGCAGATATTCAAGCTCGTAGTGCGGCACCGGGTGCCGCACTACGAGCTTGTAGATCTGCTATTTTTGAAAAATCGTGAAAATGTTGTGCAAATCTTTGAATATATATTTTTTTGATGTGTAACTCAAATCTTTGCTTCTGGGGGGGGTCCCTGGAACTAAACATTTTGAGATGGGGGGGTCCACGGCCAAATACATATCATTTTGGGGGGTCCTTGACGTGAACAGGTTTGAGAACCACTGATATAGAAACATACGTTTTTCAAAAAACAGTTAGGAGGCATTTTGTAGAATCGGCTTCAGGTCTTAACCCATTGAGACCTGGAACGCATCTGTGTCACTTTAGATCTCTTTGGCTATTCAAAAATAGCAGATATACAAGCTCATAGCGCTATGAACTTCTCTATGAACGATCTGCTATTTTTGAAAAGTCTTGAAACATTTTATTTTAGATTTTTTTTTTTCAAAAAACTGTTAGGATTTAGAAAACATTTTTAAGAATCGCCTCAGGTCTTAAAGGGTTAATGGGTTAAGTGCAAACTAGTGATGTTATGATGCCTGTTTTGTCCATGAGGCAACCCCTAGCAACAGATGTCTTCATGAAAACCCGTTGATCAGCCTCCATATCGGCACGATCCTCTTCACACACACAACAAATGACACAATGACTTGTGCGTGTCAATGTGTCTCACAGGGGCCCCTTTGGCTCCTTGCTGTTGTGTTTATAGTGCTCTTGTTCTCCGTTTTCTCATCTTTGTCTGACTGACTCACTCAGCTGACATGCAGCTGTTCCACTCTATCTAGTTCCACACAAAGGCTCTTCTGTTTATTATATACACACAGCTGAGCCCATTGTTAAGTTTCACCACTTAACCCATTAAGACCTGGAACTGGTGTCATTTTTAGATTTGAGCTAAAAAGAATTATTTTACACCTTTGGGCTATTTTTGAAAAATCGTGAAAATGTGTGCAAATCTTTGAATATATATATTTTTAAAGCGAACATTTTTAACTCAAATCTTTGCTTCTGGGGGGTCCCTGGAACAAAATATTTTGATGGGGGTCCGCGGCCAAATACATATCATTTTGGGGGTCCTTGACATGAAAGAGTTTGAGCACCACTGATATAGAAACATATGTTTTTCAGAAAACTGTTGAGATTTAGGAGACATGTAGAACCGGCTTCAGGTCTCAATGGGTTAAGCCTTGTTTCACGTAACCTTCGTCGTACGGCGGTTTCGATGCCTCGTGTGCTTGTAGAGCTGCTATTTGCGCTATTTTTAAAAAAATCTTTGAAGATGTTTGCTGATATGACGCATAGGATTGCTAGTTTGAAAGTGTTGTCCCTATTTTGGGGCAAAAATAGCCGATCTACAAGCTCACAATTTGCATGGTTTGTGACACCTTTCTCAGGTGGAATTAATGCTGTGTTTTTTATTCTCTTAATTCAGGCCAGCGAGATGCCAAAACTGACTGAACAGCTTGCTGGGCCACTAAGACAAATGCAGGTAACGCAGAAAGTCTGGATTTCTTATGCAAATCCTTTTAAAGCGAACATTTTTAACTCCAATCCAGTGCTTCTGGGGGGTCCCTGGAACAACTTATTTTGAGATGGGGGTCCGCCGCCAAATACATATAATTTTGGGGGTCCTTGACATGGAAAATACATACTAACATACTGTTAGGATTTAGACAACATTTTTAGATATGTATTTGGGGACCCCCATCTCAAAATATTTTGCACCAGGGACCCCCACCAGAAGCAAAGATTTGAGTTGCAAATGTTTGCTTTAAAAAATATATAATTACTATAATTTTTCAAAAATAGCAGATCTACAAGCTCATAGCGCGGCACTCGGTGCCGCGCTATGAGCTTGTAGATCTGCTATTTTTGAATAGCCAAAGTATAAAAGGTTAAAATTATTCTGATGCTATATTTACACATTTTGCTGGGTACCCCTGGAACCCCCTCAAGTACCCCTGGGGGTCCCCGGACCCCACTTTGAGAACCAATGTGGTAGAGTATGTTAACCCGATAAGCCAGGGGTCTTCAACAGGGGGTCCGGGACCCCTAGGGGGTCCTCAGAGCTACTATAGGGGGTACGCCCAATCTTTGTGTGATATGATTTCGTTTTTTTTACATTAACCACTTGAACCCTAGAATTCCTTTTCTGAGGGGAACATTAGCCGAAAATAACAGATCTACAAGCTTGTAGATCTGTTATTTTTGGCAAAGAGGTGTAGAGGGAAAAAAAGAGAAGACTAAGTAAAAAAAAAACTGAAACACAATTTTATACAATATAGAGGGGGTCCCTGCTTCATCTCTCTCAGCTAGGGGGTCCTTGGCCTGAAAACGTTGAAGACCCCTGCGATAAGCACCTGTGTCATTTTAGATTTGAGCTATATATAAATAGCAAAGGACAGTGGGTTAGAACAGTGGTTCTCAAAAAAATAGCAGATATACAAGCAACAGCAATCACTGCAATCTTGTACATCTGCTATTTTTTGTTTTTTGTACATTTTAGAAAAATCTTGAAAGTGTTTGTTTTTCTTTTACACAAATGGGAGTGTAATCGATAGAAAATAAGTAATTTTTGGGGAGAACTACTCCTTTAAGTTCCTATTCATCATAACGAAGGTTATGAGGCACACGCACACACGCACACACACACACGCACATGCACGCACGCACACGCACACACACGGGGAGAAACCTAATATTCCCCTCTTGCCTTCGGTCTGGCGGAGATAAATATCAATAACCTGCTCCCTCTGCTCCCATCATAAACATCATCAATCTCTGTTTGTTTCTGTGTTTCTCTGATATAGATGTCATTCCATATTCTAAACAGGAACAGCAGAATGTCTCTATACTGTTATCATCTCTGTTGGGTGGAAACCTTGTATGTCCAAAACAGTTACTTTTAAGGAAATGGAAAAATTAACCAATGATTCCAAACGGATCCAATGTTTATCATTTTAGTCACAATCATGTCATTTTTCCATTGGTTAAATATGTATAAATACCCGCAGAAACCAGGGACGTGCACAGATAGACTCTAGGTGGATGCTAAAGCACCTGCCCTTTGCCCTCTTGACCAGTTTTTTGTTTTGTTTTTTTCAGTTTACAGCAGGGGTCTTCAACAGGGGGTCCTCAGAGTTACTACAGGGGGTCCGCCAAATCTTTATGTGATATGATTTTTCTTTTTACCATAACCACTCGAAACCTAGCATCCCTTTTTCTGAGGAGAACTTTAGCAAAAAAATAGCAGATCTACAAGCTCACAACGCCTCACACTGCGAGGCGTTGTGGGCTTGTAGATCTGCTATTTTTGGGCAAAGAGATATAGGTGTAGAGGGAAAAAAAAGAGCAGACCAAGTAAAAAAAAAAAAAAAAGTATAATTTACTTAAGCACCTGCCCCTCAAAATGTCTGTGCACGCCACTGCCACAGACACACTCAACAGGAAAGCAGTGTTGATTTCGTCGACTAAAACTATGAGGAAGAGTGTTCGTCGACTACCTTTTTTCACTGACGAAAACGAAATAAAAGCTAAGTTATGATGACTGAAACTAAGACTAAATATATTGACAATTTCCTCAACAAATAAAAACTAGACTAATGTGTCAGTTAGGGACTAGTGGAGAACTGAACAAGAACTACGTCTGTTGTCCCCGGACCCCACGTTGAGAAACACTGCCCTTACATCATCGTATAAAAGAGTGTGTTACTGAAAAGTAACGGTGTGGTGGACACATACAAGGTTTTCACCAGTGGTGTTAAAGTAACTAAGTACATTTACTTAAAGTAATACTAGGTAACGTTTTCAGTAAAACTAAAGTTAAATTGTATATCTTTTGTGAGTGGCAAATGTTTCACAACACCCACTCCATGAATTTCACCCCCGAAAGCCTTTTATTTATATATTTTCTATTGAACGCTGTCGAGCATGACTTTCCCTCGAAACGTCATCTGGCCGGAAATTTTGCGTTAGTTCCTGTTTGGCCAGGAACTACCACGCCGGTTTCCTGTTTGGCCAGGAACTACCGCGCTAATAACAAAAGGAAACTCACGCTGATTTTAACAGATTGTATGATTTGAAGAACGAAAAAAAAACAGAAAAAGAAAACACAGCTCACAGTAACTAATGCTCCACTGGCTAAGAGAAACGATCCACAGATCGTATAAAACAATTAAAAGAACGCTTTTTGAAACACTTCCGTCTTCCGGTGAAAACGAATGGAATTCTGGGTAACAGAGAAATAAGGAAACGGCCTGCAGTGACGGTAATGACCAGCAGAGGCTGCTAAAAGTCGTTTTTTGGAAATTTGCACAGAACAACTTTAAGTACTGTACTTAACTCTCTCACTGCCAGACTTATTTCTGGCTGCGTTTGGCCACTGCCAGAGATTTTTTCGATTTTCTTACCTTTTTCAAGTAGTCACAGAATATTTATCTCCAGTATGATCGATCCCTTTGATGGTTGCTAATCACTGAGGGTTATACGGTGTGGTTTCACAAATGTCAACGAGGTCATCGCGACCTCGTTGACATTAATTGTCTGCCTTTGAAAACAACACGTCTGGGCCAAAAATACATAGTAAAAAAAAAGTACACAGGAGCCGAGATACAGCCTTTTTAAGTAATAAGTTAAACAAGAAGTGAATGGAGCAGCAAATCTTCAGATCATGATATCTTGGGTTCTGAACGTTTTTTTTCTCAAAAAAAAAAAATATATATATATATATATATATATTTATTTTCAAAAACTCATAACTCGTTCTTGGCAGCCAGAGAGTTAAGTACAATTTTGAGGTATTTTTTACTGGAGTATTTCCAATTTTCAGTACTTTTACTTCTACTCCACTACATCTAAGAGGCAAATATTGTACTGGCAGAGATGTGCGCTCCACTGAGCATGTGAACCTTTCTAGTGGTTTTTAGTCATGGCTGCCAGTTCCCACCTGATGTCGTGAGGGAGCTCTGACTGCTCCACACCGTACTGAATAACTACTAGCTTGCATAATGTCTTCAGTGTTGGACTTAAATCTAAGATGTACAGATCATCAGAGAGTTGGCTTCCAAAGAGTATGATACGATCTCCCACCATGCAACATGCACCATAATACATCTGAGAAGGGCCGTTTCCCTTGAGTTCAACCTTATTCCAGGTGAAGGTCACTGGGCTGAATTTCCACACATCATTTAAGTATTTCCCGTTGTAGCCACCATATATGTACAGCTCTCCATTGTAGGCAAAGGCTGAATGACCCCGGCGTCCTTCTGGGAGAGGCTGTGCAGGAGGTGTGTTCAGCCAGTTGTTGGTCTCTGTGTCAAACACTCTGATGTTGTAGTAGAACCCCTGGTCCCCATAGCCCCCAATTACAAACATCTTTGTCCCGATGATGGTGGCAGAGTGACAATATGAAACAGGTGTTGTAGTTCCTCTGGTGTTAATTAAAGCCCAGACCATTGTGGTGGTGTCCAACTTGTACATCTCATTAGTGTATCTAGTCCGGTTGACGACTCCTCCATAGATATACATGATCTTCTCCAAGACAAAGGCTGTGTGGTAGTACCTCGCCTCTGGAACAGTTCCAGAGATCTCGGGCTTGAACCATCTGTGGGAGCCGACATCAAATCCATAGAGCAGGTTGCAGTAAGGATATCCTCCCCAGATGTAGACGCAATCTTCTATAAGTACAGCTGTGTGGCCCAGGCGCCTGGAGGGAACATCAGGGGGACCTTCTCCTCTTCCATGTGTCCATGGGGGCAACTTCCTCCATCGCAGAGACACTGTGTTAAAGATGTGGACTTCCATCTGAACACTGTTCTTCTTGTGATAGCTTCCTTCAAATGAGTACACCTTGTGTCCGACTACCACAGCAGCTGGGCTGTAATTAACATGTCCTTTCAGATGTATCGTCCAGTGAAACATTTCACCATTACACCAGCACCACTGTGAATCAGTGCAAATAATTAACAGAAAGGGTGTTAGAAGGCAGGGCAATTTATTTCCCATAAGTGGCTGAATGGTGTTGTGTTAGCAAATACAATAACAACATTTAAAAGGACAATTACATCTGATGTCATAATGATGTTGTGATATCACTGCGTGATGACATCATTATATGGAATAGCTAATGACGTTACTCAACCTGAATGTCTATTTGAGCTAAATCTATGATCAGATTTTTGTCAGTACGAATGACATTTCCATATTTGGGCAAAAATGTGATAAAGACGCGGAGGATTTCCCCTTTAATCAGGCACTGCTGATTATCAGGTGTGTAGATCTGCTTTCTTTTTTTTTTATTGTGAAAATGTGTGCAAATCTTTGCTTCTGGTGGTCCCTTTGAGAACCACTGATTATAGAAACATGAGTTTAAAAAAAAGGATTTAGAAGACATTTGTAGAATCCCCCAGAAGTAAATATTTGAGTAACAAATGTTCGCTTTAAAAAATATATATAAAGACTTGCACACATTTTCAAGAGTAAAAAAAAAAGGCAGATCTACAAGCTTATATCGCGGAACTCTGTTTTGAATAGCCAAAGAAATAAAAAAATGACACACAGATGCGTTCCCGGTGTTAAAGGGTTAAAACCTTGGGTATTCACACCACAACAGTTTATTGTCCCTGTCTGACAGAAATCTATCTCCATATTTACACTTTGTGTTGTTTTTGTCCGTAAACGAATGCCCCTACATCAGTGTCTCTTGAACTGTTTCATGTCAAGGACCCCCAAATTAATACGTATTTTGCTGCGGACCCCCATCTGAAAATGTGCCAAGGACCCCCGTACTAGATTTGTGTTATCTAATCATTTTTTCAAGACTTTTTGGATAATAGCCGCTTCACAATTTTGCTGGGGAACCCCCTAGAACCCTCCAAAGGACCCCTGGGGGTCCCCGGACCCCACGTTGAGAAACACTGCCCTTACATCATCGCATAGAGTGTGTTACTGAAAAGTAACGGTGTGGTGGACATGCAAGGTTTCCACCAGTGGCGTAAAGTAACTAAGTACATTACTCAAGTACTGTACTTAAGTACAATTTTGAGGTATTTTTGGGCGGTGCAACCGCCCCTATATGTGAGGTTTGGACAACGACCCAATTGCACTCCCCAACCCTGCGCTGTGATTGGCCACCATTGTACCCCCCTAACCCTGCACCGTGATTGGCCACCATGACTCTATTCAGGACTGTGATTGGCTAGAAACACATGACACATGTGCATAGCCCTATAAATAGGACTATGCACTTAAAAAAACACTTTTATGTTTTTTTTTAACTGAATCACTTCCATCACTGTGATGACCACTGTGACCACACCGCCCACTTCACACTGGGTGTGATGTTTTTACTCTACTGGAGTATTTAAAATTTTCAGTACTTTTAAATCTACTCCACTACATCTCAGAGGTAAATATTGTACTGGCAGAGATGTGCGCTCCACTGAGCATGTGCAGGGTTCCTGCACCATTTGGAAAGTCAAATTTAAGACTTTTTAAGACCCTTTTAAGACCTCAACAAATGTAATTTAAGACCCAAATAAATGTCACAACAATGTCTTCCTATTGAAGACATTGTACAATGTCTTCAATTGTACAATTTGTACAATTGACATTGTACAAATGGAACCAAATGGACCGACTTGTATATCTGCTATTTTTGAATAGCCAAAGTGTGAATATATGGATAAAGTGGTTACACGGATGCGTTCCCGGTTTGATAGACATTTGTTTCTGCTTTTCTGACCCCTCAGGAGTGTGCAAAGCGCATCGCCAAGGTGTCGGCGGACGCCAAGCTGGAGGTGGACGAGGAGTCCTATCTGAACCAGTTCAAACCCCACCTGATGGACGTGGTCTACACCTGGGCCAACGGAGCTTCCTTCGCTCAGATCTGCAAGATGACCGACGTCTTTGAAGGTCAGATATTATAGACACGCTGCATCACATCCCAGGCTTTTTCCCCACGCGGTTTCAATTGTTCTCTTTTGACCATGTACAGTATATATTATATTTTTATCTACTAATAGTATGTATACTATTTCATATACTTGTGGGGTGTGGGTGGAGGTTGATTTTAAGGTGTCAAACCTGGTCTGAATCCAAACTAATTGAAACATTGTTAAATTGTGTTTGATACATGTCTATGCAACATCAGAATACATACACAATTTCTCTCAATGCATCAGTTAAGCAATATTGCTTTGGTCAGCCCAATAATTGTAGTGTGGTTAATGTTAACACATTGGCTGCCAATTATTTCAGATTTTTTGCATAGACTGCCAGAGATTTTTCAATGAAAAAACAAAAGTACTCAGGAGCCGAGATACAGATTTTTTAAGTTTTAAGTTAACAAGGAAGTGGATGGGAGTCTAAATCTTCGAAAAATCATATCTCCTTGGTCTTTAGGTAAAAAAAAAAAAATATATATATATATATGTATATATATATTTTTTATTTTTTTTCCCCCAATAAAACGCAGATCTGCGTCTTTGGCAGCCAATGTGTTGTTAATAGCAGTTTTGTAACATTGTTAGAATCTCACTGCAAATCAACATGGCAGTTAGAGGAATAGTTAGAATATGGAAAAAAGAGAACAGCGAGGAAAGACACAGGAAAGACAGACGAGGTCAAGTCAACAGGAAGGCACAGTCGAATCAAAATATACAAAGTCCAACATACGGTAAATAAACTACGGAAGACCGTTTGCTATGCTACTGTGTTTCTATGCATGCATTATAATGTGTGTGTGTGTGTGTGTGTGTGTGTGTGTGTGTGTGTGTGTGTGTGTGTGTGTGTGTGGCTGCAGGTAGCATCATCCGCTGCATGCGGCGTCTGGAGGAAGTTCTGAGACAGATGTGTTCGGCTGCCAAGGCCATCGGCAACACTGAACTGGAGAAGAAGTTTTCTGAGGGTAAGAGAAGCTAAAAAGAGCTAAAAAAGAATAATTTTACACTTTGGGCTATTCAAAAATAGCAGATCTACAAGCTCGCAGCGCGGCACTGAGTGCCGTGCTGCAAGCTTGTAGATCTGCTATTTTCTGAAAAATCGTGAAAATGTGTGCAAATCTTTGAATATATATATATATATATTTTTTTTTTAAAGCGAACATTTTTTTAACTCAAATCTTTGCTTCTGGGGGGTCTCTGGAACAAAATATTTTGATGGAGGTCCGCGGCCAAATATACATATCATTTTGGGGGTCCTTGACATGAAAAAGATTGAGCACCACTGATATAGAAACATAGGTTTTTGAGAAAACTGTTGAGATTTAGGAGACGTAGATGTAGAATCGGCTTCAGGTCTCAATGGGTCGAGCATGATTCACACTTCATTATACGACACTATTATTATACTTAAACCCTGTAGGCTTATGTCGGCCATTAGTCCGCTCCACAAATTGTAGTTTATTAGCCACGAAACATTATGATCTGTTACTACTGGAGGGAGTCGCAATGATGTCACTCTTTTGTGATTTTGTAGATTTTTATCCCAAAACACGTCGTGTGTAAACAAACACCAGTGTAAACAGGGACGTCACGGGCTCTCAGAAGGTGGGGGGGGTGGACTTTCGGTGGACTATACCCCTTGTTTTATACTTTGGCTATTCAAAAATAGCAGATCTACAAGCTCGTAGATCTGCTATTTTTGAAAATTTGTGCAAATCTTTGAATATCATTTTTTTCAAGCCAACATTTGTAACTGTGAAATATAAACAAATTTTGTATTTTAGAAAATGTGAGGTTTTTGGGCGGATTTTGTTCGTTTTTTTCCTGTGTTTTGGTTACTTTATTTCGGTTTTAGGGTTAGCTTTTTTCATTCTTATTTTTGCCTGATTTGCCTCAAAATATATAAAAAATATTATTATTATTATTATTAAAAAAAAAATTAAGTGGGGGGTATAAAATCACGGATCTGTGAGAGTGAGGGTGTCGCGTCGTACGCACAGTGAATGGCCGTGTAAACAAGATGTCAGAGTCAAAAGTACATCATCCATCAAGTCGGCGTGAGACACATTGTGGTTACCAATGTTTGGTTGTTGGTAAAAAAGCAGCTTTTGTCGAAATGTGGCGTTAAAAACTAGGGCTGGAAATCGCTAGGTACCATTCGATTCCGACTCAGAGGGCTACGGTTTGATTATATTCCGATCATTGCGGAATGTGTCCATTTATGTGTCACTGTCAACTCCAAGGGTATATTTGCCAACATCAACAATTGCAGAAAACCAACAAGAAAAAAAAAAAAAATTGTAAAATAATACTGACTTATAACAAAGGCTTCTCAATATTCAACCAAAATATGGCTGCTGCTCTGTGCAATTAGCAATGAAAATAGCAAAAAAATATTAATAATCGATTTTTGACATTTTTGAATCGATTCATAATCGTCCATGTCAGCATCGCGATTAATCTATGAATCGGTTTTATTTTCCACCCCTAGTAAAAACATAGTATGACGTTTTTAGCGTTTGATTGATTTGATGACTTCCTCATCTCTGGGATTTTGAAAATATGGGATTCATTGCACTTTTATTTTCAATATTCAGCCTATAATCCTTTCATGTATTTCTGTGTCTGTCTTCAGGAATTACAAAGATCAAGAGAGATATTGTGTTTGCTGCCAGTCTCTACCTATAAACACCTTCCTCATGCACCGCAGCTCACATTTGAGGACCTTTCTTCTTTTTTTTTTTACTGGTTTAATAAACTGTCAATGGACAAAATGTACAGAATGATGGTTGTTTATGTACGGTGTAATCCAACTTTGCGCCGTGTGGTTATTGAAAAATAATACAAGTTGATTATTCCACTTATATCATGGCCACCTCCCACACAAGAATTAACATGTATAAGAAGTGTTCATTTGTATTTTAGAGCGATATGACCTTTAAATATATGTGGCACAATCTTCATCTACCTTGGAATAAATATTACCGTAATTCTACACTGAGTTAGAGATGCTCTATTAAAGGAGTAGTTCACCCAAAAAAATACTTATTTTCTATCAATTACACATTGAATTCATGGATCTTTTTTTCTCTGTTTGTCGCATTCCTAAGCCAATAATTTGATGACCGGGTGTATTTCCGGTAGGAGACACAAAGAGTCTACTTTGAGTCTCCTACCGGATGCATTAGCATCTTTCCGCTGATAATCAAAGTATTGGTTTATGGATTTTTTTAAAAATCCATGAATTCAAGGCTTCATAGGGCATGTGCAATCGATAGAAATAAGTCTTTTTTTTGGGTGAAGTACTCCTTTAACGACAAAGGAATGAATGTTGTCTGACCATGTTACAATTATCATTAACCATCTGTCCATCAGTTGTCCTGTTAAATCTGTTCCTGTCGACTGGATTTGTGTTTTATATTTCCAAATTCTTATCGGAGTAGATTCGCATTTTTTGTATTGAAATCTTTGTATTGGGCAAACTCATCTATTGGGAGTTTTTTGTATAATTAGTCATGCCATGGTGCGAAAATAGCCGATCTACAAGCTCACAACTCGTCATGCTGCAATGCGCTGTGAGCTTGTAGATCTATTTTCGCTGGTACGCCAGGTCGAAAATGGTTACGCTGGTGTTATTTTAAGCTATGGTCTGATCAAGGATAACAGTGTATACTTTCATTCAGGAACAAATCCTTTGTACTGAATGCTGAGCTGTTGACGCATTTATGCATTAAATGCATGTTTCATGTTGCTGGCTTGGATTTCTGGGCCAGAGTTCACAAACCCCTACAGTAGAAGACGACATCATTGTAGTAATTTAAGTGAATATTTCTGTTTACTTGTTTTTGTTTATGCCCATTATAATAAGTAAAATGGTTCATTGTGATTTTATCTTGACTTCGCAAACAAATACAATTTAAGACTTTATTTGTACTCATGGCTTTATTTTTATTTTTTTAGTTTAATTCAAAAACCAGGACATCAACAAGACATTTGTACATATCTGTAACACGCTTTCAATAAAAAAAAAAGTCTATATAATTTCTTCTTACTTACAGATTATACAAAAGTATGGTATCAGTTTGCTTATCTTATGTTTATATTAATTCTGGGATATACAGGTAGCTGTGCTAGCAGCAGTTAGCAGTACAGCGAAGGCAACACGGGACTCAAAACTGTCTTTATTTCCAGCTTTGACCCAAACACGAGGCAAGTCACATTGATTTGTGTAGAAGGTTGGATTCTGATTGCAGTGAGTCAGCATCTCCTGACGGGCACCACTAGTAAGGCTGCCCTCTCGTCTAGGGGTTTTCTCTACCAAATCCTAGCCTTTATGTATTCTTTCCTCATTGTTTGATATGCTACCCTAACCCATGAACCGTTTGAAAATAAGTCGGCTCCCCACTCCTTGCCTATGGCAGTGGTTCTCAACCTGTGGGTTGGGGTCCCCACGTGATTTTGAGGGGGTCCCCAGATGACAGTGAAGTGACAATTTAAGAACTTTTAATACCTAAAAAAGGCCATCACTGCATCAAAAGTAATCGACATACTACAAAAACTGCTCAAACATTGGCGAAATTATCAAATAATATAAGAGAGGCTAGCGTTGTGAAAAAAGCCGATCTACAAGCTCACAACCCCTCGCTTGCGAGGGGTTGTGAGCTTGTAAATCTGCTATTTTCACACAGTTTATCTGTGGAACTGAGTCAAACAAAATGTAATGCCTGAACTCCTACAGGCTACAGTTCAAATATGATTATTTTCGGGGGTTCGGGCCTGTAAAGGTTGAGAACCACTGGCCTATGGCAGCTGAAGCGTGACGATCTTGGCTACTACTGGAACTTCATTTTGGTTTTGTCAAGTTAAGAGGTATTTGGTGTAAATGTATCAATTAAATTGGTTATCGCTTTTTGCATGGATACAGCTATAATTGTAACAGCCGTTTAACCGAAGTGCATCTTGCGCTGTAGTGGGGGAAACATGGGTGTCGGAGGGGGTGAGCAGATTTTTGAAGATCGATGATGACGAGGCACAAAAATGTTTCAACCATTCTGGCAGGAGCTTTAAGGGGCAGAGCCCCGAGTCTTATAGGCAGAGTTTACTGAGTCAGATGCTGACAACACACTAAAGAAAAGAGGAGAAACACACACACACACACACTGAGATCTATCGTGTTATGAAATCTTCATACTGTGCAGATAATTTTCAATACCCTGTGATGAAGGAAAGATATCGCACAATGCAGCTTTTAACACTGGACCCAACAGATATAATATTTGCAGTCAGACAAAATTAGAAAACAAAACTCAAATACATTAAATCATAGTGGTGCAATTTAACTTAATTAAGATCGACTCTCTAGATCAGCAATTGATGCGAGAGTTGCTGACTCCCAATAACGGAAAAGCACAAAGCAGGGGTTACATTCACAGGTTTTCCCTCGCCAGCAGTGGTTGAACCCTTTTTTTTAGTGGGCACACATGCATTAAAAAGTCTTCCCACCGGCTCAGCAGGTACATGCTACTGTATAATGGTTCCTGTCCATCCAAAAGCCTTCAGCCCCGACATAACTTGTCAGCCACTTCAGTTGAGCTTGAAGGCTTGATTTAAGCCCCATTCATACTCGAATCACGCGACCAGTGTCGCGTGCGCCCCAAATAGCCGACCTACAAGCTCACAACGCGGCGCGGACGCGACGCGACGCGTTGTGAGCTTGTAGGTCTGCTATTTGCAGAATGTGATTCTATTGTGCGGACAGAGCATAAATTAGGCATTTATAGGCGCTTATGTCATCATCACTTTACTCCTGGTGGAGATGCGGTAAGACTTTGTCTTTGTCTCTACCTTTGCAGCCACTTAAAATCTAGTTTTAATTGAATCTGGAGAGCAGCAGCCAAAATGTTAATAATGCAGTCTCCTCCTCCCCCTTTTGTTTTGTTTTTTGTAAGATAAAAGATGCACATTCATCCTCTTATGTGGATTTAAAAGCAAGGACAATGAAGCACTTCTACAACACACATACTCCCATCAGCAATGCTATATGTCCATGCAGAGTATATGAGAGTAAATGGAGGGCTAAGAGAGAGAGTGTTTGATCTCTTGTTGTTTCCGTGGGGCTTTTTTTAGTTAGTTGGGGCTGTCAAAGTTTGCGTTTGTGGCTGACTCCTGGAGGGTTGTGTGGGGGATGTCGGATTCCTTCTGTGGCTCCACGCGGTTTTTGAAGAAGCCGGATACGCAAAACACCTGTAAGAGAGAGAGACAGAACAGTGTGTGTCATTGTTTGCGGCTGCATTCCCTTGTGATTAGCTCATGTCTGTTTAAAATGAAGGTAACTGATGACACAATGAACTTAACCCATGGAAGACCTGGAACGCATCTGTGTCATTTTAAGATTTCTTTGGGCTATTCAAAAATAGCAGATATGCAAGCTCATAGCGCGGCACCGAGTGCCGCGCTATGAGCTTGTAGATCTGCTATTTATTTTTTTTAAAGTGAAAATATTTGTATATATATACATTATTAACTCAAATCTTTGCTTCTGGGGGTCCCTGGAACAAAACATTTTCAGATGGGGGTCCGCAGCCAAATACATGTGCATATCATTTTGGGAGGTCCTTGACATGAAAAAGAGCACCACTGATATTATAGCCGCATACAGTTAGGATTTTAGAAGAGATTATGTAGAATCCCAAGAAGCAATAAGATTTGAGTTACAAATGTATCAAATGTAACCTAAAAATGACACAGATGCGTTCCCGGTCTAAATAGGTTAAATCCCATGTTTCGGATGAGATCATTTCAATTATTTAGTGTTTTTATTCATAAGATTTGTCCATTACTAATTGACTTCAATGAATCCCATCAAACTACCAGCTCCGGTGTCCCTCCCAGAGCCTGACAAATTGCCGGACCAAGAAAACTATCTTTTCTCTGAATATTCACCCCCAGAATAGGGACGCTACTAGGGTTCAATTAGTTAAGGTCCTGTAAGATAAAGCAGGCCTACTTACCACCAGAATGGCCATAAGAGCGCCCTGTATCAGTCCGGTCAGCACATCGCTCCAGTGGTGTTTATAATCGGACACCCTGGACAGTCCTGTGTAGACCGACGCAGCGATCAGGAAGAACTGAAGGGTGGGTCTCAGGAGCCTGGCCCATTCAACCTGGAGTCTGGCCTGAAGGTACAGCTGAGAGACAGAGGTGCAACAGTTAATAGAACGAATTGATTCCAAAAAACGTATTTAAAAAAAAAATAGCGCAAATAAGCAGATCTACAAGCTCACAAAGCATCGCAAGCTTGTAGATCTCTCTGTCCGCTCCGGTCTGTTAACATTATGGGTAACCCATTCGTTTGGCAAATTAAATGTGAAACACATCAACTATTTATAAAACAAGATACGGTATGTTGACAAAGACACTCCATACATTTGGAAACCTATTTTTTATTTAAATCAATATAGTCTTCAGTTAATTTAGGATCATTTTAAAAGTAGGCTAACTCTCATAGGGATTGCATTGACAGCTGCATCGTTCTCCCGGACCTGGAGTGGGTGCGCTGTCTCAATTGTGGGAGTGAATTTGTAGTCCGCCGTGTGTCTCTATGGGTGCGAAGAGGGGCACAACCACGGGCGGGACTTGGCAAAGGGTCAATTGTGTTCGCGGGGCGCTCGGTCAAGCCGGATGCACCATGGCTGTGCCACCCCCGAGCGCCACTTGTTATCTAAATCTAATCTAACAATTCATGTCTTGCCAATTCCTTAATGACAGGGCGGAGATTATATGAAAGCCTTATCTTACTGGAAAGTTCTGTCAATGTAACGTCATCCTTTCCGATGTGACATGAATCGGTCACTCACGAGGTATTTACAAAGACCTGTTGCTGTTCAACATGTGTCTCTTATGTATATAGACCTATGCTTATCTTCCTATTTTACACTCCTAATGCAAACACTGTCATCTTAATTGGTTGTGAAAGAAAACAGACACTCCTTTTTGTAGGTAATTTATTACAGCTATTTGGAAATTCCTATTTGGTTTTCCTGTACTAATGGGTTTTGTCTCCATATGAATGTTGCTACTCGGGGTTGAACCGGTGGGGTGTTAGCGTCTAGCTTTGGGAGAGCTCTTGTCTTGTCTGTCTGCATGCATGTACTTGTTTGTATTGTATGTCCTGTTGATTTGTGCTACGGACCCCCTCGAGAATGGGGTTTATCCTCCTAATGACGGGTTTTGTCCATTCCAGGACATTGTCACATAGCCTCAGCCAGCTTAGCCAGCGGTGTTGGGCAGTTAAAGCAGTTTTGAACAAAAACATAACAAAACTTAACCCATTAAGACCTGAGGCGATTCTTAGAAATATTTCCTAAATCCTATGTTTTTTTCCAAAAAAATGGATTTTCTTTTTTTCAAGATTTTTCAAAAATAGCAGATATACAAGCTCATAGCGCGGCACTCGGTGCCGCGCTATGAGCTTGTAGATCTGCTATTTTTGAATAGCCAAAGAAATCTAAAGTGACACAGATGCGTCAGAGCAGCTGTATTCATTCACAAATGAAGCTTTGACTGGGAGCCCTTTTAAGCCTCAAGTGTGCAGACTCTAATTTTGAATCTGTCTTCATTCCCAGTGCCACCGATAGGATCATTGATTATATAAACATTATAAAAGCCACTCCAAAAACATTGCATGTCATTGTTTGCACATATGCAACATACTGTGTGGAGTAATGGACAACCCTCAGGGTTCCAAACCAAATGGACCCTTACATGTCCGTAACTCTGAGAGAGTACACATGGGTCCATTAGGTTCCATGTGTACACTCTCAGAGTTATGGGGTCCTTGAAATGAAAAGGAGCACCACAATTCAACTGGGGTGAGCACTGGCATAGCTCTCATATATTTAACATTTGACCTCGCCTAGCAGTTATTAACCTTTTTAACAGTTTTTTCTTTTTCTTTTTACCTCTTGGCTTTAAACAGTATCTGCCATTAAATAATAATTATGAATCAACAGGTATATATAGGTTTATTCTGATACTTACAGCCAAGAACAGCATGCAGTACATGGAGAATGAGGAGTGTCCAGAGTAGAAGGATAACCTAGAACAAGAACAAAAGGTATTATGTTTGTTCCCTCTACAGCAAATCTGTTCACTGAAAATAGGGATCTACAAGCTCACAACGCATCTAAAATCTTAGATCAGAGGTCTTCAACAGGGGGTCCTCAGAGTTACTACAGGGGGTCCCCCAAATCTTTGTGTGATATGATTATTTGTTTACTTTTTACATTAACCACTTGAACCCTAGTATCCCTTTTCTGAGGAGAACTTTAGCCAAAAATAGCAGATCTACAAGCTCACAACGCCTCGCGCTGCGAGGCGTTGTGAGCTTGTAGATCGGCTATTTTTGGCAAAGAGTAGGTGTGTAGAGGGAAAAAATAGCAGTAAAAGTTTATCTGAAACACAATTTTATACAATATAGAGTAGGGGGTCCCTGCTTCATATCTCTCTCAGCTAGGGGGTCCTTGGCCTGTAAACGTTGAAGACCCCTGCCTTAGATCTTTTGCCGGATATTTGACATTTTTTGAAGAATGTTCTCCTATTATGCCATGCCCAGAATGGCGATGCTGGGGTTCATGTGGTTGAAGGACCATACGGTGATCCGACATGCCCATTGGCTCAGACTAATGGTATACTAGACATTACTGCCAACCTAGTTTGTTTTATTTTCCCTAGAAGACAATGGATTCCATTCATTTCAGTACAATCTAATAATCAACTTGCAGGGACTTGAAACTCACTTTCAACACACTCAATATCATTGTGTGGTATATTTTTTACCACACAATGTAAACATCATGAACAGCAAGCCATTCATGAGAAAATAGTCAATGTGTATGATATATGGCCAAAGCTGTAAATAGATCACATGTGTTAATGGCGGTAAGATCCTTTATGAATTTTCCACATATAACACTTATAACAGACCAATATTGATAGGCGACATATAGACAAATCCACAGAGCGCTCCCCTGGCGCAATCATATCTGCGGTGTCAGAGTGCATTGCGCACCGCAAAGGGGTCTGACACCGCAGCGCTCCTGTGGATTTGTCTATAGCAGGGGTAGACAACCTTAGGCACAGGTGCCAACATTGGCACAGGGGAGGGTGAACACTGGCACACTGGCATAAGTGAGTGTTTTCTTGGACCAAATTAAGGAACTTAAAGGTAATACAGCTATTGTTCCATTGTTCCACAAAAACACCACAAAGACTTCCTGACAGGCCTTTAAAAAAGGAAACAAATAAACGGCGAGCGCCATCGATGTCAATGAAGATGCAAATCCTGTGTGAAAGGACCATAACCAATTCATGAACGCACGCACAGGCATAGGCACGCACGCACTCGCACACACACACACACACCTTAGGCACTCTGACACACCCATATCCAGGCTATGGGGTCCATGGAAGATTTATTAGTGTGTTTATGTGTCTGAATAATGCAGTGGGCGGGGTGTAGACTGTAGTCTACTTCCTGTTTATATAAGAAGTGGTGCGCAGTGCTTTCTATGTATAGGCTGGTGACACGACTAGACTGGGTTACTCCCAGCAACAGGTACACACACACACACACACACACACACACACACACACACACACACACACACACACACACACACACACACACACACACACACACACACACACACACACACACACACACATACATACACACTGGGGTCGGGGTATAATATTACAGTGCAGTAGGGCACCAGGGCACCATTCCACTGCAGGGGGTTGCCTGGCACAGATTGGTTTGGCGTTCATGTTGGGTTTGGGTTTCACATTGCTATCTTCTTCATTCATCAACAGATGTACAGAATCTGGACAGCACTGTGGGCTAGAGGAACCTGCAGCACCACCATAATATTGTTAGTTCAGCTATAATATATTCAAAAATAGCAGATATATCTGCTATTTTTGAAAAAATATAAAAAATGTTTGGAATGTTTTTGAATAAAATTTCTTTTTTCTTTTTACATAAATCTTCTCATCTGGGGGTCCCTGGCACAAACAAATTCAGATAAGGGTCCGAGGACAAATATATATCAATTTGGTGGTCCTTGGCATGACAAAATGTGAGAACTACTGCACCAAAGTATAACCAAAGTATAAGCAATCACTTCCACCTTACCTTGGTCATTAGTGTTGTTGTCAAGAGAAACCCGGGCCCACGTTGAGAAACACTGCTCTATACAAATACTGTAGCCGTGACAAAACTGTGTCAGAGGGATATCTTACAATATAGCCTCTAGGGCTTTAACGCCAAACTATATTATCTTTCCATTACTGCTTCTCTCCTCCTGGCTTCATGCTTCATTCAGTGTTACAGTAGCTCTACTGTCAAAGGCAATGAACTATGTATACAGTAGATGCGATCTCCAACATGTTTAATGTTGGTGGAGACACCAGTCAGACCCAACAAACAGCCCACTAGTAACACAACCCGATGTCACAACAATACAGACCTCTAAACCAACCCTGTGGTAAAAGATTTGATCTGCAGGCCCTAACAAAAAGTATACAAATGTATGTAGGTACATACAAGCACTACATAGCAAGAAGCAGACCCAGTAAGTCTTGTCAACACGTAGGCATCAGACCCAATAAGTCTCGGCTACACGTAAGCAGCAGACCCAGTAAGTCTCGTCTACTCGTAAGCAGCAGACAGTAAGTCTGGGCTACACGTAGCCTATGACTTGGCACCCTACATAATATACAGACTTGGTGCACCAATATGTGTGTGTGTGTGTGTGTGTGTGTGTGTGTGTTTGTGTGGTCAATTAAACAGTCTCAGGTTGTGTCAGCAAGATAAACCACAGTAGCACTCATAACAACCAATCGGCGGTTGGGGACTTGTATGCAGTCGTGTGGCCGACCGTTCTCATGCATTTTTCTCCTCAGTTGGTTGGTGTATCAATCTGAAATTGATTGAAGCTGATTTTTTACATTTCCCAAATTTAATATGTTTATTAGGGCATTTTTGCCAGTCTATATGGGATCTGTTGCAGTCTAAACACTCCTGTACTGGCGTATATGGTACATGCTTAATTTTCTTTTAGCACGTTCTCTAAATGTTTATATGGTGCAGCACCTCACAACATGGCTGCCCCCCCATCCATTGAGTTCAAAGGACAGGTGGGTGGCGCCATCTTGTGAGGTCCGGCGCTATTACTTTCAACGGCGCGACGTCACGTAATTCTCTTTCTATATTTGTTTTATGGAGTAGGTGGAGTAGTAGATGGCTGAGTAAAGCAGTCACACATGGCCTGAGTCAAAGTAATTAGACTCAGAGCTGGGTGTGGCTACCTGCCTGCCTACACACCTGCTGTGCATCGATGCACACAGGATAGATCAGTCATCCCCACACACACACATACATGGGTGAAAGAGACAAAGCCTCTGTCATGACAAGTTTGTAATGCTTAAGTGCATCAGATATTAGACTGTCTGCATACATACCATGTACATCAGTGGTTCTCAACCTTTTGCAGGCCGCGACCCCCCAAAAAATCATATTTGAACTGGGGAACCCCCACCCTGATAATAAGCACTCGCTTCCACAGACAAATATTGTGAAAATAGCAGATCTACACACTCACAACGCCTCGCAACGAGCTTGTAATTGCCTCTTTCTTATATTATTTGACAATTTGGCCAATATTTGACCAGTTTTTATTGTTCATTACTTTTTCTTTTTTTTTTTTACAGATTTTGTAACCCATTTTTTCACCCAGTGCCAATGCCTAATTAAGCTTGTAATCCTGGGCGCTACTCTCCCTCTGCCAGCCTAGGGAGAGCCCAGAACTGAGCTCATGCTTCCTTCAATGCATGAGAAGTGAGCAGGCCGCTTCTTATCACCTGACAGGGGGGAGTTTCCCCCGGTAGGACGTAGCGTGTGGAAGGAACACGTTATTCCAACCAGTTCCTTTCCCCTCCATCAGGCGCCCCGGTTGACCAGGGGGAGGCAGTATAGAAACTCCACACAAAAAGGCTGTTTCACTAACCTGGAGTTGGGGTTGGTTCTATCTTTTTTGTGAGGTATTAAAAAGGTCTTAAAAGTCCTTAAACTGTCACTTCACTGTCATCTGGGGACCCCCCCTTCCCCCAAAATCATGTGGGGGGTCCCGACTCACTGATGTACATGACATTGTCTTATGACCTCTGTACCTTTCTATCCCGAGGGCTGCTCAATGAAGTGCTCACATTACAGTAAGATGATCTGGACAGGAGCAGGTTATCTTACTCTCTCCTCTAATGCAGCCTTTATTTGTTGTGTTTATGATTAGCAGACACAGCTAGACCAGACTACTGTACATAAATATAGCCATCCTTCAACATAACATGAACCAAGAGTCCTCATTAGACCTCTAGATGTTATAGCAGTGGTGGAAAAAGATATATTTTACTTAAAAGAAGCAATACCACAATATAAATCATACTCTGTGTTACAAGTGAAACTTATGTTTTGGTATGCGGTCAGGTTTAGGCCTGGCTCAGGGAAGAGGACGGCCCTGCCATGCATAGTCCCTCATGGTGCACTGTTTGGAGGTGCGACAGGCCCGTAGGCCTAGCAATGAAGACCATCCCTCTGTATAAAATAATGTGCAGACAGATTGATTGGCCAACCCGCGACATACTAAAGCCTATACAACTTGTGCTATAACCACGCCCCCCTCCTGTGGCCAACGCGGAAGTGCCTCTTGCCTACAACAACTGCGGGCTATTTTTTGAGCCTGTGTAGTTTTTGACCGCGACGGCTGTGCGCCGTCTCAAGCGAACTTGAGCCACGTGAGGCACCACCGAGTGAGCTAAAGCGAGCGAGTTGCCGTGCCGAACGTTGCGAAGTTCGTTTGAGCCGACTCGGCGCTTGGCGAGAGCCAATCACAGCGCGTCCTTGCACAAGTGGTATAGGTTTTGGGATCACACGGCCAACCCACTGAGGAGAAAAATGGATACCGACAGACAGAAATAGGATACTGTACAGACTAGTACACTGACACACTTACCCACCATGGATTTATAACACTTTA
Organism: Gymnoscopelus microlampas; assembly: GCF_963454915.1. Taxonomy (NCBI): domain Eukaryota; kingdom Metazoa; phylum Chordata; class Actinopteri; order Myctophiformes; family Myctophidae; genus Gymnoscopelus; species Gymnoscopelus microlampas. The sequence goes on from NC_139958.1 coordinate 7,317,530, forward strand.
CTACTGGCCTCGTCATGTGGAGTTTGGTCTCTGACGACGACCTTTACTGATACTGTATGTTGTTGACACTGAAGAAAGCCTAATAATTATTATCTGACGGTGAAGTCTGTGCTAAGCTCAGAGTGACCTAGAGGCTTTGAGGAAGTTCAGATAAGACCTGCGGAAAGCCATCAGGGTTGCCAGGAAGAGACTACAGGGACATGATGGAGTCTAAACCACCACAGCTGTGGAAAAAGTACTCACATTTTGTACTTATCAAGTAAAAGTACGGAATTCAAGTCAAAGTACAAAAGCAGTGGCATCAAAATGTACTTAAAGTACCAAAAGTAAAAGTACTCAGTATGCAGAATGTCTGTCTTTCAAGTTTTCAAATGTATAGCGATCTTTGGAAAATAGCAGATCTACAAGCTCACAATGCGTCGCATCGCGACGCATTGTGAGCTTGTAGATCGGCTATTTCATTTACGGCTGTTTTATGTACAAAATAAAATGAACCTTGAACCTTGATTTGCTAAATAAAACACATTGACTTTGAACTTGCACTATTGTTTCTACTTTCTGCTAATGATCATTGGCGTTGATGTTGCTGGTATATACTCCAACAATGACGTGAATATCACCTCCTCTCACAAACATTTATATGACTTGATAAAGCCAGTTAAGTATTGCTTCTACACCACAGCTAACAAGATGAGACAAGAGTATTGAGAAAGAGCTCTGCAGGAGATGCAACGAGACAAAAGACATGCAATGTGTCCACGCCGAATGGAGAGATAATATTTTGTTTTGTAATGACGAATGAAAAAACTTTTTTGCTTAATCAGAAACTGCACAGCGGTGGTCGAAGAAAGGGAACCTTGAAAGACACTTTCTGACAAACCACAAGTCATTTCACAAGACTTGTGGTTTGCCAAAAGTGAACTGAGAAAAAGAAAAAAGGAATTGAAATGTCGTTCTCGTTGTTGCATGTACACACTATCTGAAACTGCATCATGTCCTGTCATCAAGTCCCATAAATATATACAGCATTCTTTTCATTATTGTTTGATGTGCATGACACTTTCTTTCAGAATTTATCTTGCCTTTTTAGTCATATTAAACTATTGACTAGCATACAACTATTATCTGCTTAACCTTATATACTTTGTTGACCGGTGTTCCCATACTTTTCCCCTCTATACCAAACCTCTTTGTTGAAATGTGACGCATTGTGAGCTTGCAGATCAGCTATTTGCCGAATGTTCGCCTCCCCCAGAATATGGACACAACTAGGGTTCATGTGGTTAGATAACTCTATGACAAGAAAGTGCATAGCTGTATACCAGTGGTTTTAAATCAGTGGTCCGGGGACCACCAGTGGTCCTTGAGGGGGTTCCAGGTGGTCCCCAGCTAAATGGAGAGTTGGTCCATTTGGTTTCATTTTACTCTCTCAAGAGTTAAATTATTGTTTAACATATGCATTACTAATTTACAAAAAGTCTCACAATTAGAGAATGTAGAAGAATTGCTATTTTGATCAACGTTTGCTTGTTATCTCTCCTATGGTACCACATCAATACAGCATGGATGGAATTATGGACAAAAACGGTGGTCCGTGGCTCAAATACCTCATAAATAATGGACCTTGATATGAAAATGGTTGAAAATCACTGCTGTATACAAACGTCACAGAGAAGCAGAAACATACCTGCCCTCATTGACCATCCTGGTGTTTCCGGTACAAGTGAAGCTTTCGATGTACCCTTCTGAACAGTTGATGTGGTTCCAGTCCGGTTTGCAAACGTCCAGGAAGTGCGGCCTGAGCCGCCCAATAGAATACTTGGCTATGTCGGTGAGCGACTGGCTCATTGCAGCGCCAAACAGGAAAGTACCGACAGCTTTGTAAACACAGGCCACATAGCTGTTGGTGAAAGTCGACTTGGATTTGATGCGCTTTAGGTAAACTGAAAGACACTCCCCAACGATCATCTGTAGGTTAGGAGAGATACGGATACAGAGGTATGGGTTAGTTTACAAATTATGGGACAGCAATGCATGAATTGAATAATACAAATTATTGGACAAGTACACTTCGCTGCTGTGTGGGGAAACCTTGTATGGAAATGGACATGGACAAAAGAACCTATGTTCCAGTGGATCCAATGTAGTTATTATTTAGTCACAAGCTCTTGTTAATGATTGTCATTGGTTAAAGACAGACTTTCAAGCTTGTGAGCTTGTAGATCTGCTATTTTTGCATTCATTTATGTAAAACACATACAAAGATGTAGATACAAGGTTCCTGGCCCACAGCGACGAATTGCAACTACAGAGTTTTACTTGTTTGATCGCTCTCACACAGTACAACTACATAGTTGTACTTGTTTGATTGCTCTCAGACAGTACAACTACATAGTTTTACTTGCTTGATTGCTCTCACACAGTACAACTACAGAGTTTTACTAGTTTGATTGCTCTCAGACAGTACAACTACATAGTTTTACTAGTTTGATTGCTCTCAGACAGTACAACTACAGAGTTTTACTAGTTTGATTGCTCTCAGACAGTACAACTACAGAGTTTTACTAGTTTGATTGCTCTCAGACAGTACAACTACAGAGTTTTACTAGTTTGATTGCTCTCAGACAGTACAACTACAGAGTTTTACTAGTTTGATTGCTCTCAGACAGTACAACTACATAGTTTTACTAGTTTGATTGCTCTCAGACAGTACAACTACAGAGTTGTACTTGCTTGATTGCTCTCAGACAGTACAACTACAGAGTATTACTTGTTTGATTGCTCTCAGACAGTACAACTACAGAGTATTACTTGTTTGATTGCTCTCAGACAGTACAACTACAGAGTTTTACTTGTGTGATTGCTCTCAGACAGTACAACTACAGAGTTTTACTTGTGTGATTGCTCTCAGACAGTACAACTACAGAGTTTTACTTGTGTGATTGCTCTCAGACAGTACAACTACAGAGTTTTACTTGTTTGATTGCTCTCAGTACAACAAAGCAAAGTAAGAAATATTGAAATATAAATCAAACATGGAAATATCAAAATTAAACATATTTGATGACAGTAAGTAAAGTTCACAGATATGGAGGCATAGCCGGCAGCATAATTTATGTAAAAATGATTATTTAAAAAGAAAATACAATTTTAAAAAGGTAGAACTGGAAGGAACAACCTATGTGACCGTGACATTTTAGAGGAGTGCCCACCACAAAATAATATTAATCTTCACCTGTAATCTTTTATTAGACCTGACCCTGCTTAGTGTAAATACTCCCGAACTGAAAACAATAGATGGTCATAGGATGATGTCCACTTAAATGACAAATTAAAATTAGACTTTCTTAAAAACATCAAAAGAAAAACAAAAACAGAGGTATTTTACAAAGCAGATCCAGCTCAAGCTGAAACATCACCTACTTTAACATGACAACACAAGAGGGTTTATGTGTGCGCTCGTGCATGCACACTTGTATGAAACTCATTAGAAAACGTTACTGTTCTGTCCTTGAGGACATTTGATTACTAAAGATGTTTTTTTCGCAACCTTTCTAATGCAATCAGTCTCGAGGGCTCCCTCCATCCACAAGGAGTTGATGACACACTCCCTGTTATTGCTTTCAGCAAATTCACAGCTTTGTCGAAACTTTGGATTGATCATTTTACAAATAAACTGTTCATCTATAAATTGCTCAACCAAGTTGTTGAAGCAGACGGAGGCCCTCTTTTCATTAATTATGGATGGCTGTAGGTGAGTAGGTAGAAAAGGCCGTCTGGTAATCGGAAGGTCACCGGTTTGGCTCTCGGGGCCCCTAGTCCCAGTGTTACGAAGTGTCCTTGAGAAAGACACTTAACCTTTAACGCTGTATTTTTTAAATATATACATTTTTTATCCCACGATTTTGTAACCCATTTTTCACCAAGTGCCAAAGCTTGTAATCCTGGGCACTACTCTCCCTCTGCCAGCCTAGGGAGAGCCCAGAACTGAGCTCATGCCTCCCTCAATGCATGAGGAGTGAGCATGCCGCTTCTTATCACCTGACTCCGTGGAAGGAACACGTTATTCCAACCAGTTCCTTTCCCCTCCATCAGGCGCTCCGGCTGACCAGGGGGAGGCAGTATAGAGACCAGGATTACTGCATGTTTTTTTGTGAGGCAACCTACGCTATAGGGGACACGGGGAGAACATGCTCGCTTAACAGTCTTGAACTGTTTCAGCGTTTCCGATGTACAGTAATGACCGTATGACGTAAGCATTTGTCACCAACCGTCTTGAGTCTTGAGAGACTACATTGCTCCTAATAGTTAGGATGGGTGAATGCAGAATGACAAATTCCATGTACAGTGACTACTAACCCCGACAACAAAAGGGGGACTAAATTATTATAATTATAATAATTACACATGCTCTGCTTTCTATTTATAAAGTTAAAACATGCATTGAAGAAGCCTCTTTCTTGTATTGTTGATAATGAACACTGTGCGTTGGCACGTCAGCCTGTAATTGTATGAGTAACGTGTGGCCTGTGTGTGCCTGCATATTCAGACGGACTGTCTTTTGTGTTCGTTCTCTTTGATATTATCTAGAGAACTAGACATTGGAATCCAGGCTTAACATCAAGAGAAAAACTTCTTTCTGAATAAGTAGAGACGTAGGGAAGGCCTATTGTGTACTACTGTGTTTGCATAGAGACAGATGGTTGGTTCAGACCCAAAGAGGACTGTGACCACTTTCTAAGCCAGAGGCACGGACTTTATTTACATTCTTTTTCACAAGACGGGAGAGAGAGCTAAAGGATCCATGAATGGCTTCTTAGCAACACAGATTGTCATTAGGTTAACACATTGATAAAGGAGGGGAATGACATGAATGGAAAATAAAACAGTGGTTTCCATGGCGATTTAGGGGTCTGTAACTCAGAGACTGAACAAATGGGGTCCATTTGTTTCAATATGTACAGTCCCTGAGTCACAATAACACTGAGGATTGCATGGGGTCCCAGAGATAAGAAAATATCAAATGGGGATCCGCGTCCTAACGGATATCAAACTGGGGTTCCTTGAGATTAAAAGGGTTGGACCTGAACAGCTGGCGTAGCGGTCGCCTGACAGCGTATCGCAGGTTTGAGTCCCAATCCCGACGGCCTTTGCTGCATGTCACCCCCCATCTCTCTCCCCATTTCCTGTCAGCATACTGTACTATCCGCGACATACTAAAGCCTCTATACAACGTGTGCTATAACCACGCCCCCCTTCTGTGGCCAACGCAGAAGTGCCTTTGCGTACAACAACTGCGGAACTTGAGCCACGTGAGGGACCACCGAGTGAGCTAAAGCGAGCGAGTTGCCGTGCCGAACGTTGCGAAGTTTGCTTGGGCCGACTCAGCGCCCTTCGAGTTATATATCGATAGGGACAGAATAGTAAATCATGTTTTGGTGAGAGCGTTTGCCCCAACTGCCACTCAAAGTGGCTACTGGCCAATCACAGCGCGTCCTTGCACAAGTGGTGTAGGTTTTGGGATGACGCGTCCTATCCTATCTCAATAAAGGCATAAAAGCCAAAATAATAAAAAAGAGATCGAAAGGGTTGAGAATCACTAAAATAAACGGTAAAGCAAGTGGCCAAAGACAAATAAAAATAGGAGCCAATAAAAGGGAGGACAGAAAAAAAGAGGACAGAGGTGTTATTATATTATCACACAAAACACACAAAACAGATGCAACTTACAGTGAGCACTGTGACCGGGATCATAACGCCCCCTAACAACTGATAGGAAATGGTGTCGTCTTTAAGGGGGTACTTGATCGAATCATCGCTACAGAAAAAGCCCCGGTAGAAAGGTTTGTGCTGCACTGTGAGTATCGCAAACGGGAGTCCGGCTAAAGGCAGAAGGAAAGCAACGAGAGAAGCACAAAAAAGAAAAATAGTTATTGTTATTAAGTTATAATATAAGAGCATGAAGGCACTGCTTATTGAACATGATGACGCAACACTGCTGTTTTGTGATGAAGACATGCTGGAGGGAAGAAGAACCTGAGACGCACAAAGACAAAAGGCCAACGTCAGAGATTTTATTAAAGCTGCCATCCGTGACCTTTTTTTTCCATTGTCTAAAATTGTATTTTGACCAATACAATGTGTACTGTATGGTAGAGTGTGTTAAAGGGATAGTTCACCCCCAAAATATTATTCTATCGATTAGTCACCCCATGGAGACTTGAATTCATGGATATATTTTTGTTTTGTCACATTCCTAAGCCAATAATTTGATGACCAGCTGACCGGTAGGCAGCGGTTCCGGTAGGAGATACAAAGGAGGCTCTTTGTGTCTCCTACTGGAACCGCTGCCGGTCATCAAATTATTGGCTTAGGAATGAGACAAAACAAAAATATATCCATGAATTCAAGTCTCCATGGGGTGACTAATCATTGGGGAAAAATGTAATTTTGGGGGTGAATTGTGTGAAGCTCAAAATGTAATTCATCCTCTGCCCAAACGGGCTTTCTTTCTGTATTTATCTCAGCATGTTGCCGCTCGTACGAGGGGGACCCCCATGGTTCAGAAGGAAGTTGCGGATTGCAGCTTTAAAACACGGGGGTCAAGCTAGAGAAATAATACCCAGGAAACAGGAAAGTTGCAGCCAGGCGGGTCCTTCCTGGCTGTCAGGAACAGGAGGAATGAGAGGTTAACATGGGTACGGTTAGTGATAGCATGACAACACACATTTAGACACAAGTGGGTGTTATACAGTACAGAATGTAGTTTATAGAAAAAGACCCAAATCCCCAAAAACCTGACAAAACTCACACACAGACAGACACAAAATATATCCTTTTTATACATATGCCAAAATACACCTTAAGGCAGGGGTGTCAAACTCATTTTTCGGTGCGGTCCACATTGGTCAAGAGGTGACTTAATGTGGGCCGCAACCAGTTGCGGACGCGCATGCACGCTCACGTGCATTCAGTTATACAGCATTGTTTTTCAGTCTGTTGTCTCAGTCACTGCTACTGCCAGAGAGTAAAATAAAAGCATGACAGCTCAAGAGCCCTAAGGCTTAGGGCTCTTGAGCTGTCATGCTTTTATTTTACTCTCTGGCATCTGTACTATTTTGGGCATATCAATCATTAAAGACAAAAATGTCAAAATGAAATACATTTTATTTGATTTTTTCCCTGAAATTTCACATCTTCACAAATAGCAAAGAAAAACAGCAGATCTACAAGCAGATCTGCGATTGAAATATATGGTTAATACATGCAGTGGTTGAACTTCCACGTGTGATAATCTCCCTATTCTTTGAGACACACATCTGTGTTTTTGACCAAAAAGCACCTTTGTTTGGCCTGATTTCGGGACAGCTGAGGTTTTTTTTTCAAACAAAGGCATCACGTGACGTGACGTTGATCCCCTTCTCCTATTGGCTCATACTAGGACATGACGTATGTGTAGGCAGAAGACTATCTTCACTCACTTAAAACCATAATTTACTCTGAGTCCCAGAGGACTTTATACTAGGCCCCCCTCCTATCTTCACACTAAATATCTTTGCCAAAAACAACCGATCTACAAGCTCACAATGCGTCGTGTTGTGAGCCTGTGTGTCGACTATTTATATGGAATAGGGACAGTAGGGTTCATGTGGTTCAATGAGCTTATCATTCGCACATTCGTATGTCGTCCTGTATCAGGGAGTTTATCTAGGCCAGTGTCTAGATGGTGTTTTACTAACAGACCCACGCCTGTGTTTCCAGCTATCAGGCTGTCCTTACCTGTACTTGGGGACACCTAAACGATCGTATCAGACACCCAAGTAAGTTGGGTGTCTGATCCGCTCTCATGTTACACACTCAGTTTCTCTGCTCTATCAACTGACTGACCATTACTTTCTCTTTCTTCATATCTCTCTCCCACAGAGTGTACTGTGTATGACCTTTGCTCTTCCCTTTTGGCAAACTGACTTTATTCCTTAACCCAGATTAAGACCTGAGGGCAGGGCTGTCACCATTACAAAAAGTTGACGATTAATTGTCACAGAAATAATTGCGATTAACGATTTAATTGTGTGTTTGGCCATTGAACATTGGAACATATGAATAAAAAACGTAATTTCTGTTTGGCCTTTTAGGCTTCCTAATCAAAAATTGCACAGGGCAAATAATATGACAAATAACTGAAATATACAAAGAAATTAATGACATATTTAATAATTTTCAAAGTAGTAGAAATAGCTGATCTACAAGATTTACAACGCGTCACAAAGTGGCGCGTTGTAAAGCTTGTAGATCAGCTATTTCTGCTATTTTTGGGACATGTTTGAAAATGTGTGAACATTTTTAAACATGGATACGATTAAGACGATTATGCAAACATAAATATAAATCTCAAATAGTTGCGATTAGGCGATTGTGTAATAACTGTGACAGGCCTACCCGAGGGTCCATGCTTTCAAGATTGTGTTGAAAAGAAAATGTTTCAAAAACAACGAAGTGACGCGCTGTGAGCTTGTACATCTGCTGTTTTTGAATAGCCAACGCAAAAAGAAATCTAAAATGACACAGATGCTTTCCTGCTTTTAATGCGTCAACAACTTTCAACCTGGCATCCCTATTTTTGGGCATAATGTCTTTATAGGCGAAGATGTTTTGAAAATGTCATAGGCCGTAAGACAAGTGGTTAAAGTAATAACTTTAAAGATTCTAAATGGTTAAGGGTTGTGTGTGTGTGTTTGAGCCAATGGTCCCCCGCACCAAAAACAACTGCACTTCCTGTTTTCTCACCAAAACCATCAACGGTTGTGGTTTTTGCTTATCATACATCGTGTAACTATGGCAACCAGGCAGGCAGACAAGTGAAGTTCTCTTAACTTATATTCAAAAATCCATAACGGTATAGAGCTACCAGATGATGCGAGAATCATACCTCACTTTTAGTCAAATAAAGGAGCCCTCAAAATGCACATTTTTTGCCAAGAATATCCTGGAATCAATGAATAGCATTTACAGGTTGACAATGGGAAATGGTAAACAGCTGGAAAATCCACCCAAAAAAACCCTGGATAAGGCCTTAACCCTACAGCAACCCTGACACAAGGGATTAAACTACGCACACAGTGGCTGAACTGACTTGTACTCAACATTAGGCAGGAGACAATAGCCAGAAACAGACACGCACTGCTCACACAATAACACCATGTGTGTGTGTGCCAGCAGCACTTTCTGTCCCAGTTATGAACCAAACTGATGCCGTATTCCAGCTATTTTGGCTCAAAGCAGGAGGGAGGCGGCAGAACCTGCTGCTGTCATAAGTAACAGTCTGAAGTTTCAGTTCAGTATTCAACAGTGTCGGTCAACCTTATGTGGATTATACGGTGGACACACACTTACATTTTGCACCATAATCCCATGTGCAACGCGCTGACTTTTGTCTTTTTTGGGTGTTTTTCTCGCCCCTTAACTAACGTCCATAAGTATATCATGTATTGTATACATCTGCTGCTATGCTCACGCACCTTTATATCTTATCTCAGGTTCTATGTGTAGATAAATATGTAGATAATTTGTTTGTTGTCTTTGATTGACCTCTCTCCCCCTGCCCCTTCTTCCCTTTCTTTTTTTCTATGGAAATGACAAAACGATAGAACTTCCACCCACTTTTTTACTTCTGTAAATTTGTGATGTGACAATAAAGCTGATTCTGATTCGGACAAGTATTGACAAATGACATTTTTTGTTAATATCCTTGCCAATGTATTTTCAATCAGTGGAAGGAAGAAAATGCATAATGATCATATCACCTTTATCTCCACTGATAAGGCTGATAAGTTGCGTCTGTATGAGAGAACGATGGGCCAAACAAACATCTTGACCACAGTGGTCTTTATGATATTACATGAGCAAAAACATCCACACTCTCCAAAACGTTTATTCAACTTTTTTTTGTGTGAGTGCGGATGTTCCTTTGATGTTTATGATGTTAAGAATCTCGCCCAGCCTTTGAAGTATTTGTGATATTACACCCATTTATTATGGCGATAGAGTTATGATTATGGCCGGTAAACTTTGGTACTTCCTCATTCGGTTGGTGAAAGTGTAATTTCCGTTCTGAATAAATCATTATCAATCCAACCAGAGGTGTTTTCCCACTGTTGGCCTGTTAGATTTGAAGATTGGATGAATAACATGCAGGGGGGCCGCCAAATTTACATTAACCACTTCAACGCTCACATCCCTATTCTGGGGGGAACATTAGCCGAAAATAGCAGATCTACAAGCGACGCGTTGTGAGCTCTTAGATCGGCTACTTTCGGCCAAGAGGTTTGTTGTCAATGGAAAAAAAGAGCAGACCAAGAACCGAGCCAAAGGTCAAGTTTACAAAGTATTGACTGTTAAGTGGTTAAATGTCAGAAAACACACATTTAACATGAATCCAATATGTAGTGGGGGGTCCCTGATTCATCTCTCTCAGCTAAGGGGTCCTTGGCCTGAAAAAAAAGACCCCTGGGATAGAGAATAGGAATAGGAAGGTCTACTCTACAGCAGTGGTTCTCAAAGTGGGGTCCGCGGACCCCCAGGGGTCCTTGAGGTGGTTCCAGGGGGTCCCCAGCTAAATGACTGCTAGTTAGGAATAGGAACAAAATGGACCCTTAAGTGTCTGTAACTCAGAGAGTGTACAAATGGAACCAAATGGACCCGAGAGTTAAATTAACACTGATGAAATGGTATCAACTGGGGGTCCTTTTAAAATATTTGAAAATCACAAATCACTGCTGTACTTCCACAAAAATCGTCTCTTTGGGGCTCCCTGGCATATATTTTCGAATGGGGGTCCGCGGGCTAACACGTGTCAATTTTAGGGGTCCTTGACATGAAAAAAAATTGGGAACCACTGCTCCACACAGCATGTGTGGAAGTATCCCTGAGCTAGGCATTAAACCAACTAACTGTTTCCTGGGCTGTTAGGGATTTGTAAATAATGTAGAGGACAAATTCTAATCTACCAATGAATGTGCAAATCTACTGCAGCCAATAATACCACAACAAAAACAACAACTTACTAAAGAGGGTACAATTAATAGTATATATATGTATTATTCATTCCACCTGATGTTCTGCATTTTGTATTGAAACAAAATGCAGAACATCAGGTGGAATGAATAATTCCGCTGTACTGTTCTTCCCTGCGGGGCTGAACAGTTAAAGTTAGGGTAAGTGATATATTTTGGTTAAAACAAAATGTTTTTTGTTAAAAGGTTAAAGCTCTATATTCTGATAGTAATCATTGCTATAGAGGGTTTGTTCAGTAACAGGAGTCTCCCCGTCTCTCCAGCTCTTTAATAAACAGAAAATAAATGTTCAGGTAGGTGACAACATTTCAGCCAATCAGGAGATAGTACCCATTTATCAGCTTCATTTTTGTAATGTACCAGTTCCAATGTTGTCTTTGCGTCATCACTTCCAATTGCACTTGTTTACTCTGTATCCTGTCTGAGTTCTCTATCCCGATTGGATAAAATTGGTTTCCTGACCAGAAAATGAAGAGACATGGAGACTCCTGATACTGAACAAACACTCTACAGGAGTGCTTACTATCAGAATATAGAGCTATTTAACACTTAGTTTAACCAAAGAAAATCACTTACCCTACCTTTAATGGAGGCAAAATGGAAGACCACTCTCTGTTATTGATCTACGATCCAACGTTTATGGAGCCAGCAAAAAATCTGATGATGATGACGAGTAAAAACAAAAAAAGTAAATGGACGAGATGATGAGAATGAATCATTTGTTTTTAAGTGGACATCCTTCCTTTGCACATCTATCTATGCATTTTTTGTACAACATAACCCAAAACATCTTGGTGGAACTCCTCCTCAGCAAATCATGTCATTTACACAGAAACGTCACACTGTGTATGACAGAGCAGGACAGCTGGTCTGAGTCGTTCGTTATTAGACATATCTCTGGCTAGAACGTGGACAGCTGACCCATTGTAAACGACCATTAATATGCAGCTGTTGGGTTGATGGAAGATAGCGGCCAGCTGTCTCCTGTCTGGTCAGAAGAACGTTGTTTAACCCATTAAAACCGGGAACGCATCTGTGTGTAACCACTTTAACCGTTATTTTTATACTTTGGGCTATTTTTTTGAAAAATCGTGAAAATGTGTGCAAATCTTTGAATATATATATTTTATTTTTTTAAAGGGAACATTTTTAACTCAAATCTTTGCTTCTGGGGGGTCCCTGGAACAGCAGGTTCCGCGGCCAAATACATTTTGTCATTTTGGGGGTTCTTGACATGAAAAGGTTTGAGAACCACTGATATAGCAACGTACGTAAAAAAAAAAAGAAAAAGAGGGAAAAAACAGTTGTAGAAGACATTTGTAGAATCCCCAGAAGCAAAGATTTGAGTTAGACATGTTATAAATATATATATATTCAAAGATTTGCACAAATTTTCACGATTTAAAAAAAAAATAGCAGATCTACAAGCTCGTAGCGTGGCACTCTACGAGCTTGTATATCTGCTATTTTTGGATAGCCCAAAGAAATCTAAAAAGTGACACAGATTTTGTCCTGGTCTAAATGGGTTAATGTGGTGATTTTGAGGGAATGTTGCCGTTTCTGCCAGCAGCTCTGTGACCTTTTTTTTCCAATACGTCTACTAACTAACAGCCACTTAATACGGCAAACATAATGTGAACTTTTCCCTGGACTTCCTACCCACCTACCTACACTCTATGTCTACTTACACAGCTAATGGGCAGCGTGAAGCCCACGCCGTAAAGCACGTTGGAGTGGACCGTGCTGGGGTGGAAAGGGTACTTGATGCTGTCATCGTTACAGAAAAACCCCCTCTGGTAGGGGCGGATCTTACCCAGGTTAAACGCTGCCAGTGGCAGACCCCCTGTGGAAGGTGAGAGGAGGTCATGAAGGGGTTAAAGGCTGGTGGAGGGTCAAAGGTGAAGGGAGGGGGGGAGGAGGAGGAAGGGTCAGAGGTCAAAACAACAAAGCACAGAATAGAGCACAGAAGTCCTGACAACGTCACTCGTTCATCCCCTGGGTCGCGGAAGTAATTTCTCTATGGAGAATAACATTGGGTCATCTAATAGAATCGTCTCATATAAGAATTGTGGTCCAAAACTAAACAAACTGTCTCGGCGATATTGTCAGGGAGGACGTGGCTCTGTATCGTTTATGATAGTCAGTCACTCATATTTGATACTGTCTGTTTCTGGTGAAAATGTAACTAATTCGGTGGAAGTAACATTAGCGTTTTCTCACCGTCAGTTGATGCTTCATATCCATAAGAGTCAAACCTCCGGGATCATTTGTTTATTTTTGGAACACAGTTCTTATTTGATGCGATATTAAACACGTCTATGGGAATTCAGAATGGGGGGGGGGGGGGGGGCGGGGGGCGCAACCCAGGTAAGGATGCATAAATTACGTCAGACTTCGATGCTCTATAACAGCTGTCCCAAAGGACTGGAGTATAACAGTAATATATACTTCAATTCTGTCGCATTTTGTAGAATATTGCACATCACACAAATGGAAATACCTGAGTGTTGCATTTTGACATGACATGTTTATGGCATTCTTGTTACAGTATTGTTTCATTATAGACAAAAATTGGAGAAACATCAAGGCTTTTTCCCCAGCCAGGTCAAAGGCCTTAAAGGAATAGTTCACCCCAAAATGACTTTTTTTTCCTATCGATTGAGTTGATGAATTGAATACCTAGGACCCCAATGAAAACAAGACCGCAAGGACTTTTTTTGGTGTATCCTTTTAGACAAAGTGTTTGACTGTACTCGTGCGGTTTTCTCATTTCTGTCTAATAAAATATTCATTTCAACATTTCAACATTTCAACATCCCCATGGATATTTTTAGTTTTTGTCGCATTACTAAGCCAATAATGTGATGACCAGTGGACCGGTAGGCAGCGGTTCCGGTATAGGAGACACAAAGGAGACTCTTTGTGTCTCCTACCGGAACCACTGCCGGTCATCAAATTATTAGGAATGCGACAAAAACAAAAAAATATCCATGAATTCAAGTCTCCATGGGGTGACTAATCGATTGGAAAAAAAGTTATTTTAGGGGGGGAACTATCCCTTTAGCATCAAAACATCGCTGAGGTCTTCGCTGTTATCGCTTTCATGCTTTGCACTATCATCTATGTGTGACATCATTATCTACTCGTGACACAGCAGAATCTAAGGGTAAGGACTTGGAGTACACACAGTAAAAACCTTGGTGTTCATTTGATCCAGAGAGTGTGCAAATGTAACCAAATGAACCCTGCTGTCGGGTCCATCTGACACTGAGAATACATCAGGGGTAGGCAACCTTATAGGCACGGGTGCCAACGTTGGCACAGGGGAGGGCGATCACTGGCACCCCATGGCATAAGTGTGTGAGAGAGTTTTTTGAAAAACGTATGTTTCTATATCAGTGGTGCTCAATCTTTTTCATGTCAAGGACCCCCAAAATGATATGCATTTGGCCACCGACCCCCATCTCAAAATATTGTGTTCCAGGGACCCCCCAGAAGCAAAGATTTGAGTTAAAAATGTTCGCTTTAAATATATATATATTCAAAGATTTGCACACATTTTCACGATTTTTCAAAAATAACAGATATACAAGCTCATAGCGTGGCACCGAGTGCCGCGCTATGAGCTTGTAGATCTGCTATTTATTTTTTTTTCCTGACGAAGGAAAAAAGGTTGTTACGTACAGCAGGGGTCTTCAACAGGGTGTCCGGGACCCCTAGGGGGTCCTCAGAGTTACTACAGGGGGTCCGCCAAATCTTTGTGCGATATGATATTTTTTACATTAACCGTCCACTAGCATCCCATTTCAGGAAAACTTTAGCCAAAAATAGCAGATCTACAAGCTCACAACGCCTCACGCTGCGAGGCGTTGTGAGCTTGTAGATCGGCTATTTTTGGCAAAGAGGTATAGGTGTAGAGGGGAAAAAAGAGCAGACCAAGTTTACACAATAGTTTACACAATTTTATACGATATAGAGGGGGTCCCTGCTTCATCTCTCTTTCAGCTAGGGGGTCCTTGGCCGGATCATTTGGAAATATTACATTTTGATGTGGTGTCATAATTAAACTTAATGTTGACACGGCACACCATGACTATCAAGACAATGAAAACATGGCTGTTACGAACATTCAGGGCATAGTTGCCAGCAATAGCCTATATATGGAGATCCCCATAGATGGAGATAATAGACCTGCAAAGTCGTCATAGAGACCCAAACGTGCCATATGTACGGAGTCTGACATCAGCGAACCCTTCCCCGAAACTCCACGTATAGACATAGCCATCACGTCCAGGGCTGAAGTCTTGATCCCATATTTGGCCATAACTAACATCGGCAGCTCCATATATGGAGACGTCTGATACTATCTGACATCATCATAGTGATGTCAGGACCGCAAGCCAGCATTATAAGAAGAGGCTCGAAACCTCTCAGATAGGCACATTCCAGAGCGATTCCGAGAGACATCTTAACTCTCTCCCTAGTACCAGGAGATTGGCTGGCCTTACAACCCAGTTAATCACAGATTGCATATTCAGGACGACTAGCTGGCCTTACAACCCAGCTAGGCCTTCAGAGTGGCTCTTGAGTCCGGTTCTAAAGAACCAGTCGATTATCATTGTTATATTTGGTCCCTCGAGCCGGATTCAAAAGCTTACTGTGAAGGAGCAATATGCCAAAAGCCACAAAGAAAAGGAAACATCAAGAGCGGTCAACGGACTCTGGTCCTGCCGCGCGGACAGGACGGGGAGGTCATACCGAAGGCGACCTGACTGAAGGGGTACCCACGTCTGCCTTGGACGCCTCTATGAACGAGCTGGTGGAAGGGCTCCGACATGAAGGAACACTGAGAGAGCTCCAGCAGCGGATTCAACAGCAGTCCCGAACAATCCAAGAACTGTCAGAAGGAATGAGGAATGGTACAGACACAAGCTGTCCAGTGCCAACCAATGGTTCCGGACCCATCAACCCCCCACCGGAGCCTCAGGCCGGTCCTAGCAAGCAGGGACCCCCAGCTCAGATCACGGAGCCCATCACCTGCCTTGAGCGGCCGTCCCCTCGGGTGACCCGCTCAAGGCAGAGACCCAGTTCCTCCGTGACCGATCAGGGTTCGGCACGCAGGAGACGCCCCTCAGCATTAGCGACCGATCAGGGTTCGGCACGCAAGAGAAGGCAGAGTTCCAGTTCCTCCGCGACCGATCAGGGTTCGGCACGCAGGAGACGCTGCTCGAAGCCTAAACGACGGTCCCATAGGGCGACCCGTTCAAGGCAGAGCTCATCGGCGACCGATCAGAGTTCGGCACGCAGGGTAAATTCCTCCTCAACCGATCAGGGTTCGGCACGCAGGAGACGCTGCTCGAAGCCTAAACGACGGTCCCGTATGGTGACCCGTTCAAGGCAGAGCTCATCGGCGACCGATCAGAGTTCGGCACGCAGGGTAAATTCCTCCTCAACCGATCAGGGTTCGGCACGCAGGAGACGCTGCTCGAAGCCTAAACGACGGTCCCGTATGGTGACCCGTTCAAGGCAGAGCTCATCGGCGACTGATCAGAGTTCGGCACGCAGGGTAAATTCCTCCTCAACCGATCAGGGTTCGGCACGCAGGAGACGCTGCTCGAAGCCTAAACGACGGTCCCGTATGGTGACCCGTTCAAGGCAGAGCTCATCAGCGACCGATCAGAGTTCGGCACGCAGGGTAAATTCCTCCTCAACCGATCAGGGTTCGGCACGCAGGAGACGCTGCTCGAAGCCTAAACGACGGTCCCATAGGGCGACCCGTTCAAGGCAGAGCTCATCAGCGACCGATCAGAGTTCGGCAGGCAATAGACGACACTCGAGGCGCGAACGGCAGTTCCAGAGGGCGACCCGTTCCAGGCAGAGTTCTTCTTCGACCAATCGGGGTTTGGCCAGGAGGCACCGGTCGAGAACTCCAGTTGAGCGCCGACATGGCCCTCCAGGGGAGGCTTTCTATCGGGGACCGGTACCCATCATACCGGTGTTCACCTATCCGGATTTTAGAGAATTCGCAAGATTAAAGGGAGCATTGGATGATGCATTCCCTCCCAACACCTCAGAACGGTTCAGGTTCCGCATTTTATGCGACCATCTGAAGCTGGAAGAAGCCCTCCTGGTGGCAGAGACATACGTAGACTCATCGCAGCCCTACTCGAAGACTATGGGAGCCCTAGCGGAGCAATTCGGGCAGCCTCATCAAGTGGCGATGCAGGGTATGATGGAGCTCATTCAGGGACCCAGAATTAGGAATGGAGACACCAAGGCATTCCGAACCTTTGCTCTGAAGGTCCGAGGGTTGGTTGCTCTACTATCAAAATCCGGGAGAGCAGGGAGAGCGGAGCTGAAATGTGGAACCTATGTCATTCAGCTCTTAGCCAGGCTGCCGTCGGATTTAAGGGTAACATTCGAAAAGTCCGCCCATACAAACGGATTCGGAACCCGTCATTACTGGACTTGGCAGAATGGCTCTTGTTTGAAACAAAGATGCGACGTAGGGGAGAGCAGATGGGTTATCAAGAACAGAGCCCGACGCGCGACCTGGACAGGACGACGAGCGTCCCTGAGCCCCGATGGGCCGTTCGGCAGCCGGAGAGACATAGGATACGAAGTCCACAGAGAGCTGCCCAGGCGTATAAGAGACCTGTGAACATAATGATGAATACCACCGATGGGTTCCTGTACGTGGACCACACTCCCAGAGGATGGGTTTTTGTCTGGACAGCCTGAGGTATGACGTCTCAGAACTGTGAGGGAGCTCCAAGTTCTGCACGGGGCGGCAAAATATCCTCCTCATGGGGCGGCGGGACGCATCTCTACTGCAAGTACTGTATGATGAGTCAGAAATGATGAGCAGACGAAGATGGAGACACAGCCAAATCCTCGCCGACCAGTTCTGGAAACATTTCTGGAGGTATTACCGATCAAACCTCCAAGTCCGGCCGAAACGGCAGACCGAGATGGCAGACCGAAAGGAGGAAAGGAGGAGAGAGAATAACAAAAAAAGGAAGAGCGGGAGGAATAGGAGAAAGAAGCGGATGCTAGGGAACATCCTGGAATGTTTACGTATTTCCACCGGAAATCCGTGGGGCGGCGTATGCCAGGAATGTTCTTGAAATGTTTACGTTTTTCCATGGTAAAACCGTGGGGCGGCTGTTACGAACATTCAGGGCATAGTTGCCAGCAATAGCCTATATATGGAGATCCCCATAGATGGAGATAATAGACCTGCAAAGTCGTCATAGAGACCCAAACGTGCCATATGTACGGAGTCTGACATCAGCGAACCCTTCCCCGAAACTCCACGTATAGACATAGCCATCACGTCCAGGGCTGAAGTCTTGATCCCATATTTGGCCATAACTAACATCGGCAGCTCCATATATGGAGACGTCTGATACTATCTGACATCATCATAGTGATGTCAGGACCGCAAGCCAGCATTATAAGAAGAGGCTCGAAACCTCTCAGATAGGCACATTCCAGAGCGATTCCGAGAGACATCTTAACTCTCTCCCTAGTACCAGGAGATTGGCTGGCCTTACAACCCAGTTAATCACAGATTGCATATTCAGGACGACTAGCTGGCCTTACAACCCAGCTAGGCCTTCAGAGTGGCTCTTGAGTCCGGTTCTAAAGAACCAGTCGATTATCATTGCTATAATGGCACTCATGTCAAAAAGGTTGCCGACCCCTGGAATACATTGAAAGGTCCTCTTCACTGCAGGGTGGAAGAGAGTACAGAGTGCTGCTGTGGTCTCTTAGTTACTGTAGCTACCCGCCTATGGAAAAACATCGTAAAGATAGCAAATCACGCTAAGTGGTTTTGACAGTCCAAAGTCTGAGCGTAATGCTTCTGTCTTATGCCTGGTTGGCTCGCCTCATTTAGCCCTTTGTTATCGCCATAGCACATGCAAGGCATGACGGGAACAGCAGGAACGCACGCATGCAGTTCATTCATGTTCATGGTGTGAAACTCCCCTAGCAGGAACGTCAACAATGAACTGAAGACCACTTCCACTCAGGAAACCGTGCTGTCAACAAACAGCCCTCAGCATGTTCATGTTCATTAGAAAAAAAACAGGATATGAACAAAACCAAAGACAATGAATGACATCTCATAAAAGCATGCATGCATGGGACTGTGTGTGTGTGTGTGTGTGTGTGTGTGTGTGTGTGTGTGTGTGTGTGTGTGTGTGTGTGTGTGTGTGTGTGTGTGTGTGTGTGTGTGTGTGTGTGTGTGCGTGTGTGCGCGCGTGCGCGTGCACGTGTGTGCGTGCACGTGTGTGCGTGCGCTCGTTCACACGCATGCACCGCATCAATGGGGATACAGTAGCTAAGGTTGTCTATAGGGCAGTGGTTCTCAACCATTTCAGGCCCCAAAAATAATCATATTTGAACTGGGGACCCCCAAATATAATCAAATTTGAACTGGGGACACCCCACCCAAACAAGCACTTGGAATGTAGGAGTTGAGGCACTACATTCTGTTTGACTCAGTTCAACGGATAAACATTGTGAAAATAGCAGATTTGCAAGCTCACAACGCCTCGCAGCGCGAGGCGTTGTGAGCTTGTAAAATCTGCTATTTTCACAATGTTTGCTTCTTTCTTATATTATTTGACAATTTGGCCAGTGTTTGAGCAGTTTTTATAGTATGTTGATTACGTCTGATGCAGTGATGGTCTTTTTTAGGTATTAAAAAGGTCTTAAAAGTCCTTAATTGGTCACGTCACTGTCATCTGGTGACCCCCCCCCAAAAATCATGTGGGGACCCCCCTGTGTGGGGACCCCCCTTGGGGGTCCCGACGCACAGGTTGAGAACCACTGGTCTAGAGCAGAACAGAAGTATGTAAGCTCTGTCACTATAATGAATGACGTTCTCTGAACAGAAGTAGGTCTACTTCTTCATCATCATCATCAGTCATCTGAACAGCATGAGACGGCAGAATAGTTATTATTAACTTATTATTATTATTAACAGACTGTAACGAATGGAACCACATGGACCCTTACGTGTCCATGTGGTTCTCGTGTGGTACGGCAGTCTCAGGGTCAAATTAACCCCCAGGATTGTAAGGGTAGTTTTAGTGTGGTTGAAGACAGCTGTTAGCTGTATGAGTCAATAGTCTCCTCCAGCATACATAATAAGATTAAAACCATCTCAGACTAAAACCCTGGAGACATTATGCCTGTGTGTCAACTACAACATAACTGAAAATATACAGAGCCGGGGATGGTTACAAAAAGCAAAGGAATGCATTTAAAATACAATAATTCATATGTTGAAAATCGTATGCAGCGCCTCTCTGGAACTCTCTGGGGCTGTCTGTCAAAGTTGTGACATGTTAGATCTAACAGCTGTGCAATTACACTTCTAGAACTTCTAGCTCTATGGTTAAGTATTTAGTTTGTACCAAACCTTAACTATAAATACCTTGATAATAACTTAACGATAAGTGGTTATTATGATGACTACATGACACCAAACAGAGATTGTTTTTTAGACTAATTAAGGGCATGTCGTTACATGAATGGTGTAGTTACATGAGTCATATGTGGGCTGGGTGAATGACAGCGCAGGTTTTATGGTTTTCAAAACATTGCCTGCAGTGTGTAATAAACTCACTTGTCCCTGAGTGAGTATGGTGACAGTTGGAAACAGTTGTTCAAGTTCAGGCTGCACATGTTGTGCTCTGAACTTGTGCCTAATGTTTTGCACATTTTAAGCCCAAAATGAACATGGAAAAAATGCACAACAATTTTCAAATGTGACATAAGAAACTAGATTGATCATTTCTCGTCTATCATTGTAGTGTTAAAATAAACATTACAAAACAATTAAGTAAAACAATTTATGATAAATACTTGGAATAGAATACCAGTCAGGTATGAGAGTTGTAATAATTTGACTTTCCGTTACTATGTCCAATGTGATGGACTGGACATCAACTAGTTGAAATAACTATTTTATAACTCAGCAGTGATATGTATCAATATCAGAAGGTATAGTCTTCTGGTTATCATGATATCAGTTATTTTCTATATTAACCAGAAGCTGCACCCCTCTAACTTTAACTTCATTGATAAAAGGGCGGTTTCACAGTAGTGTTTTGGTTATACTAGCAGTATAACTAGTTATGGTTATACACTGTATTACTAGTATAACTAGTTATACTGTTAGCAGGTAGACTAGCAGAGTTACACCAGTATCGCAGCACAAAAGTCTACTTTATTTGCCATTTCAGTTGTTGTTGTTGTTGTTTATTTGTTCACCTTTAACTATAGCCCAGGCTATATCTTATATCCCTATATGTGTCATTCATGTATGTATGTATGTATATTTAACATTTATATTTACTTGAACATAAATGACAATTAGAGTACTTACTACCAGGCTATTATTTGGGTTGGACAAAAAATAAATATATGTATTTTTTTTAAATTTAAGTTATATGTAAAACTGTGACATTTGGACATTGTAGTGCATCTTTCATGTAAAAATGTTGCAAAACACAAGGTCAATTAGGAGCAGCAGCACGCCTCAGATTAGATAATGCCCAGGAGGACAGTCTAATAAAGTTTCTATTGACTTAGACTCTAAGTAAATAGAAACCAAACCAATATGCCTATATAAAGCATAGCTTGTTGGGCAATAGACATATATATATCGTGTGTAGTTGACCATACAAATACAGTAAGTATCATATCAGGGCATAACAAAAACTCTCAGTTGCAGTTATGAATAAGGCATACATACATGGGCTGTTTTTAGTGTCATAACATCATGCAGTCACACGTTAAAATAATGTGCAAAGCGAACACAAAGCAGTCCAGCACGTTTTGCATTCAATATTTACATCTTATTGGTATAATCTATGGAATGGCTGTAGGCCGTTGGTTCTCAAAGTGGGGTCCGGGGACCCCCAGGGGTCCTTGAGGGAGTTCCAGGGGGTCCCCAGCTAAATGATAGATTAGGCACCAAATGGACCCTTATGGGTCTGTAACTCTGAGAGTGTACAAATGGAACCAAATGGACCCTAACAGGTCCATTTGGTTCCATTTGTACACTCTCAGAGTTAAATTGACATTGGTTTTACAATGTGAATTGGGGTCCCAGAGGTATAAATGCCATTAAATGGGGGTCCGTAGGCCTAATGCATGTCAAACTGGGGGTCCTTGAAATTAAAAAGGTTGAGAATCACTGATAGAGAGCCGTAAAAACCTTCTCTTATTGGGGTCCCTGGCTTATCTTTTCAAATGGGGGTCCGCGGGGTAATAAGTGTCAATTAGGGGGTCCTTGACATGAAAAAGTTTGAGAACCACTGTTATAATCCATGGCCTGGCTGTAAGGCTATAGAGTCCAGTCAGTCCACCACTCCCTTCACACGTGACCCGCACATAATGACAGCTGAATAAGAAGGCTCTCTCTCTCTCTCAAGAAAACAGATCTCCATAAATAATACATACCTAGAATAAGACATGCCAGGTCCAGGAGAATGTACGGGATCCCTTTCGCATCGAACATGTTTGCTGTGTGTGTGTTGTCTCTCTCTCTCTCTCTCTCTCTCTCTCTCTCTCTCTCTCTCTCTCTCTCTCAGTCTCTTATTAGTCCTCTCCCTCTCCTCTCTCTCTCTCTCTCTCTCTCTCTCTCTCTCTCTCTCTCTCTCTCTCTCTCTCTCTCTCTCTCGCTCTCTCTCTCCCTCCTATAATAATAAATAACAGAATAATCCAATAGAAGGTGCTCCTCCAGTCCTTATACGACGTCACAGGTCGTAGTAATGCGTCAAAGAGCGACGATATGGGCAAACAATAGTGAATAACAGGCTATTGTCTGAAACAAGACAACACAGTGTCCTCTGCATAAAGATCCTTAGAGACAATGCGGTTATAAGCGCGTCGAGAATAGAAGTAAACACCCTTTAGAGACAGTGAAATGTCAGGGTGATGATGACTCGAACCGGAGATCTAAATTAGATCATCTATAATCATGATCGTCGCAGAGAAACAACAGGACAGGCCCCTTCCTTCTTCTGGCGGAGGAGGAGGAGGACCGCGGACCCCCGGAGTGCTGCTGCTGGTCTGGTGGTCCCAGGAGAAGAAGCACTAGTGTCCCTAGTAGTCCTAGTCGCCAGGCTTCGACCAGCAGCTTTCATGGTCGATCAATGCCCTTATTTAGCTCCTCCTCCCCAAGTAGCCTACTTTACTTTCCCCGACGATGACGGGTTAACAGGGTGATTTATACGCACGTCGGTTTGTTGCGCGCGAAAATAGACGATCTACAAGCTCACCGCGCGTCGCTCCTGGCGAGGCGCTGTGACTGTGACTGAGCTCAGCTGAGCTTGTTGTAGTTAGTAGATCGGTTATGTTTTGCCTCCCCTTCTGTTCAGTCCTCAGATCCGGTCTAGAGGAGCCCGCCTACTGTATCCGGTCATTTCCACACATTCGCACAGCACACTTCGTTTCCGTATCCGGTTGCTGACCCAGACCGGATCAGCAACTTGCAGAGTGAATTGATACCAGTTCAAGTAGGTCAAACCCTAGCCCTGAAACATGACTGTCATATATCAGGCCGCCGATCGGATTCAAATACTTTTTATTGAACAATACGGAAGATACGGGTACTTAGACCCACGCGCTTTAACTTGTTACATCAGTGGCATTGGGATCAGCACTTTATATTTGAAATCTAAACGTTTATGTAGATGTACCGGTTGTAAATGTAAAACATTCTTAAACCAGGAACAAGTGGTTCGATGACGCTTGTGACAGACGAGAATCATGTACAGTACCGGTGCTTGGAACGGACAAAAAGGACGCATTTCATGGGTCGATACTGTGACTGACAGTAGCTACTGCTTACAGTTTTGAGAATTAAAAGGAAATTCATATCAAATTGCGCTAGCTTAAGTAAGAATAACATATTTCTCCATGGGGCGGACTGGAAACAAAAATCAGCCTGGGAAGTACTGAAATCTACCAGCTGATAAGTCAGCCTATCATAAAAACTAAAGGGCCCCAGGCTCCAGCATGAGTGTCACCATGGTTCTCAGCCTTTTCACTTTTCAGGATGTGATAATATTTGAATTGGCGACATTATAGCTACTTGCAGTTTTCTTTTTTACTTTATTGGAGGACACTTCTGACAAAAACATAAAAAAGAGACATGTACCTAGGCTATGACTCAGTTACAGAAGTTGACTATTTTATCATCAACTTCATGTAGACATTTGTTGTCCAGCTGTCATATCACATGGACAAACATAATCAGTCAAGGAAGGGAAATAATTAAATAACTAAAGTGCACAATGTGAGGAACTAAGGGAAGTTCTGCAATGATTCTCAAAATGCTGCTTATGCAAAAATAATAGGAAACCTTAAAAAGTCATTATATTTTGGCTAATAGGATAAAATAATGCATGAATGTTACTGTAATTCTTCTTAAAATCCCATGACCATGATGATGTTTGCACTGTTGCAAAAAAATAATTGTTGAGTTCGTATTCGATATATTTGGCCCGATCCAATGGTGAAGGTTTATGTATGTTGACTAATATTCAACACAATAAATGAGAACAATAACTACATTAGGTCTATTGGAACCAGGGACGTGCTGGGCCCCTAATTCAGCCTGGGAATCTCAGAGAGAGAGGCCCGGATTTTTTGCTGTTTAACATGTAACCTGTGTAGCATACAGTTTAACCTGTAACCTGTGTAGCATGCAGTTTAACCTGTAACATGTGTAGCATGCAGTTTAACCTGTAACCTGTGTAGCATGCAGTTTAACCTGTAACCTGTTGTTTAACGTGACCTGTGTAGCATGCAGTTTAACATGTAACCTGTTGTTTAACGTGACCTGTGTAGCATGCAGTTTAACATGTAACCTGTTGTTTAACGTGACCTGTGTAGCATGCAGTTTAACATGTAACCTGTTGTTTAACGTGACCTGTGTAGCATGCAGTTTAACATGTAACCTGTGTAGCATGCAGTTTAACCTGTAACCTGTGTAGCATGCAGTTTAACATGTAACCTGTGTAGCATGCAGTTTAACCTGTAACCTGTGTAGCATACAGTTTAACGTGACCTGTGTAGCATGCAGTTTATCATGTAACCTGTGTAGCATACAGTTTAACCTGTAACCTCTGTAGCATGCAGTTTAACCTGTAACCTGTGCATACATAGAATCCAACCAGAGCTTGAGCACCTGCCTGTTTGCTTTCACAGGAGCAATTGTCCTTCTCTTATTTAAATATCGGTCTTGCTGAACCACAGTTGCTCTCCACCCTGCTCTCATTCAATACAATGTAGGTTAGGTCGCTTTGTTTGAAAACGCTGAAAACGTTTTAGTTGAGCATGGCAGTCTCCAAGTATAAAAGGCACGAAAATAGCATATACAGTCGCCAGCACTCGCTATGCAACACTTTTAAAAACACGCAGCAGAAGAAGGAAATGTAAACGTTTCTCAGACATATGTGGGTGTTAAGTGTGGTTTACGTTTAGACTATGCAAGTAACACTCAAAAGTGTGAACTTGCTACAGTAGGTTCTGTTGACAGGCTTTTTATTAGGGCTTATCTATGAATCATTATCGTTCATATTTGTAATTAATTATATGAAGTATGTATACTTTTGCTAGACTGGTTTAACTTATGTTGCCTAAATTGCTACTGTCCTTCACACCAACACGGTCTCACAGGGTTGGGGGTATAGTTGGGTAGGTTTGTGCGCCTGGATGATGTATTTCCGCTTTTATGTAGATGGGTCTTCAACGTTTTTCAGGTCAAGGACCCCCTAGGTGATAGAGAGATGAAGAAGGACCCCATACTGTGTATTCTTATTTTTTAGAATCACAACTCACAACCCAGACATCGTCGTTGAAATGGTCAGCCAGCTCTGTGCAGTTTTGGAGAAGTAAAAACTCCTGACTAGATACATAGTACTTCAACATGCGTGAGAACACTGTTCCGTGTGAACCTCAAAATGGTGAAGTAGAGCAGGGTGTTCTTCACAGCTTCTTCACAGCTTTCATGATATCTGACAATTCAGCACTAATGTCTTTGGCAACGTTACGAGTGACTCCATACATGGGCAACTGGCGGCCCGGGGGCCACATGCGGCCCTCACCTTCACTTAATGTGGCCCGCAGGTTAATATCGGAATACTGATATACTATTGATTTCAGCTATTACAATTCATGACCCGCTTTAATTACCTTAGTCTATTAGTAGTAGTTAATGACTAGTATTACAATTCTAATTATCTTTTTTATGTCCAATGTATTTGTATTTAAGTCCATAAAGTTAACATAAGTATAACTACATGCATTTGAAATTAAATAAAAATGCTACTTTTCAGGATTCCAATTCAAAAATAGCACAAAATGTTTTGAGCTTGTAGATCTGCTATTTCTGCTACTTTTGTGTGACATAGAAGGGCCGACAGTATATGCAATGTGGCCGTCTGGAGTGAGTGTGGAAAAATAGTGGCCCTCTCCATGATCAAAGTTGTTAACCTGTAACCTGTGTAGCATGCAGTTTAATATGTAACCTGTTCAGCATGCAGTTTAACATGTAACCTGTGTAGCATGCAGTTTAACATGTAACCTGTGTAGCATGCAGTTTAACATGTAACCTGTGTAGCATGCAGTTTAACATGTAACCTGTGTAGCATGCAGTTTAACATGTAACCTGTGTAGCATGCAGTTTAACATGTAACCTGTGTAGCATGCAGTTTAACATGTAACCTGTGTAGCATGCAGTTTAACATGTAACCTGTGTAGCATGCAGTTTAACCTGTAACCTGTGTACCTGTGTCCATTAATTCAGCCTGGGAATCTCAGATAGAGAGGCCCGGATTTTTTTTAAACATCCGGCCGGGCGGTTCTTAATTTCTGGTCGGCCTGGAATGGAGAGGCCTTTCTGGAATTGTCCCAAATTTCCCAGTGGCCAGCACGTCCCTGATTGGAACGTATCTTCTTTTCCCCCCCATTTCCTGAAAAGAAACGGTTTTGTACATACAAGGTTTCCACCCGAAAGCGACGATAGGGACATTTAAATGTATCCATTTATAACTCTGTGTGAGTGTGCAAAAAAGGGGTCCATTTGGTTACATTTTGCACACTCACAGAATTAAATGAAAACTGAGGATTTGAGCGCGTATAGTGACCAGTTGTTCCCTAAGCCTGTTCAGAATCAGAAGACGCGATGATATTCTGGACCTAACAACTCGTCCATCTGTGTTGAGCATCATCATCATCATCTCCTCTGGTCCATGTACTGACTGCAGATGGAGAGACTGTACATTCACAGGTCTGACTGAGGCACTGACTGTGTGGAGACTAGTGATTCTATGACGAGCTCGGACACAATCACTACAAGCAACTTAAAGCTTAATTTATGGCTTCAGTATCTCACTTAAAAACCTACAGGACGTTTCGTATGACGAATCATGAAAACAGACGAATATACCAGTGTGTGCTAACTGCCATCTTGGCCAAACCTACACAAACTACAAGGTATAGTTAGATTACACAGTATGTCATAACAGTTGTACCTTCAACTGGGCTGGGCCAAGTGGTGATGGACCTCTGGGGTGGACTTCATTGTCACGTCAGGTTCTTTTACTTCTGTTCTAAACTGTTTATATGATTCTGCATAGTAGTGTAGGCTATATCTGTCTGTCATTAAATGTCACTATGAATTGAGTACATACATAAGGACCCCATTTGAAACAAGCCATTAGGCTTTCATGGGCTTTTTAATCCTATTTAGCTGACCTTGTATTTAAACTGTACTTTCATGTGCTTTTTTTCTGCAAACTTCTAAATAAAGTATTAAATCAATCAATCAATCAATCAATCTGAAACAGCTGGCCATGAATAAACAGGAGGGAGCATTTCCGGATAACTAGAACTGGTGCTCTATGGCCTTGGTTCTCAAAGTGGGGTCCGGGGACCCCCAGGGGTCCTTGAGGGAGTTCCAGGGGGTCCCCAGCTAAATGATAGATAGTTAGGAACCAAATGGACCCTTGTGGGGCTGTAACTCTGAGTGTGTACAAATGGAACCAAATGGACCCGTTGGGTCCATTTGGTTCCATTGGGACCCAAATGGGTCCATTTGGGTCCCAAATTCCGGTAAATGGGGGTCCGTAGCCTAATAATGCATGTCAAACTGGGGATTAAAATGGTTGAGAATCACTGCTAGTCTAGAGCAGTAGCCTACAAATCTTCTCTTATGGGGGTCCTTGGCATTATTTTCAAATGGGGGTACGCAGGCTAATAAGTGTGCATTTGGGGGTCCTTGACATGTAATAGTTTGAGAAGCACTGCTCTATGGATCATTCACAAGACTGGTGAATCGAGGTTAGTCCAGAATGTGGTGAGTAAAAAATAAAAATACAAATAATTAAAGTAATATAATTAAATATATATTATTCATTTTATTTGCCCTATGATACAGGGACAATGCCTCATAGATAGTACACGCTCCTGTACAGTAGATGGCGGTATTGCACCATCTTGCCACACCAATCAGAGAGGAGGACCCTTTCGGAACCCAAAACTTTAGGTACAACTCACGGCCAAAGCACTGATAGTCCACTTCTCTCCCAACTTGCTACAAGCATTTGCCAAATTGTGAAATATTACCCGAGAAAGAGGCAAAAACTTGGAAAATAGCAGATCTTCAAGCTCACAACGCCTCTGTGTTGTGAGCTTGTAGATGGGGGGGGGGGGGGGGGGGCTCCTGTTGAAATGTGATTATTTCAGCAGTGTAAATTTAAGTTGTGATAACATTGTGTTCATGTGAAGTCTGCCACCTACTGGCGTATTTTGATTTAGCAACTCACTCATTCAATTAGTAGCCTAATGAGTCTGCCATTGGATTCAGCTTAGTGGGTTTGAGAGTGCTGAAGCTCAGTGAGAGTGAATGTTTGGTGCTGCAGAGCTCACTGTCTGAAAATGAGTTGAAATATGATTAATTTGAGGGGTCCCCAGTTGAAATATGATCATTTTGAGGGGTCCCCAGTTGAAATATGATTATTTTGAGGGGTCTCCAGTTGAAATATGATTATTTTGAGGGGTCGCGGCCTGAAAAGATTGAGAACCACTGCTCTTGCATACCTACACAAGGACAGGTGCGTATACATTACAGTCATTTAGCAGACGCTTTTAACCAAAGCGACTTACAATAAGTGCATTCAACATAGGTAGGGAACGAAAACTACTAATCACCAGAAGTCTTAAGTGCATTTCCTGAAAAAACAAGCAACCAAGAGTATACCTAGCGCTAAGGTAAAAGTACAATATATCAGCTACCTATTTCCTTAAACAGACGAGACGAGACAAAATAGCAAAATCAAATGATCAAGAGTTAAAACAAATAAGTGTGTAGCTGTTCCAGAGTGGTTGAATTTTGTGGTATTGATTTTATTATTTTTCTGAAAATATGAAAAGTGAATATTGTTTATTTGGGGTAATATACTGTATTGTATGTATATGGAGTATGGTGATATAGACATATAGTGCCTTCCACTGTTCTCTGTGTTGTGGCCTGCTGTAGCAGATATCACGTGACACCAATCATGGCAGCATTGGGTTCACCTGCGTGAGCTTGGGTGCTGGTAATCAGAACAAACAAAGTTTCAGAGCTGTGAGGAGCTCTGTCTGTGTCAAGAAAATGTATACAGTAAATATAAAACGATAAAAGGTACTAACACTCCTGAGCATATCTGGGCAGAAGGCGCACACGGTATGTCATTGTTTATTTTGTTGGTCTGTTCAGTGATTGTTTTTGTTTGTTTTGTTGTGTGTGTTTATGCAACTAAAACTGGACATTTCATGTGTTATGTGGACATTTCATGGACAGTTAAAAAGAAGACGGCATGACTGTCAACAAGGACATTAATAATTCATGTTTAATTCATTGTGGTTAAAAAATTGTATTTGTTTTATGTCATTTCATTTACAGTTTTTCACGTTGTCTACATTGGGGTTAAAATAAAAAGCCCTCGTGAACATCAGTTGGAGCGTGGTCTACTCTGCCTCAGAGAAATACAGTTTAGGAGCAGTTATAGTGAAAAACGTCGCCACTCACTGCCAAAGTGAAGGCCGTTTCTCAAGAGTCACTCTACCACGGTGAAAACAGCGCGTCGCCAGGCTGGAGACGACTGAGAACGGCGGCCATTCATCTCGACAGCGGTGAGGATCGGGACACCAGCGTTACAACCCTACACATGCGAGCGAGAGAGGAGCGTCTTCATGGGAGAGTGGAGCGTCTAACATGGGAGCGGAGCCGCAGCGTCTTCCAGAGACTCCATCTTTCAACGCACACGAATCTTTCAACGCACACGAATCAACCAGCAACCTGCCTGTATGCAAGTCGGTGTGACGTCGCGCACATGAACTTCACCTAAATAAACGGAACGGTGGACCAGAAGAGCAACAGTAGACGCTGCAGTGTTCGAGTCGGCCACAAGAAGGCAGCGTCGTACCGTTTTGGTCTGCAAGTTCTCTACAGGAGGAGATTCACTCGTGCGCAAGTGTCAATAATATCCTTGGCTTCAGGTCAGACTGTATTGTGTGGGAAAGGGAAAAAATCGAATTGATATTTTGACAAGTTGAGTTATCATTGAAAGTTGGACATTTATTTGGTTTGAGAAATATTGCCAATGGTATTATTTTGTGTGGGGAAATAGGATTATTTCAAATAATCCTGTGACAAATCATTTGAAATTGAAATTCATTTGTAAGACTGAACAATACTTAAGTCTTAAGTTTTTTCTGATAAGAGTTTAAGAAGATTTTGAGAATTCATTTTCTAAGTGTTATTCCAAAGAGGTGATATAATTTGAGTTCATTCAGGTTTTGGTGATTTAAAAACTGTTAAAACGTTCTAATTTAAAATTAGCCTTTCCTTTTATATCTAGACATTTCTGGGTGTGTAATAATAATATTATTTCAAAGCAAAGCCACTAACTAAAATAGAAATGACGGATGAAGAAGGCGTGGTTGTTGCCCCAGAGAAAATCATGTCTGCATTAAAAGAAGAAAAGGCCCAATTAGAGACAGCATTAGAAACAGAAACTGATGAATCAAAGAGACAAGACATTAAAGATCGCATCAGCGAGATTTATTCATACTTTAAACAGCCTGTAATGCAAGGCCCAGAGCCAGAGCCACAACCTGACCCTGCAACTGTTAGGCAATCAGAGCGTGTAAGACGCCCGACTGAGAAACAGCGTGCACTTTTAAATGATAACATTCAAAAAAGAACACGAAAGTTTATGTCTGTTTATCTAAATTTCAAGGCAGAGGTTCAGTTTCTGAGGTTGCAACTCAAAGAGGAGTGCTCAAAGGATGACTTAGAGGACTGGCTACAAACTCTGGCGAAATGGGAGTCGGACCTTACAGGAGAATATGAGGCTTTACGTGCACTGACAACCCCAACTCAAGATATCAGGCGTAAAATAGATAGCTGTGTCTCAGTAACTGCTGAAGTGAGTGCTCTACTGAAAAGGCGTTCAGCAGAGGCTGGCACAACAGAGTTTGATCCAGCAGCCGCAAAAGCTGCAGCGCTCCAGTTACTCAAAAGAGAAGATGCTAAGTCAATTTATGGCTCAACTGTGTCAAGAGCAGAACGGGGCAGCCAGCAAGGAAGTCAAGCCTCAGATGCATTAACAATTGAAAAAGTAAGAGCAGCAGTGCGATTGGCTTCAAAGAAGGCTGAAATAAACAATGAAGAAGACATTTCAGCCCAGAGAGAAGAGTTGAGGAAACTTGAGACACAACGGGACTCGGAAGCCAAACAAGGGAATATGGAAGAAAAATTGAAGAGAGCATTTGAAGTCATAGCAGCTGAACGGAAGTTGAGCAAACTGGAAAAACAAAGAGACTTGGAAGTTGTAGAAGCTGAATATAACGCCTATGTTGAAGAGGAATTGAAGCTGAATAGCAAAATAAGGGACATGGAACCAGCAAATATCCAGCTTCCAAGTCAGCCTGTTATCCAACGGAGTAGCACTCCAATCCTTCCTTCCACTGAAAACAAGCAAGAGCTCACAATACATGAAGTCTCACTAGTTCAAGCGTTACAAGAGTCCCTGACGCTGAATAAACTTCCAGCACCAGAGCCATTCATATTTACAGGAGATCCTTTAAAATTCATTGAATGGAGCACATGTTTCAAAGCCCTAATTGAAACGAGCTGTAAAAATTCAGCACACAGGCTGTACTATTTAAAAAGATACATTAGTGGGGAAGCACTAAGTGTGTTAGAAGGCACATTCTATAGAAGTGACGATCAGGCATATGTGCAGGCATGGGACGCCCTGAACGAGCGCTATGGACACCCGTTCATGGTGCAAAGAGCCTTCAGGGAAAAGCTCAACAGCTGGCCAAAGATTGGACCAAGGGATTCACTTAAATTAAGGGAGTTTAGTGATTTCCTGATCTCATGCAACAATGCCATGCCCTACGTGGAGGGGCTAAATGTCTTGAACGATTGTGAACAAAATCAAAGATTGCTACAAAAACTTCCAGACTTTGTCACTACCCGCTGGAACCGACAAGTCACTGACGGTTTGTATGAGAGAAAGCCATACCCAGGGTTTAAAGAATTTGCTAACTTTGTGGCAAGTGAAGCACGTGCAGCGTGCAACCCTATTACCTCCCTGCATGCATTAAGAAATGAGGATGAAAAATCTGTGAGGGAACCAAGGCGTTCTAGAGCGAGCGTCTTGGCAACGACAACAGAGGTGTCTGAAACCTCCCAAAACACTGCTGATTCAGAAAATAGCCATTCTGCAAACAAAAGGCAAATAATATGTACATGTTGTCAGCAGAATCATTTCATTTATAAATGTGAAACATTTGCAGCTTTGTCACTAGATGAAAAGAAAAAGTGTGTCATGGAGAATAAGATGTGCTTTGGATGCCTCAGAGTAGGCCATATCTCCAAAAACTGCAGGAACCGGGCCACTTGCAACCTTTGCAGGGGGAACCATCCCTCTCCACTTCATGAGGAAAATCAAGTCGAAGAGCCTTCTGGAGAGCTAGAGGCAACAGCTTCAACTGTCTCATGCAGCGTGACTGGGGACAATGGTAACCGCACATCAATGACTGTTCCTGTGTGGCTGTCATCGGCCGATGGCACCTGCCCTGAAACCTTGGTGTATGCGCTGCTGGACACACAAAGCAGCAACACCTTCGTTGATTTAGAAACTGCAGAAAAGATTCAAGCAGATGCACAGCCAGTCAAACTGAAACTGTCAACACTGACCGACAGAGGTTCAGTCGTCAAATGCCAAAGAGTGACTGGTCTGAGGATAAGAGGTTACTTCTCACAAGAAAACATTGATTTGCCACCTGCGTACACACGGGAGTACATACCGCTAGAGCAGAACAGTATTCCCACTCGGAAAACTGCAAAACTCTGGACTCACCTTCACGGCATAGCAGAAGAAATGCCTGACTTGTTGGACTGTCCTGTTGGTCTTCTTATCGGCTATGACTGTGCAAGAGCTCTGAAGCCAAAACAAGTTATAGCAGGTGAAGATTATGAGCCTTATGCAGTCAGAACTGACCTAGGCTGGAGTGTTGTGGGGTGCATAACACGTGCAAGCTCAAAGGATGTCGCATTGAAGAAGCCATGTACAGTTATGGCCACAGTGAAGCTTGAGCATGGCACAGAGAGCTCCATACCACTCCTGGAAGAGGAAACAAAACCCAGAAAGAAGCTGAAAAGAATGGAAAGCTCAGCATCCAAGAACTCCACTGAAGTGGGACAGGAGAAGAACGTGGTAAACCGTTCTGATGTTTCCACAGCTCTGACAGAAAATACCGGACTGTCAGGAACAAAAAGAAAAAGGAGAAGAGGAAAGAAACAAGTGAAGATGAAGGTCCAAGGGGGCAGGGTCACTTAGGAAAGAAAGGTCTGACACAAATTTAAGTCCAATTCAAATACGAAACTTGTGATAATACAAAAATGAGTGCATAAATGTGGGTTGGTTGAAGGTCAATTCAAACTATAAAGAATGTGAAATGTTTTGTTCATTTAGATAGGAAAATTACAGATTTATACAGCATAAGAGGTCATTAAGCAGTAATAAATTGAGTGTAATTTGGGGGCAGTGTAGCTGTTCCAGAGTGGTTGAATTTTGTGGTATTGATTTTATTATTTTTCTGAAAATATGAAAAGTGAATATTGTTTATTTGGGGTAATATACTGTATTGTATGTATATGGAGTATGGTGATATAGACATATAGTGCCTTCCACTGTTCTCTGTGTTGTGGCCTGCTGTAGCAGATATCACGTGACACCAATCATGGCAGCATTGGGTTCACCTGCGTGAGCTTGGGTGCTGGTAATCAGAACAAACAAAGTTTCAGAGCTGTGAGGAGCTCTGTCTGTGTCAAGAAAATGTATACAGTAAATATAAAACGATAAAAGGTACTAACACTCCTGAGCATATCTGGGCAGAAGGCGCACACGGTATGTCATTGTTTATTTTGTTGGTCTGTTCAGTGATTGTTTTTGTTTGTTTTGTTGTGTGTGTTTATGCAACTAAAACTGGACATTTCATGTGTTATGTGGACATTTCATGGACAGTTAAAAAGAAGACGGCATGACTGTCAACAAGGACATTAATAATTCATGTTTAATTCATTGTGGTTAAAAAATTGTATTTGTTTTATGTCATTTCATTTACAGTTTTTCACGTTGTCTACATTGGGGTTAAAATAAAAAGCCCTCGTGAACATCAGTTGGAGCGTGGTCTACTCTGCCTCAGAGAAATACAGTTTAGGAGCAGTTATAAAGTGTATCGACTAAACAAGATCCAATAAAACAATACAACAATAAAACAAGCGTTCGTACAACTAGTTAACAAGTAGGCCAGGCAAAGAGGAAGGGTATAGGAAGATTAGAGTTACAAGTCCTACAATCTGTCTTCACTTGGAAACACTTGTTTTATTGAATACAGAACCTGACCATCAGTGTCTCACTAAACCAGTGGTCCTCAAAGTTTTATCATGTCAAGGACCCCCTAAATTGACACATATTAGTCCTTGGACGGTGGACCCCCATTTGAAAAGATATGCCAGGGACCCCAATAATAAGAAAATATTTTTATGGCCCTTAGTGATTCTCAACTATTTTAATTTCAAGGACTCCCGCAGTTTGACATGCATTAGGGCTACAGACCCCCATTTAATGGCATTTCTAGCTCTGGGACCCCCATTTATTGTAATTATTATGTCTCTATTAATTATTGTAAAATCTATGTTAATGTAACTCAGAGTGTACAAATGGAACCAAATGGGTTCCATTTGTACACTCTCAGAGTTACAGACCTGTAAGGGTCCATTTGGTTACATTTGTACACTCTCAGAGTTACAGACCTGTAAGGGTACAGGGTACAACTCCCTCAAGGACCCCTGGGGGTCCCCGGACCCCAAAGATTGCGCAGGGACCCCCCAGAATTTGAGTTAAAATGTCTATATTATATTCAAAGATATGCACAAATTTTCAAACTTTTTTTTTCTTCAAAAATAGCTCTACAAGATCAAAGCTTGTAGATCTGCTATTTTTTTTTAAAATCTTGAAAATATGTGGAAATCTTTAAATCTTTGTTTTAAAAACTGGTTGATTGTTTGATTGCATTGATTCCAGTGTAGGGAGCATGCAATCAAGCATGCTCATTCCATCCATGCTGAACCATACCAACTGTGGGTTGGTTTAAAATTGGTAAAGTGGGAAGATGGGTACTCTAATATGAATTATTATGTGGGTAATTCTTTGAGTAATATGTGACACTTTAAAGTGTGGATATGAATTGTAATGTCTCTGGACATTGCAATTAACTGGTTAAATTGAGGATTCAATTCAGGTTTGGTACGGTCCAATGGGCGGGGCCTAGCCTAGCCTATATAAGTAGGGCGACCTGCCTCTGCTTGGCAGTCAAAGAAGGATTGTTGAGGAGTAGACCCAGGGCCAATCTGTCCAGTGTGTAAATAGAGTTCTGCTGTGCTTCATTTTTTTTGTTATATTAATGATTTTCCTGACATGTAAGAAGGTGAATAAAATCACTTTGAGAACCAATGCCCTATAAACAATTCCTGTAAATAAAGTTTAGTTTAGGTTTTCCCAGGTTTCTTTCCAAGGTTTAAAAATAAATAAATACCAACGCAAGTTTTTATGACTTTTTGAATAGTAATGTTATTCTTATGTAAAAGTCTGGAATTCAAAATTTACTTGAGCAAAAGTACAAAAGTATTCGCATCAAAATGAACTTGAAGTACCAAAAGTAAAAGTACTCTTTTTGCAGAAGGTTCCATTTCAAAGAAATATTTTTGAAAATGGCAGATCTACAAGCTCACAAAGCTTGTAGATCGGCTATTTTCAAATGGCTGATATGTGTATATAGGGCTGAAGTGGTTAATGTATGTTTTGTAATAATAATCAAAATCTACAAAGTAACTAGTAACTAAAGCTGTCAAATAAAACTGTACTTAAGTACAGTAGTACTTGAGTAAATGTATACTTGGTTCCTTTACACCACTGGTTTTAGGATGTCAACATTGTTACCACTATGCTCGCATTCCTTCTAGTGTCAATGATTGAGAGTTGCTGTGTCCGTTAGGCAATGTGTCAAAACCTTTGGTTCAACACCGTTGTTTTAACACACATGGGCAACGGGCAACTGGCGGCCTGGGGGCCACATGCGGCCCCCACCTTCACTTAATGCGGCCCTTAGGTTAATATCAGAATACTGATATATTATTGATTTCAGCTGTTTACAATTCCAAATATGCAAACATGACCCGCTGTAATTACTTCAGTCTATTAGTAGCTTAATGACTAGTATTGCTGTATTGCTGTTGTATGATTCTAGCTGCTGAAATAAACTTGCCATTTGGATCCTTCATTGTTGACAAACGAACAGAACATGGATGTTGTTTGAAAAAGTATTATTTATTTCTTGTGTGACCAGACCCAGACCCGGAGGTAGGGCTCGACAGCGAGGGCCTAGTGGCCGGGCTAACCACGGAGCCAGGGCCCAGCCCGAAGAAGCAACGTGGGCACATCATCTCCGCCACGTGGGCCCGGTTCCAGACGGGTGACAGTGACAGCGGAGTGTTCAGACGGACCAGACCTGGGCAGCAGAGGCTGACGTGAAACTTAACAACGCTGGTGGTGAAGAAGGAGCCTGAGCTTGTGCGTGAGTACTAGCCTACTAGCCATGGTTCACCACACACACACACACACACACACACACACACACACACACACACACACACACACACACACACACACACACACACAGAGGGAGTGCAGCCTACCTGCTGCAGCAGCCGCAGGGGGAGGAGGAGAGGACACAGCTCATTCTTTCAGAATACCCACACAGTTTTGGGGCCATGAAGCACGTTGGCTGTTATGCTTTTATAGCTCAGTCCGTGTCTAACTAACTATAAGCTAGTATGATATACTACCTCACATGCAGCAACTTATTTTCGGTAGAGCAATGTTAGATGCATGCACCTTTATTGTGTTTCGACGGCTGAGCATGTCTGTACTCTGTGCCGTCGGCATGTTATGAAACCTCCCTGTGACATACAGTAGTCTGGTCCATAGTGTTAGAGTTCTAACATGTTATAAACCTCCCTGTGACGTACAGTAGCTCTGGTCCATAGTGTTAGAGGGAGTTGGTGCTAAAGAGTTGTGTCGTACGGACACAAGGACTGAGGTGCAGAAGGCTCTGAAACATCTCCACTCACGGGCTTAACACAGTTTTACTTCCCACAAACAAAATAGAGCGCCGAAGTCTGACGTCACTGCCAGTAGAGGGCCAGTAGAGGGCCAGTAGAGGGCGCTGTTCCAGGGTTCGTGGCTTTATTTTTTGTGTTGAAATCCCCATTTGGGAATCTTAGATCACGTCATATAAGAACTGCGTTCCAAACATAAACACACCACTCTGGCGTTTTTGTCAGGGGGGTGGCTGAGAAAGAAGTAAGGAAGGGGCCCAATTCATTCCCAATATGGCTGCTGTGCATAGAGCCTATTGAAGTGTGTGTGTGTGTGTGTGTGTGTGTGTTAGTGAGGCGCGGGTTGACCCGTAACCCGCGGGACCCGCGGGTCAAGTCAGAATTTCGGAGGCAATTATGCGGGCTGCGGGTCAGCCGCTCTCACACGCAAAAAAAAATCAAAAAATCACATGCTCTTGTTTTGTCTTTATTCCTAATAAGAATAATAACAATAAAACAGTTTGAATACACTTGGGGATTATTTTCTAACCATGATTTTACAGAATAAAAAAAAAATCGCGGGTCGCGGGGCGGGTTGAGGCGGGTTGGGTTCCGTCGCGGGGCGGGGCGGGTCATGAAAAAACCCGACCCGCGCATCACTAGTGTGTGTGTATATATTAGTAGAGTGAAAGAAGAGCGTACCAAATGCACTCTTTACAGGTCCGTTTTATCAAGTATAGAGGGTTAAGACAAGTGGTACTGGATTTGACGCTCAACAAAAGCTAATTAATCCTTGTGGATAACGGAGGACAATTTCACAATAAATTAAAACTCTGCGATAACGATTATTGTGAGCGTTTTTAATGATGTGATGCGAACAAGTATCGCCCCATCCCTAGTTGTGACAGGATACAGTATACATATTGCCTCACTTCCACTATATACATGTATATGTATATTGCATAAACTTGTGTTGCTGATTAAAGCTTTTCATAGATGTTGGTTTCATGTTAATATGTATTTTCAGAGATTTAACCACTTAAACCATCAACACTAAGTAAACGTTCACTCTGTACTTAGTCTGCTCTTTTCCCCCTATCTTTGTCGAAAATAGCCGATCTACAAGCTCACAAAGCTTCGCAGCGCACAACGGCGTTGTAGATCGGCTATTTTCGGCTAATGTTCCCCTCAGAATAGGGATGCTAGCCAGGTTTAGAGTGGTTAATGTAAAAACGAAAATCCTATCACACAAAGATTTGGCGGACCCCCTGTAGTAACTCCGAGGACCCCCTGTTGAAGACCTGCTCTAATGTGTTGTAACTATGCACATATATGTGTCTGTGCGCCGATGGATGCCTGTTGATGCTGTGTTTGCCACAACCTTGTACGGCACTTTGCTCAGCTTCTGTTGTTTATTAAATGTGCTCTATAAATAAAGTTTGATTCCATATACTAGGCTGTGTATGTTGTGACAGGATACAATCTACGTATATATCTGGCTCTCGGTCACTTGAATTAATATTTGTTTCTTACTTTATTTCTCAGAGTGGAGACGGACTGTGCCGAGGTTGTTCTTGTGCCATAAATGCCCAGATGACTGAGGCTCTCACCTACAGTATAACACCCTCCCAGACACCAGAAGACTGAGGTTCTCACCTACAGTATAACACCCTCTCAGACACCAGGCTGACTGAGGTTCTCACCTACAATATAACACCCTCCCAGACACCAGAATGACTGAGGTTCTCACTGGTTCTTGCGCTTCGCGCATACAGTACAGTATGTGCCGCTACGCTGCGATCGGTCGGGTTCTTGTGTGGTATTTGCGCATATCAGTATAGTATGTGCCGCTACGCTGCAATCGTTGGTCGGGTTCTTGCACGGTATTTGCGCATATCAGTACAGTATGTGCCGTTACGCTGCGATCGGTCTGTCGGGTTCTTAAGCAGTATTGTCGCGCATATCAGTACATTATGTGCCGCCACGCTGCGATCGGTCGGGTCTTTGCTACGGTATTGTCGCGCATATCAGTACAGGATGTGCCATCACGATGCGATCGGTCGGGTCCTTGCTGCGGTATTGTCGCGCATTTCAATACCGTATGTGCCGTCGCGCTGCGATCGGTCGGGTCCTTGCTGCGGTATTGTCGCGCATATCAGTACAGTATGTGCCGTCACGCTGCGATCGGTCGGGTTTTTGCTAAGGTATTGTCGCGCATATCAATACAGTATGTGCCGTCGCGCTGCAATCGGTAGGGTCCTTGCGCCGGTATTGTGGCGCATGTCAGTACAGTATGCGCCGTCACGCTACACTGCGGTCGTCGTCGGTCGGGTCCTTGCGCCGGTATTGTGGCGCATGTCAGTACAGTATGCGCTGTCACGCTACGCTGCATGTCAGTACAGTATGCGCCGTCACGCTACGCTGCGATCGTCGCCGTTCGGGTCCTTGCGCCGGTATTTTGACGCATGTCAGTACAGTATGCGCCGTCACGCTACGCTGCGATCGTCGTCGGTCGTGTCCTTGCGCCGGTATTGTGGCGCATGTCAGTATAGTATGCGCCGTCACGATACGCTGCGAACGTCGTCGGTCGGGTCCTTGCGCCGGTATCGTGGCGCATGTCATTACAGTATGCGGCGTCACGCTACGCTGCGATCGTCGTCGGTCGATTGGATCCTTGCGCCGGTATTGTGGCACATGTCAGTACAGTATGCGGCGTCACCTACGCTGCGATCGTCGTCGGTCGGGTCCTTGCACCGGTATTGTGGCGCATGTCAGTACAGTATGCGCCGTCACGCTACGCTGCGATCGTCGTCGGTGGGTTGGATCCTTGCGCCGGTTTTGTGGCGCATGTCAGTACAGTATGCGCCGTCACGCTACGCTGTGATCGTCGTCGGTCGGGTCCTTGCGCCGGTATTTTGGCGCATGTCAGTACAGTATGCGCTGTCACGCTACGCTGCATATCACTACAGTATGCGTCATCACGCTACGCTGCGATCGTCGTCGTTCGGGTCGTTTTCTGCCGTATTGTGGCGCATATCAGTACATTATGTGCCGTCACGCTATTGCGCCGTCGTCGGTCGGGTCGTTTGCGTGTCCGTACGCCTAGCCCAGGTCATGGACGCGTCGAACACTTGTTTGGCGACGTGTCGACACTCGCGTCGACCACTTGTTGGCGACGTGTGCTGTCCTGTGGCCGGGGCTGGGCGTACGGACGCGCAAACGACCCGACCGACGACGGCGCAATAGCGTGACGGCACATACTGTACTGATATGCGCCACAATCAGTATCAGTACAGTATGTGCCGTCGTCGGTCGGGTCGTTTGCTGCCGTATTGTGGCGCATATCAGTACATTATGTGCCGTCACGCTATTGCGCCGCCGTCGGTCGGGTCGTTTGCGCGTCCGTACGCCTAGCCCCGGTCATGGACGCGTCGAACACTTGTTTGGCGACGTGTCGACACTCGTGTCGACCACTTGTTGGCGACGTGTGCTGTCCTGTGGCCGGGGCTGGGCGTACGGACGCGCAAACGACCCGACCGACGACGGCGCAATAGCGTGACGGCACATACTGTACTGATATGCGCCACAATCAGTATCAGTACAGTATGTGCCGTCGTCGGTCGGGTCGTTTGCTGCCGTATTGTGGCGCATATCAGTACATTATGTGCCGTCACGCTATTGCGCCGTCGTCGGTCGGGTCGTTTGCGCGTCCGTACGCCTAGCCCCGGTCATGGACGCGTCGAACACTTGTTTGGCGACGTGTCGACACTCGCGTCGACCACTTGTTGGCGACGTGTGCTGTCCTGTGGCCGGGGCTGGGCGTACGGACTCGCAAACGACCCGACCGACGACGGCGCAATAGCGTGACGGCACATACTGTACTGATATGCGCCACAATCAGTATCAGTACAGTATGTGCCGTCGTCGGTCGGGTCGTTTGCTGCCGTATTGTGACGCATATCAGTACATTATGTGCCGTCACGCTATTGCGCCGTCGTCGGTCGGGTCGTTTGCGCGTCCGTACGCCTAGCCCAGGTCATGGACGCGTCGAACACTTGTTTGGCGACGTGTCGACACTCGCGTCGACCACTTGTTGGCGACGTGTGCTGTCCTGTGGCCGGGGCTGGGCGTACGGACGCGCAAACGACCCGACCGACGACGGCGCAATAGCGTGACGGCACATACTGTACTGATATGCGCCACAATCAGTATCAGTACAGTATGTGCCGTCGTCGGTCGGGTCGTTTGCTGCCGTATTGTGGCGCATATCAGTACATTATGTGCCGTCACGCTATTGCGCCGTCGTCGGTCGGCTCGTTTGCGCGTCCGTACGCCTAGCCTCGGTCATGGACGCGTCGAACACTTGTTTGGCGACGTGTCGACACTCGCGTCGACCACTTGTTGGCGACGTGTGCTGTCCTGTGGCCGGGGCTGGGCGTACGGACGCGCAAACGACCCGACCAACGACGGCGCAATAGCGTGACGGCACATACTGTACTGATATGCGCCACAATCAGTTTCAGTACAGTATGTGCCGTCGTCGGTCGGGTCGTTTGCTGCCGTATTGTGGCGCATATCAGTACATTATGTGCCGTCACGCTATTGCGCCGTCGTCGGTCGGGTCGTTTGCGCGTACGTACGCCTAGCCTCGGTCATGGACGCGTCGAACACTTGTTTGGCGACGTGTCGACACTCGCGTCGACCACTTGTTGGCGACGTGTGCTGTCCTGTGGCCGGGGCTGGGCGTACGGACGCGCAAACGACCCGACCGACGACGGCGCAATAGCGTGACGGCACATACTGTACTGATATGCGCCACAATCAGTATCAGTACAGTATGTGCCGTCGTCGGTCGGGTCGTTTGCTGCCGTATTGTGGCGCATATCAGTACATTATGTGCCGTCACGCTACGCTGCGATCGTCGCCGTTCGGGTCCTTGCGCCGGTATTTTGACGCATGTCAGTACAGTATGCGCCGTCACGCTACGCTGCGATCGTCGTCGGTCGTGTCCTTGCGCCGGTATTGTGGCGCATGTCAGTATAGTATGCGCCGTCACGATACGCTGCGAACGTCGTCGGTCGGGTCCTTGCGCCGGTATCGTGGCGCATGTCATTACAGTATGCGGCGTCACGCTACGCTACGATCGTCGTCGGTCGATTGGATCCTTGCGCCGGTATTGTGGCACATGTCAGTACAGTATGCGGCGTCACCTACGCTGCGATCGTCGTCGGTCGGGTCCTTGCACCGGTATTGTGGCGCATGTCAGTACAGTATGCGCCGTCACGCTACGCTGCGATCGTCGTCGGTGGGTTGGATCCTTGCGCCGGTTTTGTGGCGCATGTCAGTACAGTATGCGCCGTCACGCTACGCTGTGATCGTCGTCGGTCGGGTCCTTGCGCCGGTATTTTGGCGCATGTCAGTACAGTATGCGCTGTCACGCTACGCTGCATATCAGTACAGTATGCGTCATCACGCTACGCTGCGATCGTCGTCGTTCGGGTCGTTTTCTGCCGTATTGTGGCGCATATCAGTACATTATGTGCCGTCACGCTATTGCGCCGTCGTCGGTCGGGTCGTTTGCGCGTCCGTACGCCTAGCCCAGGTCATGGACGCGTCGAACACTTGTTTGGCGACGTGTCGACACTCGCGTCGACCACTTGTTGGCGACGTGTGCTGTCCTGTGGCCGGGGATGGGCGTACGGACGCGCAAACGACCCGACCGACGACGGCGCAATAGCGTGACGGCACATACTGTACTGATATGCGCCACAATCAGTATCAGTACAGTATGTGCCGTCGTCGGTCGGGTCGTTTGCTGCCGTATTGTGGCGCATATCAGTACATTATGTGCCGTCACGCTATTGCGCCGCCGTCGGTCGGGTCGTTTGCGCGTCCGTACGCCTAGCCCCGGTCATGGACGCGTCGAACACTTGTTTGGCGACGTGTCGACACTCGCGTCGACCACTTGTTGGCGACGTGTGCTGTCCTGTGGCCGGGGCTGGGCGTACGGACGCGCAAACGACCCGACCGACGACGGCGCAATAGCGTGACGGCACATACTGTACTGATATGCGCCACAATCAGTATCAGTACAGTATGTGCCGTCGTCGGTCGGGTCGTTTGCTGCCGTATTGTGGCGCATATCAGTACATTATGTGCCGTCACGCTATTGCGCCGTCGTCGGTCGGGTCGTTTGCGTGTCCGTACGCCTAGCCCCGGTCATGGACGCGTCGAACACTTGTTTGGCGACGTGTCGACACTCGCGTCGACCACTTGTTGGCGACGTGTGCTGTCCTGTGGCCGGGGCTGGGCGTACGGACGCGCAAACGACCCGACCGACGACGGCGCAATAGCGTGACGGCACATACTGTACTGATATGCGCCACAATCAGTATCAGTACAGTATGTGCCGTCGTCGGTCGGGTCGTTTGCTGCCGTATTGTGGCGCATATCAGTACATTTTGTGCCGTCACGCTATTGCGCCGTCGTCGGTCGGGTCGTTTGCGCGTCCGTACGCCTAGCCCCGGTCATGGACGCGTCGAACACTTGTTTGGCGACGTGTCGACACTCGCGTCGACCACTTGTTGGCGACTTGTGCTGTCCTGTGGCCGGGGCTGGGCGTACGCATGTCAGTACAGTATGCGCCGTCACGCTACACTGATATCGTCGTCGGTCGGGTCCTTGCGCCGGTATTGTGGCGCATGTCAGTACAGTATGCGCCGTCACGCTACGCTGCGATCGTCTTCGGTCGGTTGGATCCTTGCGCCGGTATTGTGGCGCTTATCAGCACAGTATGCGCCGTCACGCTACGCTGATAACGTCGTCGGTCGGGTCCTTGCGCCGGTATTGTGGCGCATGTCAGTACAGTATGCGCCGTCACGCTACGCTGCGAACATCGTCGGTCGGTTGGATCCTTGTGCCGGTATTGTGGCGCATGTCATTACAGTATGCGCCGTCACGCTACGCTGCGATCGTCGTCGGTCGGGTCCTTGCGCCGGTATTGTGGCACATGTCAGTACAGTATGCGCTGTCACGCTACGCTGCATGTCAGTACAGTATGCGCCGTCACGC
Organism: Gymnoscopelus microlampas; assembly: GCF_963454915.1. Lineage (NCBI taxonomy): Eukaryota > Metazoa > Chordata > Actinopteri > Myctophiformes > Myctophidae > Gymnoscopelus > Gymnoscopelus microlampas. The sequence goes on from NC_139958.1 coordinate 7,362,422, forward strand.
TACGCTGCGATCGTCGTCGGTCTGTTTGATCCTTGCGCCGGTATTGTGGCGCATGTCAGTACAGTATGCGCCGTCACGCTACGCTGCGATCGTCGTCGGTCGGGTCCTTGGGCCGGTATTGTGGCGAATGTTTGTACAGTATGCGCCGTCACGCTACGTTGCGATCGTCGTCGGTCGGGTCCTTGCGCCGGTATTTTGGCGCATGTCAGTACAGTATGCGCCATCACGTTACGCTGTCACGCTACGTTGTATGTCTACGCTGCGATCGCCGTCGGTCGGGTCCTTGCGCCGGTATTGTGGCGAATGTCAGTACAGTATGCGCTGTCACGCTACGCTGCGATCGTCGTCGGTCGGTCGGGTCCTTGCGCCGGTATTGTGGCGCATGTCAGTACAGTATGCGCTGTCACACTACGCTGTATATCAGTACAGTATGCGCCGTCACGCTACGCTGCGATCGTCGTCGGTCGGGTCCTTGCGCCGGTATCGTGGCGCATGTCAGTACAGTATGCGCCGTCACGCTACGCTGCGATCGTCGTCGGTCGGTTGGATCCTTGCGCCGGTATCGTGGCGAATGTCAGTACAGTATGTGCCGTCACACTACGCTGCGGTCGGTTGGATCCTTGCGCCGGTAATGTGGCGCATGTCAGTTTAGTATGCGCCGTCACGCTACGCTGCGATCGTCGTCGGTCGGTTGGATCCTTGCGCTGGTATTGTGGCGCATGTCAGTACAGTATGCGCCGTCACGCTACGCTGCGATCGTCGTCGGTCGGTTGGATCCTTGCGCCGGTATTGTGGCGCATGTCAGTACAGTATGGGCCGTCACGCTACGCTGCGATCGTCGTCGGTCGGGTCCTTGCGCCGGTATTGTGGCGCATGTCAGTACAGTATGCTCCGTCACGCTACGCTGCGATCGTCGTCGGTCGGTCGTTTGGATCCTTGCGCCGGTATTGTGGCGAATGTCAGTATAGTATGCGCCGTCACGCTACGCTGCGATCGTCGTCGGTCGGGTCCTTGCGCCATTATTTTGGCGCATGTCAGTACAGTATGCGCTGTCACGCTGCATGTCAGTACAGTATGCGCCGTCACGCTACGCTGCGATCGTCGTCGGTCGGGTCTTTGCGCCGGTATTGTGCCTTATGTTAGTACAGTATGCGCCGTCACGATACGCTGCGATCGTCGTTGGTCGGGTCCTTGCGCCGGTATTGTGGCGCATGTCAGTACAGTATGCCCCGTCACGCTACGTTGCGATCGTCGTCGGTCGGTTGGATCCTTGCGCCGGTATTGTGGCGCATGTCAGTACAGTATGGGCCGTCACGCTACGCTGCGATCGTCGTCGGTCGGGTCCTTGCGCCGGTATTGTGGCGCATGTCAGTACAGTATGCGCCGTCACGCTACGCTGCGATCGTCGTTTGTCGGTTGGATCCTTGCGCCGGTATTGTGGCGCATGTCAGTACAGTATGCGCCGTCACGATACGCTGCGATCGTCGTCGGTCGGGTCCTTGCGCCGGTATTGTGGCGCATGTCAGTACAGTATGCGCCGTCACGCTACGCTGCGATCGTCGTCGGTCGGGCTGCGATCATTGTCGGTCTGTTGGATCCTTGCGCCGGTATTGTGGCGCATGTCAGTACAGTATGCGCCGTCACGCTATGCTGTGATCGTCGTCGGTCGGGTCTTTGCGCCGGTATTGTGCCTTATGTTAGTACAGTATGCGCCGTCACGATACGCTGCGATCGTCGTTGGTCGGGTCCTTGCGCCGGTATTGTGGCGCATGTCAGTACAGTATGCGCTGTCACGCTACGCTGCGATCGTCGTCGGTCGGTTGGATCCTTGCGCCGGTATTGTGGCGCATGTCAGTACAGTATACGCCGTCACGCTACGCTGCGATCGTCGTTTGTGTGTTGGATCCTTGCGCCGGTATTGTGGCGCATGTCAGTACAGTATGCGTTGTCACGCTGCATGTCAGTACAGTATGCGCCGTCACGCTGCGATCGTCGTCGGTCGGGTGATTGCGCCGGTATTGTGCCTTATGTTAGTACAGTATGCGCCGTCACGATACGCTGCGATCGTCGTTGGTCGGGTCCTTGCGCCGGTATTGTGGCGCATGTCAGTACAGTATGCGGCGTCACGCTACGCTGCGATCGTCGTCGGTCGGTTGGATCCTTGCGCCGGTATTGTGGCGCATGTCAGTACAGTATGCGCCGTCACGCTACGCTGCGATCGTCGTCGGTCGGGTCCTTGCGCCGGTATTGTGGCGCATGTCAGTACAGTATGCGCCGTCACGCTACGCTGCGATCGTCGTCGGTCGGGTCCTTGCGCCGGTATTGTGGCGCATGTCAGTACAGTATTCGCCGTCACGCTACGCTGCGATCGTCGTCGGTCGGTTGGATCCTTGCGCCGGTATTGTGGCGCATGTCAGTACAGTATGCGCCGTCACGATACGCTGCGATCGTCGTCGGTCGGTTGGATCCTTGCGCCGGTATTGTGGCGCATGTCAGTACAGTATGCGTCGTCACGCTACACTGATATCGTCGTTGGTCGGGTCCTTGCGCCGGTATTGTGGCTCATGTCAGTACAGTATGCGCCGTCACGCTACGCTGCGATCGTCTTCGGTCGGTTGGATCCTTGCGCCGGTATTGTGGCGCTTATCAGCACAGTATGCGCCGTCACGCTACGCTGATAACGTCGTCGGTCGGGTCCTTGCGCCGGTATTGTGGCGCATGTCAGTACAGTATGCGCCGTCACGCTACGCTGCGAACATCGTCGGTTGGTTGGATCCTTGTGCCGGTATTGTGGCGCATGTCATTACAGTATGCGCCGTCACGCTACGCTGCGATCGTCGTCGGTCGGGTCCTTGCGCCGGTATTGTGGCACATGTCAGTACAGTATGAGCTGTCACGCTACGCTGCATGTCAGTACAGTATGCGCCGTCACGCTACGCTGCGATCGTCGTCGGTCTGTTTGATCCTTGCGCCGGTATTGTGGCGCATGTCAGTACAGTATGCGCCGTCACGCTACGCTGCGATCGTCGTCGGTCGGGTCCTTGGGCCGGTATTGTGGCGAATGTTTGTACAGTATGCGCCGTCACGCTACGTTGCGATCGTCGTCGGTCGGGTCCTTGCGCCGGTATTTTGGCGCATGTCAGTACAGTATGCGCCATCACGTTACGCTGTCACGCTACGTTGTATGTCTACGCTGCGATCGTCGTCGGTCGGGTCCTTGCGCCGGTATTGTGGCGAATGTCAGTACAGTATGCGCTGTCACGCTACGCTGCGATCGTCGTCGGTCGGTCGGGTCCTTGCGCCGGTATTGTGGCGCATGTCAGTACAGTATGCGCTGTCACACTACGCTGTATGTCAGTACAGTATGCGCCGTCACGCTACGCTGCGATCGTCGTCGGTCAGGTCCTTGCGCCGGTATTGTGGCGCATGTCAGTACAGTATGCGCCGTCACGCTACGCTGCGATCGTCGTCGGTCGGTTGGATCCTTGCGCCGGTATCGTGGCGAATGTCAGTACAGTATGTGCCGTCACACTACGCTGCGGTTGGTTGGATCCTTGCGCCGGTAATGTGGCGCATGTCAGTTTAGTATGCGCCGTCACGCTACGCTGCGATCGTCGTCGGTCGGTTGGATCCTTGCGCTGGTATTGTGGCGCATGTCAGTACAGTATGCGCCGTCAAGCTACGCTGCGATCGTCGTCGGTCGGTTGGATCCATGCGCCGGTATTGTGGCGCATGTCAGTACAGTATGGGCCGTCACGCTACGCTGCGATCGTCGTCGGTCGGGTCCTTGCGCCGGTATTGTGGCGCATGTCAGTACAGTATGCTCCGTCACGCTACGCTGCGATCGTCGTCGGTCGGTCGGTTGGATCCTTGCGCCGGTATTGTGGCGAATGTCAGTATAGTATGCGCCGTCACGCTACGCTGCGATCGTCGTCGGTCGGGTCCTTGCGCCGGTATTTTGGCGCATGTCAGTACAGTATGCGCTGTCACGCTGCATGTCAGTACAGTATGCGCCGTCACGTTACGCTGCGATCGTCGTCGGTCGGGTCTTTGCGCCGGTATTGTGCCTTATGTTAGTACAGTATGCGCCGTCACGATACGCTGCGATCGTCGTTGGTCGGGTCCTTGCGCCGGTATTGTGGCGCATGTCAGTACAGTATGCCCCGTCACGCTACGTTGCGATCGTCGTCGGTCGGTTGGATCCTTGCGCCGGTATTGTGGCGCATGTCAGTACAGTATGGGCCGTCACGCTACGCTGCGATCGTCGTCGGTCGGGTCCTTGCGCCGGTATTGTGGCGCATGTCAGCACAGTATGCGCCGTCACGCTACGCTGCGATCGTCGTTTGTCGGTTGGATCCTTGCGCCGGTATTGTGGCGCATGTCAGTACAGTATGCGCCGTCACGATACGCTGCGATCGTCGTCGGTCGGGTCCTTGCGCCGGTATTGTGGCGCATGTCAGTACAGTATGCGCCGTCACGCTACGCTGCGATCGTCGTCGGTCGGGCTGCGATCATTGTCGGTCGGTTGGATCCTTGCGCCGGTATTGTGGCGCATGTCAGTACGGGAGGCATGCGTTAATCCGACAGACCTTTTCTCCGACTATGTGGCATCCGCGTGCGGTTAGGGTTAGGGTGCGGGTTTGGTTCGGGTTTACTGTTTAATGTCGGAGCGATGCGCTGTCGGAGGAATGCGCTGTCGGACTAACGTACTGCACCCGTCAGTACAGTATGCGCCGTCACGCTATGCTGTGATCGTCGTCGGTCGGGTCTTTGCGCCGGTATTGTGCCTCATGTTAGTACAGTATGCGCCGTCACGATACGCTGCGATCGTCGTTGGTCGGGTCATTGCGCCGGTATTGTGGCGCATGTCAGTACAGTATGCGCTGTCACGCTACGCTGCGATCGTCGTCGGTCGGTTGGATCCTTGCGCCGGTATTGTGGCGCATGTCAGTACAGTATGCGCCGTCACGCTACGCTGCGATCGTCGTTTGTCGGTTGGATCCTTGCGCCGGTATTGTGGCGCATGTAAGTACAGTATGCGCCGTCACGATACGCTGCGATCGTCGTCGGTCGGGTCCATGCGCCGGTATTGTGGCGCATGTCAGTACAGTATGCGCCGTCACGCTACGCTGCGTTCGTCGTCGGTCGGTTGGATCCTTGCGCCGGTATTGTGGCGCATGTCAGTACAGTATGCGCCGTCACGGTACGCTGCGATTGTCGTCGGTCGGTTGGATCCTTTCGCCGTTATTGTGGCGCATGTCAGTACAGTATGCGCCATCACGCTACGCTGCGATCGTCGTCGGTCGGGTCCTTGCGCCGGTATTGTGGCGCATGTCAGTACAGTATGCGCTGTCACGCTGCATGTCAGTACAGTATGCGCCGTCACGCTGCGATCGTCGTCGGTCGGGTGATTGCGCCGGTATTGTGCCTTATGTTAGTACAGTATGCGCCGTCACGATACGCTGCGATCGTCGTTGGTCGGGTCCTTGCGCCGGTATTGTGGCGCATGTCAGAACAGTATGCGCCGTCACGCTACGCTGCGATCGTCGTCGGTCGGTTGGATCCTTGTGCCGGTATTGTGGCGCATGTCAGTACAGTATGCGCCGTCACGCTACGCTGCGATCGTCGTTTGTCGGTTGGATCCTTGCGCCGGTATTGTGGCGCATATCAGTACAGTATGCGCCGTCACGATACGCTGCGATCGTCGTCGGTCGGGTCCTTGCGCCGGTATTGTGGCGCATGTCAGTACAGTATGCGCCGTCACGCTACGCTGCGTTCGTCGTCGGTCGGTTGGATCCTTGCGCCGGTATTGTGGCGCATGTCAGTACAGTATGCGCCGTCACGCTACGCTGCGATCGTCGTCGGTCGGTTGGATCCTTTCGCCGGTATTGTGGCGCATGTCAGTACAGTATGCGCCATCACGCTACGCTGCGATCGTCGTCGGTCGGGTCCTTGCGCCGGTATTGTGGCGCATGTCAGTACAGTATGCGCTGTCACGCTGCATGTCAGTACAGTATGCGCCGTCACGCTGCGATCGTCGTCGGTCGGGTGATTGCGCCGGTATTGTGCCTTATGTTAGTACAGTATGCGCCGTCACGATACGCTGCGATCGTCGTTGGTCGGGTCCTTGCGCCGGTATTGTGGCGCATGTCAGTACAGTATGCGCCGTCACGCTACGCTGCGATCGTCGTCGGTCGGTTGGATCCTTGCGCCGGTATTGTGGCGCATGTCAGTACAGTATGCGCCGTCACGCTACGCTGCGATCGTCGTCGGTCGGGTCCTTGCGCCGGTATTGTGGCGCATGTCAGTACAGTATGCGCCGTCACGCTACGCTGCGATTGTCGTCGGTCGGTTGGATCCTTGCGCCGGTATCGTGGCGAATGTCAGTACAGTATGTGCCGTCACACTACGCTGCGGTCGGTTGGATCCTTGCGCCGGTAATGTGGCGCATGTCAGTTCAGTATGCGCCGTCACGCTACGCTGCGATCGTCGTCGGTCGGTTGGATCCTTGCGCTGGTATTGTGGCGCATGTCAGTACAGTATGCGCCGTCACGTTACGCTGCGATCGTCGTCGGTCGGTTGGATCCTTGCGCCGGTATCTTGGCGCATGTCAGTACAGTATGCGCCGTCACGCTACGCTGCGATCGTCGTCGGTCGGTTGGATCCTTTCGCCGGTATTGTGGCGCATGTCAGTACAGTATGCGCCATCACGCTACGCTGCGATCCTCGTCGGTCGGGTCCTTGCGCCGGTATTGTGGCGCATGTCAGTACAGTATGCGCTGTCACGCTGCATGTCAGTACAGTATGCGCCGTCACGCTGCGATCGTCGTCGGTCGGGTGATTGCGCCGGTATTGTGCCTTATGTTAGTACAGTATGCGCCGTCACGATACGCTGCGATCGTCGTTGGTCGGCTCCTTGCGCCGGTATTGTGGCGCATGTCAGTACAGTATGCGCCGTCACGCTACGCTGCGATCGTCGTCGGTCGGTTGGATCCTTGCGCCGGTATTGTGGCGCATGTCAGTACAGTATGCGCCGTCACGCTACGCTGCGATCGTCGTCGGTCGGGTCCTTGCGCCGGTATTGTGGCGCATGTCAGTACAGTATGCGCCGTCACGCTACGCTGCGATTGTCGTCGGTCGGTTGGATCCTTGCGCCGGTATCGTGGCGAATGTCAGTACAGTATGTGCCGTCACACTACGCTGCGGTCGGTTGGATCCTTGCGCCGGTATTGTGGCGCATGTCAGTACAGTATGCGCCGTCACGCTACGCTGCGATCGTCGTTTGTCGGTTGGATCCTTGCGCCGGTATTGTGGCGCATGTCAGTACAGTATGCGCCGTCACAATACGCTGCGATCGTCGTCGGTCGGGTCCTTGCGCCGGTATTGTGGCGCATGTCAGTACAGTATGCGCCGTCACGCTACGCTGCGTTCGTCGTCGGTCGGTTGGATCCTTGCGCCGGTATTGTGGCGCGTGTCAGTACAGTATGCGCCGTCACGCTACGCTGCGATCGTCGTCGGTCGGGCTGCGATCGTTGTCGGTCGGTTGGATCCTTGCGCCGGTATTGTGGCGCATGTCAGTACAGTATGCGCCGTCACGCTATGCTGCGATCGTCGTCGGTCGGGTCCTTGCGCCGGTATTGTGGCGCATGTCAGTACAGTATGCGCTGTCACGCTGCATGTCAGTACAGTATGCGCCGTCACCTACGCTGCGATTGTCGTCGGTCGGGTCCTTGCGCCGGTATTGTGGCGCATGTCAGTCCAGTATGCGCCGTCACGCTACGCTGCGATCGTCGTCGGTGGGTTGGATCCTTGCGCCGGTTTGGTGGCGCATGTCAGTACAGTATGCGCCGTCACGCTACGCTGCGATCGTCGTCGGTCGGGTCCTTGCGCCGGTATTGTGGCGCATGTCAGTACAGTATGCGCTGTCACGCTATGCTGCATATCAGTACAGTATGCGTCATCACGCTACGCTGCGATTGTCGTCGTTCGGGTCGTTTTCTGGCGTATTGTGGCGCATATCAGTACATTATGTGCCGTCACGCTATTGCGCCGTCGTCGGTCGGGTCGTTTGCGCGTCTGTACGCCTAGCCCCGGTCATGGACGCGTCGAACACTTGTTTGGCGACGTGTCGACACTCGCGTCGACCACTTGTTGGCGACGTGTGCTGTCCTGTGGCCGGGGCTGGGCGTACGGACGCGCAAACGACCCGACCGACGACGGCGCAATAGCGTGACGGCACATACTGTACTGATATGCGCCACAATCAGTACAGTATGTGCCGTCGTCGGTCGGGTCGTTTGCTGCCGTATTGTGGCGCATATCAGTACATTATGTGCCGTCACGCTATTGCGCCGTCGTCGGTCGGGTCGTTTGCGCGTCCGTACGCCTAGCCCCGGTCATGGACGCGTCGAACACTTGTTTGGCGACGTGTCGACACTCGCGTCGACCACTTGTTGGCGACGTGTGCTGTCCTGTGGCCGGGGCTGGGCGTACGGACGCGCAAACGACCCGACCGACGACGGCGCAATAGCGTGACGGCACATACTGTACTGATATGCGCCACAATCAGTATCAGTACAGTATGTGCCGTCGTCGGTCGGGTCGTTTGCTGCCGTATTGTGGCGCATATCAGTACATTATGTGCCGTCACGCTATTGCGCCGTCGTCGGTCGGGTCGTTTGCGCGTCCGTACGCCTAGCCCCGGTCATGGACGCGTCGAACACTTGTTTGGCGACGTGTCGACACTCGCGTCGACCACTTGTTGGCGACGTGTGCTGTCCTGTGGCCGGGGCTGGGCGTACGGACGCGCAAACGACCCGACCGACGACGCCGCAATAGCGTGACGGCACATACTGTACTGATATGCGCCACAATCAGTATCAGTACAGTATGTGCCGTCGTCGGTCGGGTCGTTTGCTGCCGTATTGTGGCGCATATCAGTACATTATGTGCCGTCACGCTATTGCGCCGTCGTCGGTCGGGTCGTTTGCGCGTCCGTACGCCTAGCCCCGGTCATGGACGCGTCGAACACTTGTTTGGCGACGTGTCGACACTCGCGTCGACCACTTGTTGGCGACGTGTGCTGTCCTGTGGCCGGGGCTGGGCGTACGGACGCGCAAACGACCCGACCGACGACGGCGCAATAGCGTGACGGCACATACTGTACTGATATGCGCCACAATCAGTACAGTATGTGCCGTCGTCGGTCGGGTCGTTTGCTGCCGTATTGTGGCGCATATCAGTACATTATGTGCCGTCACGCTATTGCGCCGTCGTCGGTCGGGTCGTTTGCGCGTCCGTACGCCTAGCCCCGGTCATGGACGCGTCGAACACTTGTTTGGCGACGTGTCGACACTCGCGTCGACCACTTGTTGGCGACTTGTGCTGTCCTGTGGCCGGGGCTGGGCGTACGCATGTCAGTACAGTATGCGCCGTCACGCTACACTGATATCGTCGTCGGTCGGGTCCTTGCGCCGGTATTGTGGCGCATGTCAGTACAGTATGCGCCGTCACGCTACGCTGCGATCGTCTTCGGTCGGTTGGATCCTTGCGCCGGTATTGTGGCGCTTATCAGCACAGTATGCGCCGTCACGCTACGCTGATAACGTCGTCGGTCGGGTCCTTGCGCCGGTATTGTGGCGCATGTCAGTACAGTATGCGCCGTCACGCTACGCTGCGAACATCGTCGGTCGGTTGGATCCTTGTGCCGGTATTGTGGCGCATGTCATTACAGTATGCGCCGTCACGCTACGCTGCGATCGTCGTCGGTCGGGTCCTTGCGCCGGTATTGTGGCACATGTCAGTACAGTATGCGCTGTCACGCTACGCTGCATGTCAGTACAGTATGCGCCGTCACGCTACGCTGCGATCGTCGTCGGTCTGTTTGATCCTTGCGCCGGTATTGTGGCGCATGTCAGTACAGTATGCGCCGTCACGCTACGCTGCGATCGTCGTCGGTCGGGTCCTTGGGACGGTATTGTGGCGAATGTTTGTACAGTATGCGCCGTCACGCTACGTTGCGATCGTCGTCGGTCGGGTCCTTGCGCCGGTATTTTGGCGCATGTCAGTACAGTATGCGCCATCACGTTACGCTGTCACGCTACGTTGTATGTCTACGCTGCGATCGCCGTCGGTCGGGTCCTTGCGCCGGTATTGTGGCGAATGTCAGTACAGTATGCGCTGTCACGCTACGCTGCGATCGTCGTCGGTCGGTCGGGTCCTTGCGCCGGTATTGTGGCGCATGTCAGTACAGTATGCGCTGTCACACTACGCTGTATATCAGTACAGTATGCGCCGTCACGCTACGCTGCGATCGTCGTCGGTCGGGTCCTTGCGCCGGTATCGTGGCGCATGTCAGTACAGTATGCGCCGTCACGCTACGCTGCGATCGTCGTCGGTCGGTTGGATCCTTGCGCCGGTATCGTGGCGAATGTCAGTACAGTATGTGCCGTCACACTACGCTGCGGTCGGTTGGATCCTTGCGCCGGTAATGTGGCGCATGTCAGTTTAGTATAAGCCGTCACGCTACGCTACGATCGTCGTCGGTCGGTTGGATCCTTGCGCTGGTATTGTGGCGCATGTCAGTACAGTATGCGCCGTCACGCTACGCTGCGATCGTCGTCGGTCGGTTGGATCCTTGCGCCGGTATTGTGGCGCATGTCAGTACAGTATGGGCCGTCACGCTACGCTGCGATCGTCGTCGGTCGGGTCCTTGCGCCGGTATTGTGGCGCATGTCAGTACAGTATGCTCCGTCACGCTACGCTGCGATCGTCGTCGGTCGGTCGTTTGGATCCTTGCGCCGGTATTGTGGCGAATGTCAGTATAGTATGCGCCGTCACGCTACGCTGCGATCGTCGTCGGTCGGGTCCTTGCGCCATTATTTTGGCGCATGTCAGTACAGTATGCGCTGTCACGCTGCATGTCAGTACAGTATGCGCCGTCACGCTACGCTGCGATCGTCGTCGGTCGGGTCTTTGCGCCGGTATTGTGCCTTATGTTAGTACAGTATGCGCCGTCACGATACGCTGCGATCGTCGTTGGTCGGGTCCTTGCGCCGGTATTGTGGCGCATGTCAGTACAGTATGCCCCGTCACGCTACATTGCGATCGTCGTCGGTCGGTTGGATCCTTGCGCCGGTATTGTGGCCCATGTCAGTACAGTATGGGCCGTCACGCTACGCTGCGATCGTCGTCGGTCGGGTCCTTGCGCCGGTATTGTGGCGCATGTCAGTACAGTATGCGCCGTCACGCTACGCTGCGATCGTCGTTTGTCGGTTGGATCCTTGCGCCGGTATTGTGGCGCATGTCAGTACAGTATGCGCCGTCACGATACGCTGCGATCGTCGTCGGTCGGGTCCTTGCGCCGGTATTGTGGCGCATGTCAGTACAGTATGCGCCGTCACGCTACGCTGCGATCGTCGTCGGTCGGGCTGCGATCATTGTCGGTCGGTTGGATCCTTGCGCCGGTATTGTGGCGCATGTCAGTACAGTATGCGCCGTCACGCTATGCTGTGATCGTCGTCGGTCGGGTCTTTGCGCCGGTATTGTGCCTTATGTTAGTACAGTATACGCCGTCACGATACGCTGCGATCGTCGTTGGTCGGGTCCTTGCGCCGGTATTGTGGCGCATGTCAGTACAGTATGCGCTGTCACGCTACGCTGCGATCGTCGTCGGTCGGTTGGATCCTTGCGCCGGTATTGTGGCGCATGTCAGTACAGTATACGCCGTCACGCTACGCTGCGATCGTCGTTTGTGTGTTGGATCCTTGCGCCGGTATTGTGGCGCATGTCAGTACAGTATGCGCTGTCACGCTGCATGTCAGTACAGTATGCGCCGTCACGCTGCGATCGTCGTCGGTCGGGTGATTGCGCCGGTATTGTGCCTTATGTTAGTACAGTATGCGCCGTCACGATACGCTGCGATCGTCGTTGGTCGGGTCCTTGCGCCGGTATTGTGGCGCATGTCAGTACAGTATGCGGCGTCACGCTACGCTGCGATCGTCGTCGGTCGGTTGGATCCTTGCGCCGGTATTGTGGCGCATGTCAGTACAGTATGCGCCGTCACGCTACGCTGCGATCGTCGTCGGTCGGGTCCTTGCGCCGGTATTGTGGCGCATGTCAGTACAGTATGCGCCGTCACGCTACGCTGCGATCGTCGTCGGTCGGGTCCTTGCGCCGGTATTGTGGCGCATGTCAGTACAGTATTCGCCGTCACGCTACGCTGCGATCGTCGTCGGTCGGTTGGATCCTTGCGCCGGTATTGTGGCGCATGTCAGTACAGTATGCGCCGTCACGATACGCTGCGATCGTCGTCGGTCGGTTGGATCCTTGCGCCGGTATTGTGGCGCATGTCAGTACAGTATGCGTCGTCACGCTACACTGATATCGTCGTTGGTCGGGTCCTTGCGCCGGTATTGTGGCGCATGTCAGTACAGTATGCGCCGTCACGCTACGCTGCGATCGTCTTCGGTCGGTTGGATCCTTGCGCCGGTATTGTGGCGCTTATCAGCACAGTATGCGCCGTCACGCTACGCTGATAACGTCGTCGGTCGGGTCCTTGCGCCGGTATTGTGGCGCATGTCAGTACAGTATGCGCCGTCACGCTACGCTGCGAACATCGTCGGTCGGTTGGATCCTTGTGCCGGTATTGTGGCGCATGTCATTACAGTATGCGCCGTCACGCTACGCTGCGATCGTCGTCGGTCGGGTCCTTGCGCCGGTATTGTGGCACATGTCAGTACAGTATGAGCTGTCACGCTACGCTGCATGTCAGTACAGTATGCGCCGTCACGCTACGCTGCGATCGTCGTCGGTCTGTTTGATCCTTGCGCCGGTATTGTGGCGCATGTCAGTACAGTATGCGCCGTCACGCTACGCTGCGATCGTCGTCGGTCGGGTCCTTGGGCCGGTATTGTGGCGAATGTTTGTACAGTATGCGCCGTCACGCTACGTTGCGATCGTCGTCGGTCGGGTCCTTGCGCCGGTATTTTGGCGCATGTCAGTACAGTATGCGCCATCACGTTACGCTGTCACGCTACGTTGTATGTCTACGCTGCGATCGTCATCGGTCGGGTCCTTGCGCCGGTATTGTGGCGAATGTCAGTACAGTATGCGCTGTCACGCTACGCTGCGATCGTCGTCGGTCGGTCGGGTCCTTGCGCCGGTATTGTGGCGCATGTCAGTACAGTATGCGCTGTCACACTACGCTGTATGTCAGTACAGTATGCGCCGTCACGCTACGCTGCGATCGTCGTCGGTCAGGTCCTTGCGCCGGTATTGTGGCGCATGTCAGTACAGTATGCGCCGTCACGCTACGCTGCGATCGTCGTCGGTCGGTTGGATCCTTGCGCCGGTATCGTGGCGAATGTCAGTACAGTATGTGCCGTCACACTACGCTGCGGTTGGTTGGATCCTTGCGCCGGTAATGTGGCGCATGTCAGTTTAGTATGCGCCGTCACGCTACGCTGCGATCGTCGTCGGTCGGTTGGATCCTTGCGCTGGTATTGTGGCGCATGTCAGTACAGTATGCGCCGTCAAGCTACGCTGCGATCGTCGTCGGTCGGTTGGATCCATGCGCCGGTATTGTGGCGCATGTCAGTACAGTATGGGCCGTCACGCTACGCTGCGATCGTCGTCGGTCGGGTCCTTGCGCCGGTATTGTGGCGCATGTCAGTACAGTATGCTCCGTCACGCTACGCTGCGATCGTCGTCGGTCGGTCGGTTGGATCCTTGCGCCGGTATTGTGGCGCATGTCAGTACAGTATGGGCCGTCACGCTACGCTGCGATCGTCGTCGGTCGGGTCCTTGCGCCGGTATTGTGGCGCATGTCAGTACAGTATGCTCCGTCACGCTACGCTGCGATCGTCGTCGGTCGGTCGTTTGGATCCTTGCGCCGGTATTGTGGCGAATGTCAGTATAGTATGCGCCGTCACGCTACGCTGCGATCGTCGTCGGTCGGGTCCTTGCGCCATTATTTTGGCGCATGTCAGTACAGTATGCGCTGTCACGCTGCATGTCAGTACAGTATGCGCCGTCACGCTACGCTGCGATCGTCGTCGGTCGGGTCTTTGCGCCGGTATTGTGCCTTATGTTAGTACAGTATGCGCCGTCACGATACGCTGCGATCGTCGTTGGTCGGGTCCTTGCGCCGGTATTGTGGCGCATGTCAGTACAGTATGCCCCGTCACGCTACGTTGCGATCGTCGTCGGTCGGTTGGATCCTTGCGCCGGTATTGTGGCGCATGTCAGTACAGTATGGGCCGTCACGCTACGCTGCGATCGTCGTCGGTCGGGTCCTTGCGCCGGTATTGTGGCGCATGTCAGTACAGTATGCGCCGTCACGCTACGCTGCGATCGTCGTTTGTCGGTTGGATCCTTGCGCCGGTATTGTGGCGCATGTCAGTACAGTATGCGCCGTCACGATACGCTGCGATCGTCGTCGGTCGGGTCCTTGCGCCGGTATTGTGGCGCATGTCAGTACAGTATGCGCCGTCACGCTACGCTGCGATCGTCGTCGGTCGGGCTGCGATCATTGTCGGTCGGTTGGATCCTTGCGCCGGTATTGTGGCGCATGTCAGTACAGTATGCGCCGTCACGCTATGCTGTGATCGTCGTCGGTCGGGTCTTTGCGCCGGTATTGTGCCTTATGTTAGTACAGTATGCGCCGTCACGATACGCTGCGATCGTCGTTGGTCGGGTCCTTGCGCCGGTATTGTGGCGCATGTCAGTACAGTATGCGCTGTCACGCTACGCTGCGATCGTCGTCGGTCGGTTGGATCCTTGCGCCGGTATTGTGGCGCATGTCAGTACAGTATACGCCGTCACGCTACGCTGCGATCGTCGTTTGTGTGTTGGATCCTTGCGCCGGTATTGTGGCGCATGTCAGTACAGTATGCGCTGTCACGCTGCATGTCAGTACAGTATGCGCCGTCACGCTGCGATCGTCGTCGGTCGGGTGATTGCGCCGGTATTGTGCCTTATGTTAGTACAGTATGCGCCGTCACGATACGCTGCGATCGTCGTTGGTCGGGTCCTTGCGCCGGTATTGTGGCGCATGTCAGTACAGTATGCGGCGTCACGCTACGCTGCGATCGTCGTCGGTCGGTTGGATCCTTGCGCCGGTATTGTGGCGCATGTCAGTACAGTATGCGCCGTCACGCTACGCTGCGATCGTCGTCGGTCGGGTCCTTGCGCCGGTATTGTGGCGCATGTCAGTACAGTATGCGCCGTCACGCTACGCTGCGATCGTCGTCGGTCGGGTCCTTGCGCCGGTATTGTGGCGCATGTCAGTACAGTATTCGCTGTCACGCTACGCTGCGATCGTCGTCGGTCGGTTGGATCCTTGCGCCGGTATTGTGGCGCATGTCAGTACAGTATGCGCCGTCACGATACGCTGCGATCGTCGTCGGTCGGTTGGATCCTTGCGCCGGTATTGTGGCGCATGTCAGTACAGTATGCGTCGTCACGCTACACTGATATCGTCGTTGGTCGGGTCCTTGCGCCGGTATTGTGGCGCATGTCAGTACAGTATGCGCCGTCACGCTACGCTGCGATCGTCTTCGGTCGGTTGGATCCTTGCGCCGGTATTGTGGCGCTTATCAGCACAGTATGCGCCGTCACGCTACGCTGATAACGTCGTCGGTCGGGTCCTTGCGCCGGTATTGTGGCGCATGTCAGTACAGTATGCGCCGTCACGCTACGCTGCGAACATCGTCGGTCGGTTGGATCCTTGTGCCGGTATTGTGGCGCATGTCATTACAGTATGCGCCGTCACGCTACGCTGCGATCGTCGTCGGTCGGGTCCTTGCGCCGGTATTGTGGCACATGTCAGTACAGTATGAGCTGTCACGCTACGCTGCGATCGTCGTCGGTCGGTCGGGTCCTTGCGCCGGTATTGTGGCGCATGTCAGTACAGTATGCGCTGTCACACTACGCTGTATGTCAGTAAAGTATGCGCCGTCACGCTACGCTGCGATCGTCGTCGGTCAGGTCCTTGCGCCGGTATTGTGGCGCATGTCAGTACAGTATGCGCCGTCACGCTACGCTGCGATCGTCGTCGGTCGGTTGGATCCTTGCGCCGGTATCGTGGCGAATGTCAGTACAGTATGTGCCGTCACACTACGCTGCGGTTGGTTGGATCCTTGCGCCGGTAATGTGGCGCATGTCAGTTTAGTATGCGCCGTCACGCTACGCTGCGATCGTCGTCGGTCGGTTGGATCCTTGCGCTGGTATTGTGGCGCATGTCAGTACAGTATGCGCCGTCAAGCTACGCTGCGATCGTCGTCGGTCGGTTGGATCCATGCGCCGGTATTGCGGCGCATGTCAGTACAGTATGGGCCGTCACGCTACGCTGCGATCGTCGTCGGTCGGGTCCTTGCGCCGGTATTGTGGCGCATGTCAGTACAGTATGCTCCGTCACGCTACGCTGCGATCGTCGTCGGTCGGTCGGTTGGATCCTTGCGCCGGTATTGTGGCGAATGTCAGTATAGTATGCGCCGTCACGCTACGCTGCGATCGTCGTCGGTCGGGTCCTTGCGCCGGTATTTTGGCGCATGTCAGTACAGTATGCGCTGTCACGCTGCATGTCAGTACAGTATGCGCCGTCACGCTACGCTGCGATCGTCGTCGGTCGGGTCTTTGCGCCGGTATTGTGCCTTATGTTAGTACAGTATGCGCCGTCACGATACGCTGCGATCGTCGTTGGTCGGGTCCTTGCGCCGGTATTGTGGCGCATGTCAGTACAGTATGCCCCGTCACGCTACGTTGCGATCGTCGTCGGTCGGTTGGATCCTTGCGCCGGTATTGTGGCGCATGTCAGTACAGTATGGGCCGTCACGCTACGCTGCGATCGTCGTCGGTCGGGTCCTTGCGCCGGTATTGTGGCGCATGTCAGCACAGTATGCGCCGTCACGCTACGCTGCGATCGTCGTTTGTCGGTTGGATCCTTGCGCCGGTATTGTGGCGCATGTCAGTACAGTATGCGCCGTCACGATACGCTGCGATCGTCGTCGGTCGGGTCCTTGCGCCGGTATTGTGGCGCATGTCAGTACAGTATGCGCCGTCACGCTACGCTGCGATCGTCGTCGGTCGGGCTGCGATCATTGTCGGTCGGTTGGATCCTTGCGCCGGTATTGTGGCGCATGACAGTACAGTATGCGCCGTCACGCTATGCTGTGATCGTCGTCGGTCGGGTCTTTGCGCCGGTATTGTGCCTCATGTTAGTACAGTATGCGCCGTCACGATACGCTGCGATCGTCGTTGGTCGGGTCATTGCGCCGGTATTGTGGCGCATGTCAGTACAGTATGCGCTGTCACGCTACGCTGCGATCGTCGTCGGTCGGTTGGATCCTTGCGCCGGTATTGTGGCGCATGTCAGTACAGTATGCGCTGTCACGCTACGCTGCGATCGTCGTTTGTCGGTTGGATCCTTGCGCCGGTATTGTGGCGCATGTCAGTACAGTATGCGCCGTCACGATACGCTGCGATCGTCGTCGGTCGGGTCCATGCGCCGGTATTGTGGCGCATGTCAGTACAGTATGCGCCGTCACGCTACGCTGCGTTCGTCGTCGGTCGGTTGGATCCTTGCGCCGGTATTGTGGCGCATGTCAGTACAGTATGCGCCGTCACGGTACGCTGCGATCGTCGTCGGTCGGTTGGATCCTTTCGCCGTTATTGTGGCGCATGTCAGTACAGTATGCGCCATCACGCTACGCTGCGATCGTCGTCGGTCGGGTCCTTGCGCCGGTATTGTGGCGCATGTCAGTAAAGTATGCGCTGTCACGCTGCATGTCAGTACAGTATGCGCCGTCACGCTGCGATCGTCGTCGGTCGGGTGATTGCGCCGGTATTGTGCCTTATGTTAGTACAGTATGCGCCGTCACGATACGCTGCGATCGTCGTTGGTCGGGTCCTTGCGCCGGTATTGTGGCGCATGTCAGTACAGTATGTGCCGTCACGCTACGCTGCGATCGTCGTCGGTCGGTTGGATCCTTGCGCCGGTATTGTGGCGCATGTCAGTACAGTATGCGCCGTCACGCTACGCTGCGATCGTCGTCGGTCGGGTCCTTGCGCCGGTATTGTGGCGCATGTCAGTACAGTATGCGCCGTCACGCTACGCTGCGATTGTCGTCGGTCGGTTGGATCCTTGCGCCGGTATCGTGGCGAATGTCAGTACAGTATGTGCCGTCACACTACGCTGCGGTCGGTTGGATCCTTGCGCCGGTAATGTGGCGCATGTCAGTTCAGTATGCGCCGTCACGCTACGCTGCGATCGTCGTCGGTCGGCTGGATCCTTGCGCTGGTATTGTGGCGCATGTCAGTACAGTATGCGCCGTCACGTTACGCTGCGATCGTCGTCGGTCGGTTGGATCCTTGCGCCGGTATTGTGGCGCATGTCAGTACAGTATGCGCCGTCACGCTACGCTGCGATCGTCGTCGGTCGGTTGGATCCTTTCGCCGGTATTGTGGCGCATGTCAGTACAGTATGCGCCATCACGCTACGCTGCGATCCTCGTCGGTCGGGTCCTTGCGCCGGTATTGTGGCGCATGTCAGTACAGTATGCGCTGTCACGCTGCATGTCAGTACAGTATGCGCCGTCACGCTGCGATCGTCGTCGGTCGGGTGATTGCGCCGGTATTGTGCCTTATGTTAGTACAGTATGCGCCGTCACGATACGCTGCGATCGTCGTTGGTCGGCTCCTTGCGCCGGTATTGTGGCGCATGTCAGTACAGTATGCGCCGTCACGCTACGCTGCGATCGTCGTCGGTCGGTTGGATCCTTGCGCCGGTATTGTGGCGCATGTCAGTACAGTATGCGCCGTCACGCTACGCTGCGATCGTCGTCGGTCGGGTCCTTGCGCCGGTATTGTGGCGCATGTCAGTACAGTATGCGCCGTCACGCTACGCTGCGATTGTCGTCGGTCGGTTGGATCCTTGCGCCGGTATCGTGGCGAATGTCAGTACAGTATGTGCCGTCACACTACGCTGCGGTCGGTTGGATCCTTGCGCCGGTATTGTGGCGCATGTCAGTACAGTATGCGCCGTCACGCTACGCTGCGATCGTCGTTTGTCGGTTGGATCCTTGCGCCGGTATTGTGGCGCATGTCAGTACAGTATGCGCCGTCACAATACGCTGCGATCGTCGTCGGTCGGGTCCTTGCGCCGGTATTGTGGCGCATGTCAGTACAGTATGCGCCGTCACGCTACGCTGCGTTCGTCGTCGGTCGGTTGGATCCTTGCGCCGGTATTGTGGCGCGTGTCAGTACAGTATGCGCCGTCACGCTACGCTGCGATCGTCGTCGGTCGGGCTGCGATCGTTGTCGGTCGGTTGGATCCTTGCGCCGGTATTGTGGCGCATGTCAGTACAGTATGCGCCGTCACGCTATGCTGCGATCGTCGTCGGTCGGGTCCTTGCGCCGGTATTGTGGCGCATGTCAGTACAGTATGCGCTGTCACGCTGCATGTCAGTACAGTATGCGCCGTCACCTACGCTGCGATTGTCGTCGGTCGGGTCCTTGCGCCGGTATTGTGGCGCATGTCAGTCCAGTATGCGCCGTCACGCTACGCTGCGATCGTCGTCGGTGGGTTGGATCCTTGCGCCGGTTTGGTGGCGCATGTCAGTACAGTATGCGCCGTCACGCTACGCTGCGATCGTCGTCGGTCGGGTCCTTGCGCCGGTATTGTGGCGCATGTCAGTACAGTATGCGCTGTCACGCTATGCTGCATATCAGTACAGTATGCGTCATCACGCTACGCTGCGATTGTCGTCGTTCGGGTCGTTTTCTGGCGTATTGTGGCGCATATCAGTACATTATGTGCCGTCACGCTATTGCGCCGTCGTCGGTCGGGTCGTTTGCGCGTCTATACGCCTAGCCCCGGTCATGGACGCGTCGAACACTTGTTTGGCGACGTGTCGACACTCGCGTCGACCACTTGTTGGCGACGTGTGCTGTCCTGTGGCCGGGGCTGGGCGTACGGACGCGCAAACGACCCGACCGACGACGGCGCAATAGCGTGACGGCACATACTGTACTGATATGCGCCACAATCAGTACAGTATGTGCCGTCGTCGGTCGGGTCGTTTGCTGCCGTATTGTGGCGCATATCAGTACATTATGTGCCGTCACGCTATTGCGCCGTCGTCGGTCGGGTCGTTTGCGCGTCCGTACGCCTAGCCCCGGTCATGGACGCGTCGAACACTTGTTTGGCGACGTGTCGACACTCGCGTCGACCACTTGTTGGCGACGTGTGCTGTCCTGTGGCCGGGGCTGGGCGTACGGACGCGCAAACGACCCGACCGACGACGGCGCAATAGCGTGACGGCACATACTGTAGTGATATGCGCCACAATCAGTATCAGTACAGTATGTGCCGTCGTCGGTCGGGTCGTTTGCTGCCGTATTGTGGCGCATATCAGTACATTATGTGCCGTCACGCTATTGCGCCGTCGTCGGTCGGGTCGTTTGCGCGTCCGTACGCCTAGCCCCGGTCATGGACGCGTCGAACACTTGTTTGGCGACGTGTCGACACTCGCGTCGACCACTTGTTGGCGACGTGTGCTGTCCTGTGGCCGGGGCTGGGCGTACGGACGCGCAAACGACCCGACCGACGACGCCGCAATAGCGTGACGGCACATACTGTACTGATATGCGCCACAATCAGTATCAGTACAGTATGTGCCGTCGTCGGTCGGGTCGTTTGCTGCCGTATTGTGGCGCATATCAGTACATTATGTGCCGTCACGCTATTGCGCCGTCGTCGGTCGGGTCGTTTGCGCGTCCGTACGCCTAGCCCCGGTCATGGACGCGTCGAACACTTGTTTGGCGACGTGTCGACACTCGCGTCGACCACTTGTTGGCGACGTGTGCTGTCCTGTGGCCGGGGCTGGGCGTACGGACGCGCAAACGACCCGACCGACGACGGCGCAATAGCGTGACGGCACATACTGTACTGATATGCGCCACAATCAGTACAGTATGTGCCGTCGTCGGTCGGGTCGTTTGCTGCCGTATTGTGGCGCATATCAGTACATTATGTGCCGTCACGCTATTGCGCCGTCGTCGGTCGGGTCGTTTGCGCGTCCGTACGCCTAGCCCCGGTCATGGACGCGTCGAACACTTGTTTGGCGACGTGTCGACACTCGCGTCGACCACTTGTTGGCGACGTGTGCTGTCCTGTGGCCGGGGCTGGGCGTACGGACGCGCAAACGACCCGACCGACGAAGGCGCAATAGCGTGACGGCACATACTGTACTGATATGCGCCACAATCAGTATCAGTACAGTATGTGCCGTCGTCGGTCGGGTTGTTTGCTGCCGTATTGTGGCGCATATCAGTACATTATGTGCCGTCACGCTATTGCGCCGTCGTCGGTCGGGTCGTTTGCGCGTCCGTACGCCTAGCCCCGGTCATGGACGCGTGGAACACTTGTTTGGCGACGTGTTGACACTCGCGTCGACCACTTGTTGGCGACGTGTGCTGTCCTGTGGCCGGGGCTGGGCGTACGCATGTCAGTACAGTATGCGCCGTCACGATACGCTGCAATCGTCATCGGTCGGGTCCTTGCGCCGGTATTGTGGCGCATGTCAGTACAGTATGCGCCGTCACGCTACGCTGCGATCGTCATCGGTCGGTTGGATCCTTTCGCCGGTATTGTGGCGAATATCAGTACAGTATGCGGCGTCACGCTACGCTGCGATCGTCGTCGGTCGGTTGGATCCTTGCGCCGGTATTGTGGCGCATGTCAGTACAGTATGCGCCGTCACGCTACGCTGCGATCGTCGTCGGTCGGGTCCTTGCGCCGGTATTGTGGCGCATGTCAGTACAGTATGCGCCGTCACGCTACGCTGCGATCGTCGTCGGTCGGGTCCTTGCGCCGGTATTGTGGCGCATGTCAGTACAGTATGCGCCGTCACGCTCCGTTCCTGGCGCCGGTATTGTGGCGCATGTCAGTACAGTATGCGCCGTCACGATACGCTGCGATCGTCGTCGGTCGGTTGGATCCTTGCGCCGGTATTGTGGCGCATGTCAGTACAGTATGCGCCGTCACGCTACACTGATATCGTCGTCGGTCGGGTCCTTGCGCCGGTATTGTGGCGCATGTCAGTACAGTATGCGCCGTCACGCTACGCTGCGATCGTCTTCGGTCGGTTGGATCCTTGCGCCGGTATTGTGGCACTTATCAGCACAGTATGCGCCGTCACGCTACGCTGATAACGTCGTCGGTCGGGTCCTTGCGCCGGTATTCTGGCGCATGTCAGTACAGTATGCGCCGTCACGCTACGCTGCGAACATCGTCGGTCGGTTGGATCCTTGTGCCGGTATTGTGGCGCATGTCATTACAGTATGCGCCGTCACGCTACGCTGCGATCGTCGTCGGTCGGGTCCTTGCGCCGGTATTGTGGCACATGTCAGTACAGTATGCGCTGTCACGCTACGCTGCATGTCAGTACAGTATGCGCCGTCACGCTACGCTGCGATCGTCGTCGGTCTGTTTGATCCTTGCGCCGGTATTGTGGCGCATGTCAGTACAGTATGCGCCGTCACGCTACGCTGCGATCGTCGTCGGTCGGGTCCTTGGGCCGGTATTGTGGCGAATGTTTGTACAGTATGCGCCGTCACGCTACGTTGCGATCGTCGTCGGTCGGGTCCTTGCGCCGGTATTTTGGCGCATGTCAGTACAGTATGCGCCATCACGTTACGCTGTCACGCTACGTTGTATGTCTACGCTGCGATCGTCATCGGTCGGGTCCTTGCGCCGGTATTGTGGTGAATGTCAGTACAGTATGCGCTGTCACGCTACGCTGCGATCGTCGTCGGTCGGTCGGGTCCTTGCGCCGGTATTGTGGCGCATGTCAGTACAGTATGCGCTGTCACACTACGCTGTATGTCAGTACAGTATGCGCCGTCACGCTACGCTGCGATCGTCGTCGGTCGGGTCCTTGCGCCGGTATTGTGGCGCATGTCAGTACAGTATGCGCCATCACGCTACGCTGCGATCGTCGTCTGTCGGTTGGATTCTTGCGCCGGTATTGTGGCGCATGTCAGTACAGTATGCGCTGCCACGCTATGCTGCGATCGTCGTCGGTCGGGTCCTCGCACCGGTATTGTGGCGCATGTCAGTACAGTATGCGCTGTCACGCTACGCTGCATGTCAGTACAGTATATGCCGTCACGCTACGTTGCGATCGTCGTCGGTCTGTTGGATCCTTGCGCCGGTATTGTGGCGCATGTCAGTACAGTATGCGCCGTCACGCTACGCTGCGAACGTCGTCGGTCGGTTGGATCCTTGCGGCGGTATTGTGGCGCATGTCAGTACAGTATGCGCCGTCACGCTACGCTGCGATCGTCGTCGGTCGGTTGGATCCTTGCGCCGGTATTGTGGCGCATGTCAGTACAGTATGCGCCGTCACGCTCCGTTCCTGGCGCCGGTATTGTGGCGCATGTCAGTACAGTATGCGCCGTCACGATACGCTGCGATCGTCGTCGGTCGGTTGGATCCTTGCGCCGGTATTGTGGCGCATGTCAGTACAGTATGCGCCGTCACGCTACACTGATATCGTCGTCGGTCGGGTCCTTGCGCCGGTATTGTGGCGCATGTCAGTACAGTATGCGCTGTCACGCTACGCTGCATGTCAGTACAGTATGTGCCGTCACGCTACGTTGCGATCGTCGTCGGTCTGTTGGATCCTTGCGCCGGTATTGTGGCGCATGTCAGTACAGTATGCGCCGTCACGCTACGCTGCGAACGTCGTCGGTCGGTTGGATCCTTGCGGCGGTATTGTGGCGCATGTCAGTACAGTATGCGCCGTCACGCTACGCTGCGATCGTCGTCGGTCGGTTGGATCCTTGCGCCGGTATTGTGGCGCATGTCAGTACAGTATGCGCCGTCACGCTCCGTTCCTGGCGCCGGTATTGTGGCGCATGTCAGTACAGTATGCGCCGTCACGATACGCTGCGATCGTCGTCGGTCGGTTGGATCCTTGCGCCGGTATTGTGGCGCATGTCAGTACAGTATGCGCCGTCACGCTACACTGATATCGTCGTCGGTCGGGTCCTTGCGCCGGTATTGTGGCGCATGTCAGTACAGTATGCGCTGTCACGCTACGCTGCATGTCAGTACAGTATGCGCCGTTACGCTACGCTGATAACGTCGTCGGTCGGGTCCGTGCGCCGGTATTGTGGCGCATGTTTGTATAGTATGCGCCGTCACGATACGCTGCGATCGTCGTCGGTCGGGTCCTCGCGCCGGTATTGTGGCGCATGTCAGTACAGTATGCGCCGTCACGCTACGCTGATATCGTCGTCAGTCGGGTCCTTGCGTCGGTATTGTGGCGCATGTCAGTACATTATGCGCCGTCACGCTACGCTGCGAACATCGTCGGTCGGTTGGATCCTTGCGCCGGTATTGTGGCGCATGTCATTACAGTATGCGCCGTCACGCTACGCTGCGATCGTCGTCGGTCGGTTCCTTGCACCGGTATTGTGGCACATGTCAGTACAGTATGCGCTGTCACGCTACGCTGCATGTCAGTATAGTATGCGCCGTCACGCTACGCTGCGATCGTCGTCGGTATGTTTGATCCTTGCGCCGGTATTGTGGCGCATGTCAGTACAGTATGCGCCGTCACGCTACGCTGCGATCGTCGTCGGTCGGGTCCTTGGGCCGGTATTGTGGCGAATGTTTGTACAGTATGCGCCGTCACGTTACGTTGCGATCGTCGTCGGTCGGGTCCTTGCGCCGGTATTTTGGCGCATGTCAGTACAGTATGCGCCATCACGCTACGCTGTCACGCTACGTTGTATGTCTACGCTGCGATCGTCGTCGGTCGGGTCCTTGCGCCGGTATTGTGGCGAATGTCAGTACAGTATGCGCTGTCACGCTACGCTGCGATCGTCGTCGGTCGGTCGGGTCCTTGCGCCGGTATTGTGGCGCATGTCAGTACAGTATGCGCTGTCACACTACGCTGTATGTCAGTACAGTATGCGCCGCCACGCTACGCTGCGATCGTCGTCGGTCGGTTGGATCCTTGCGCCGGTATATTGGCGCATGTCAGTACAGTATGCGCCATCACGCTACGCATATCAGTACTTTATATGCCGTCACGCTATTGCGCCGTCGTCGGTCGGGTCGTTTGCTGCCGTATTGTGGCGCATATCAGTACAGTATGTGCCGTCACGCTATTGCGCCGTCGTCGGTCGGGTCGTTTGCGCGGTATCAGTATCAGTACAGTATGTGCCGTCACGCTATTGCACCGTCGTCGGTCGGGTCGTTTGCTGCGGTATTGTGGCGCATATCAGTACAGTATGTGCCGTCACGCTATTGCACCATCGTCGGTCGGGTCGTTTGCTGCGGTAATGTGGCGCATATCAGTACAGTATGTGCCGTCACGCTACGCTGCGATCGTCGTCGGTCGGGTCCTTGCGCCGGTATTCAGGCGCATATCAGTACAGTATGTGCCGTCACGCTACGCTGCGATCGTCGTCGGTCGGGTCCTTGCGCCGGTATTCAGGCGCATATCAGTACAGTATGTGCCTTCACGCTATGCTGCGATCGTCGTCGGTCGGGTCCTTGCTATCCCCCCCCCCCCCCCCACACCCTGATTGGTGGGGGGGGGGGGTTCCCACTCTCGGCCTGCACCTTGTCGTGGTGAGTGGGCTTTAAACCAAGACAGGCCATTAAACCCATTAAAACCGGGAAAGCTATCTGTCTGTCTGTCTCGGATACACAAGCTCGCACACATCTGCTATTTTTTAAGAATTTGGACAAGAAAAGTGTGTGAAAGATTTTGAATAATTTTAAGCTTTTTAACACATTGGGTGCCAAACACGGACTGAACCGTGTTTGCACAGAGTATCGCTTAGGTGCCGAACACGGTTCAGACCTTGTTATGGTCTTTTCATTGTCTTACTGTGCATTAACCCCGTACGCAGGTTCTCACTGAATTTGATGCGGCTACATGAAAGAGATCCCAAAAAAACATGTGACCAAAAAAAAAGTTAAAAAGAGGACCTGCGGATTGCCCTCTCCCTATGCATCCAAACAATTGCTGTTTACAAGCCAGAGATAGAGAGCTGTGATCGGATCGATAGGGAGACTGAGACGAGAGACTGAGCGAGTGTGTGAGTGTGAGTTTGAGATAGTTTAGTTATAGTGTTATAGTTGTGGTAGATTTGAATTTGAGTGATTGAGAGAGTGATTATATAGAGATAGATTATATTAATTATTATAGTTAGATAGATAAATGATTAGTTTGTTATATTGTATTGTGCCAAGTGAGCTATATATTTTGTTAGAAAGGGCGTGGAGGAAGATTTAGCGTGGAGTAGGTAAGGTTTAGATTTAGACAGTTGAAGGAGGATATTTAGTAGGATTAGAGGGGCGATATAGTCTATTTGTGAGAGAGATAGACTATAGAGTAGAGTATGTCAGGTCAGCGAGGGAGAGGCTTTAAACAGCGTGGAGGCCGTCAGCTCTCCGGAGGCTCACTGCCACAGCAGAGATTCCTACTTTGCTCCCAGTACCAGTGGAACAGCACCATCACCACCACCAGAGCCAGTGGTGGGCCCTGGTGGGTCTGTGGCCCCGAAGGACGCCGGTGATCAACACGACGAACCCCCTCTTCGAAGGGGTTCAAGGAGACGTGTATCGGTGCATCTCCATCCCGCATCAGGGAGTGAAAAGGACACTGATTCTTCAGACAATGATGACTCTGATGAGTGGGAACCAGCAGCCAGTGGTAAGAATACAGACATTGTATCGTGTTTGTGTCGTATTTGATTGGTTATGTAGCTGATATTACGGAGAAAACGTATCAGAAACTCCCGCCTATAGTTTACTGAGACACTAGTGTCTCAGTAAACTATAGGATCATAGAATAGAGAGACAGTGTAGTGTCTCAGTAAACTATAGCATCATAGAATAGAGAGACAGTGTAGTGTCTCAGTAAACTATAGGATCATAGAATACAGAGAGACAGTGTAGTGTCTCAGTAAACTATAGGATCATAGAATACAGAGAGACAGTGTAGTGTCTCAGTAAACTATAGCATCATAGAATACAGAGAGACAGTGTAGTGTCTCAGTAAACTATAGGATCATAGAATACAGAGAGACAGTGTAGTGTCTCAGTAAACTATAGGATCATAGAATACAGAGAGACAGTGTAGTACATTACATTACGTTACATTACAGTCATTTAGCAGACGCTTTTATCCAAAGCGACTTACAATCAACAATCAACGACTTACATCAAATCTATTTAGGCATAAACACTCTTATCCAGAGGGACTTCCAATAAGCACAATTAGTTAGCTAATAAAATGCATATGTTCTGTCAGGCATCTCATAGTAAGATTGTTTATGCCTAAATAGATTTGATGTACTTATATTGACCAACTATATTTTATGGCTATTTTTTAAGGCTCCGACACTGACGAGGAGAAGGAGGATGCTATTGATGGAGCACCTGTAGGTCATCGGCGTGGTCGGCGTGGTAAGTAAAGACATTACAACAGGAATAAAAATGATTCATTCTAAGGTGTGGACGAAATCATATTATGTTATCATGATTGCTTATATGTAACCTTGTTGTCAGTACATTATGTTGTTTATCTTATTCTAGTCATCTTTGTGCTCTATGATGCATTTTAGTTTACATGACGACGTAGAGCCAAGATGTCTCTCCAAGGCCTGATGGCTATTGTTTATAGTACAGCTTGTCCTTGTAACATGACAGTATAGCTATGTTCTGATTACCTGTGCTCCTGGCAGAAGGATTGTACAATCCTCCATCGTCCACAGGGGTGAAAATAATTTATTTCATTTTGTGTAAATCATATTTACCAAACTATTTCATATTTTACTGTGATCACAGACACGCAGTCGAGGGGGGAGCAGGAGGAGCAGGAGGAGGAGGTGGACACACATGGAGTACCACCTGTCAGCCGTAAACGAGGTAAGAACTTTGTCTGTTGTCACACTGAGCTCTCTTTTACCACACACATGACGAAATATGTATTTTATGCAGGGGCCAATATGTCCGTACACAAGTGGCAAGACTTGGCCTTGTCTGTGCCAAATGTTTGTTTTTTTGTTTTTACACACCATTATAATGTTCTTATTTTGATCATAACACCCAATTACTGAATGTCAGTCTCCAGGTTTTCTTCAGAATATGTATGACACTGATTTGCTATGACACTATGTATTGAACATTGATCCTCCTCAAGAAGCTTACTCTCGACTCAGGCATTTTGGCTAACTATAGACCTATATCGAACCTCCCATTTCTCTCTAAAATCCTTGAGAAAGCAGTCGCCAAGCAGTTATGTGACTTTCTACATAACAACAAGCTATTTGAAGCTTTTCAGTCAGGATTCAGAGCACACCATAGCACTGAGACGGCATTGGTGAAGGTCACAAATGACCTCCTGATTGCATCCGATAATAACCTTCTCTCTGTACTGGTTCTGTTGGACCTCAGTGCTGCATTTGATACTATTGATCACCATATTTTGTTGCAGAGACTTGAGCATCTGGTTGGCATTAAGGGTGCTGCATTGAACTGGTTTGAGTCCTATCTGTCTGACAGATTTCAATTTGTAAACGTTAACGATACACCTTCACTACGCGAAAAGGTTAAATACGGAGTCCCACAAGGCTCTGTACTTGGACCAATACTATTTACTCTATATATGCTTCCTTTAGGTGAGATAATTAGGAAACACTCTATAAATTTCCATTGCTATGCAGATGATACACAATTATATCTATCAATGAAGCCAGATGAAACAGATCAACTGGCTAAACTTCAAGCATGTCTTATAGACATCAAGAGTTGGATGACCCGTAATTACCTACTCCTCAACTCGGACAAAACTGAAGTTATTGTACTTGGCCCTAAGCACCTCAGAGATAAATTAGCCGATGAGAATTTTACCCTAGATGGTATTACCTTGACCTCCAGGGCCACTGTAAAGAATCTGGGAGTCACGTTTGACCAAGACATGTCCTTTCAGTCCCACATAAAACAAATTTCAAGAAATGCCTTTTTTCACCTGCGTAATATTGCAAAAGTTAGGCACATTCTGTCCCAAAATGATGCAGAAAAACTTGTCCACGCATTTGTTACTTCTAGGCTGGACTATTGCAACGCTTTACTATCAGGCTGCCCAAGTAAATCCCTAAATAGCCTGCAGCTTGTCCAGAATGCCGCTGCGCGCATACTGACAGGAACCAGAAGAAGAGATCATATCACTCCTTCATTGGCCTCTTTGCACTGGCTCCCGGTTAAATACAGAATCGAGTTTAAAGTTCTCCTCCTCACATACAAGGCCCTCAATGGACAGGCACCAATATATCTCAAAGAACTCATCGAGCCCTATAAACCAACCAGAACACCACTGCGCCCACAATATGAAAAAATGCTTACGGCTCCAGAAAACCCCCAAAAAGTTAGAACAGGAGGCAGAGCATTTAAGTTTCAGGCACCTCAGCTGTGGAACCTTCTCCCAGTCTCAGTCCGCAAAGCAGACACACTCTGTATATTTAAGACTAGACTAAAAACCTTTCTCTATGATAAAGCCTATAGCCGAAGTGTATAGACTCAGTCACCCTATTGTTATCCTCTCTCCCCTCCCCTGCCCACCCCTCCCCCCCCCCCCCCCCCCCCCCCCCCCCCCCCCCCCCCTTCTCCTCTCGTCCTCTCTCTTCTCGTTCTCCCTTTGGTTGTGTGGGTTTGTGTCCCAATGGTACAATCGTAATTAACCCTGTACGGATTCACGCTCTAGTAAGGCCTGCCACTAATTCTACAACCGGGGACCCGCTCCCCGGAGTTTCTTTTATTTCCCACGTCGCAGGTCCATGGACTGTCAATACGGACCCCCAGCTGCGGCTCAAGACTGTGACTGCGGACCGGGCCTTTCCATGGAGCACGACAGTGGATTTCTACTACACTGCACTATACCACTATACTATATATACTGTATATTATCTTAATTTTCTTATATTATACCATTATATACTACATACACATTATTGCTGTACTATATTATACTATCATATATATCACATATTACACTATTATATGTGCTACTATTGTTACTGTTACTACCTGCACTGTATCTCTCTCTCTCTCTCTCTCTCTCTCTCTCTCTCTCTGTCTCTGTCTCTGTCTCTGTCTCTGTCTCTGTCTCTGTCTCTCTCTCTCTCTCTCTCTCTCTCTCTCTCTCTCTCTCCTCTTTCCCCCGACACGGTCGAGGCAGAAGGCCGCCACCCTAGAGCCTAGGGCCTGCCTGACGTTTCTTCCAGTTAAGAGGGAGTTTTTCGTTGCCACTGTCGCAAAAATTGCTTGTTCAGGGTGGGATTGTCGGGTCTCTTCTCTACATGTAAAGTGTCTTCAGACAACTTGTTGTGATTTGACACTTTAATAAAATTGAATTGAATTGAACATTTTATTTTCAAGGACCCCCATAACTTGAGTGTGTCCATTTGGTTCCATTTGTACACACACAAAGTTACAGACCTGTAATGGTAATTTAGGGCTAGCTCTTTATGTGTTTGTCTATATTGTATGTCCATGGCAAAAATATAATGTTGTCAAAAATGTCCACCACAAGCCAGCATTGCGATGACTCCTGATTTTATGGTAACTTATGTATTTCTAATTTCCAGGTGGTGGAAGGCCTCGCAAAGCTCCAGAGTATGTGTGGTATGAGTCAGCAGACTGGCAGCCGAAGGACATCCCATTCACTGCTGGGAATCCGGGTCCTAGGGGCAGGGCTGCTGACCTACTGACTGACCAACCTGCTGACTTCCTGGAGCTGCTCATCACAGATGAGCTTCTTGGTCACATTGTTGAGCAAACCAACCTGTATGCAGAACGCTGTGTAAAGAGCGAGCTTAAGTATGGCAGAGATCGCTCATGGAAGCCGCTGACAGTTTGGGAACTGAAAAACCTTCTGGGGATGTTCTTCCTCACTGGACTGATCCAGAAGCCAAAGATTGATAACTATTGGTCAACGGATGAGGCACTAACAACACCCTACTTCCACAAATGCGTGTCCAGGAACCGGTTCCAACTGATCCTGAGTAGTCTCCATTTTGTGGACAATGAGACCATTCACAACAATGATGACCCGCTGTGCAAAGTCCGCACAGTCCTGGACACCTTACTGTCCAATTTCAAGGAAATGTTCCAGCCAGGCAAGAACATTAGCTTAGATGAGGGAATGTTGTGTTGGCGTCTCTCTTGGAAGACATACAACCCAGCAAAGCCCATAAAATATGGCATTAAATCATATATGCCACAGGGTACCTGTATGCCATGAAGCCGTTCTGTGGTGAGAAGGTCCCCCTGCAGGAAACCGGGAC
The DNA here is from genome assembly GCF_963454915.1 of Gymnoscopelus microlampas. Classification (NCBI taxonomy): domain Eukaryota; kingdom Metazoa; phylum Chordata; class Actinopteri; order Myctophiformes; family Myctophidae; genus Gymnoscopelus; species Gymnoscopelus microlampas. The sequence continues at coordinate 7,393,790 of NC_139958.1, forward strand.
CTTTCTGCTAGGTGACCTAAAAGGTTACGGTTTTAGATTGTGGATGGACAACTACTACAACTCATTGAAGCTGTGTTACCACCTCCATAGTCTCCAGACCCATGTGTGCGGGACCCTGCGAAAGAACAGAGGGGAGCCACCAGTCATCAGGGACGTGACCAATTCCAAGCTGGGAATTGGGTCAACAGTAGTGCGTCACACTGGCGATGTGATGGTGGTGGCATGGAGAGACGAGAGAATCGTCAAGATGGTCTCCACCCTCCACCCTGATGACAGTTCCTGTGTGGCAGAAGGCCACAGATAAACGCCCCGCCCAGCAGGTTCCAATACAGAAGCCATCATGCATTATTGACTACAACAGGTACATGAATGGTGTTGACAAAATGCATGCAAAACTTAGCATATTACCTGTTTGTGAGGAAGACCACCAAGTGGCCAAAAAAGTTTGTCGCCTATCTGTTCCAAATTAGCCTGTTCAACGCCTATATCATATACAAGGCAAACAATCCTCTGCCCAGCTGTCCAACCCTGAAGTCCTTCATCCTCAGCGTGGTGAAATCGTGGGCCACCTTCGAACACCCTGGGGGGGAGGAGGAAGGGGGGGTTGAGGAAGTGGGGGTTGGGGAGGGGGGGGGGGGAGGAACGCATTGCCCCACCTGCTAACCCACCTGTTGACCCACCTGTACACAACCCGCGGGCGAGGGCACCAAAGAAGGACCCTGAGAGCAGGCTGAGTCAGAGAGTGGCTGACCATGAACTGATCCTAGTCCCCCAAACCTCAAAAACGAACCCAGGTAGGGCATGCCGGGTTTGCAAAAGAAGAGACGGCAAGAGAGTAGACACAAGGTACATGGGCAAGTCCTGTTTGGTCCCCTTGTGTAAAATCAAATGGACAACACTGTACCACTCGAGGAAGAACTACACTAAAAAGTAATTATTTGAAAGACATCGGAGTGAAACTCCTGTTTGCCCCCCCCCCCCCTTATTGTTTTGTAATTGTAATTGTTGTATTGTACCTGTTCGCCCCCAGAATAGGGATGCTAACGTTCATGTGGTTACATACCCTGTTTTGTTTTTTTAGCCTAATGCCTACTTGTTTACTTTTCATATGAATCTTATTGTTTTGGGCCTAATGCCATTTTTGTTTTACTAATCATATGAAGCTCACTACACTGAGAAAGTAGACTAGGCACATCTGCAAATCCTGTCCGGTCCCCTGTGTGTAGGTCACTGAGAACTCAAAGAGAACTATGTCTAATTGTTGTATTGTACCTGTTCGCCCCCAGAATATGGATGCTAGTGTTCATGTGGTTACAGACCCTGTTGAATATTGTTTGTATTTATTTTATACTGTGAAGTACAACCTTGAACCTCTATTTTTCTATTTTGGACTTAGTGTTCAGTACAGATGACAAAATCTAAAATATCCCAACAACCGGCAATTATGAAATTATTACAAACTATAGAAGCTATGGATGCATGGGTAATACATGTAGATTATCACTCTGTATTCAAACAGCCGAGACATAAACAGAAGACCTCCCCCAAAATGTAGACATAATACATAACGTGAACAATGTGCTAAAAATAGGTTTTATTCAGTTCATTCAAGTGGAGAATAAACCAAAAGACATCAAACACAAAAATACTTACATTTCAGAAGAACATAAAAAACTGTGAATGGCTAAAAATAACAAATATGATTCAAGAGTGCCTCCTTTTTTCATAGCTTTGGTCATCAAACAAAAGTACTGTTCAGTTTACTTGCTTCTAATGGAACAAATGAAGTGCTGGGTTGAGACTAATGTGTGTCGCGAGCTTCTTCCATTTGGCGGAGTCAGGTTAGGATGAGACATCAAGTCAGGTTAATGTCCAATATGTCTATAGAAGATTATATGAAATATACTGTATCTTTGCTGTCAGGCCAAAACCTTGTATCTCCATATTTCATCTTTTTTAAATTAGTTTTTATAAATGAATGTTACGAAAATAGCCAATCTACAAGATCCCAACGCAATTTGGGTTTAAATAAACCAATGAAAAGTATTAAAGAAGAACTACATTAGATATATGGGGACACAGGTAATCTTTTTTTCCAGGTTTACACAGGGCAACATCCTATAGACGGATTTCCGCGCGACGTCATCACAGAGCAGAATGCGCAATCTGCGCATGCCTGGGGGTCAGTGGGGGAAAGGCGCGTTCGAAAATACAGCCCTGAGCGGCAGTGAGCGCACTGGCCAATACAAACTAATAGGCGAGTGTGCTCCGGTGCGTAATTTCCAAACGCACCCATAGGCTTCCCCCCGCAGCTGCGCGGTCATATTCCTCTCATGTTTACTAACAGGAAACCTCCCTATAGGGTCATAACATGGATCAGGTTTCCACCTGACAGTGACAATATTATAACATACTAATCTCTGTTGGAAGTGTATAATTATGGGCATCTATGCTTAACAACAAGGGGAATGGTTTAAATACACTTTAATATCACATTTACCCTACTTTGTCTCTGTAGCAATGTACGTCACTCATTTAATATTCTAACTTTTCCACTTTCTCTCGCTGTGTGTGTGTGTGTGTGTGTGTGTGTGTGTGTGTGTGTGTGTGTGTGTGTGTGTGTGTGTGTGTGTGTGTGTGTGTGTGTGTGTGTGTGTGTGTGTGTGTGTGTGTGTGTGTGTGTGTGTGCTTGCGGTATGCAGAGGACACATAATGAGATAAAATAATAATAAAGGTTAGACTTAATATGGCTCATTCTGACTTGTTAACTAAGTCATCGTCGATATAACCTCAGTAAAGTATCTTCCTGCAGTCATATCATAAATATCATATCTTCTACGCATTCTGCCATTCATGTGTCAATAACTTAGTTTAATAATAAACTAGAAAATAATATACAACTTATCTAATTATAATAAGCTCATAATAATTTTCCCCTTAATTATTTGTAGCCAGTTTGTGTGGAGAGATGTCTAAATCATTGGTTCTCAAAGTGGGGTCCGGGGACCCCCAGGGGTACTGGGGGCGGGGGTTCCAGGGGGTACCCAGCAAAAATGTGTTAATATAGCGTCACAATAATTATGACCTTTTACACTTTGGCTATTCAAAAATAGCAGAGCTACAAGCGTGCCGCGCTACGAGCTTGTAGATCTGCTATTTTTGAAAAATCGTGAAAATTTGCGCAAATCTTTGAATATGTATATATATTTTTAAGCAAACATTTGTTGCTCAAATCTTTGCTTTTGGGGGGTCCCTGGAACAACATATTTGAGATGGGGGTCCGCGGCCAAATAAATATCATTTTGGGGGTCCTTGACATGAAAACGTTTGAGAACCACTGGTCTAAAAATCACCATCTAGTTGAATAGAATAGGATGATGGAGCACATCAAATAATACTGCACAGGTAAGGTATCACATACCGTATCTTTACGTTCTTTATAAAATGTCATAACATTGCATATGATCTCTGAAAACAACAGCAACATAAAAGCAATTGATACAAATTCTATACAGTAATTCACAAACAAACATTTAAACAGATCCATTACAGGCTTGTAAGGGAAGTCCTTCATTTTAAATCACCGGCGTGTACTGCTTCTGTCCACTAGGTGGACCTGACAGTCTGCAGAATATAAATGTAGTCGAGGCCAGTCAAAGGCAAAGTCTGTAGAGGCATTCTGAAGAGAAGGTTGTCCAGACACACAAGGCACGTCATTTAAGAAAATAAGATGTGAGGAGCATTGAGTCTTTGACAATTTACTCAGATATTGTCTTTCTCGGCATACTGTAGGTACCAAGAAGAAATTGTCTCTCTCTTGTGATTGTTTTGTTTGAGTATGTCATTCCAATCTGGTTCTGCTGTGAGGAGGTACAGTGAGAGTAAGACACATGGAAAAGCACAGTAGAGATGGCTCTATCACGGTGGATATGTTCAGTAACAATCCAATGAAACACATTGCTGATCCAGGCGTCTCTCAACGTGAGCAAAACCTTATGTGTCTCCTCAAGAGTAATGCCAAGTCGGGGGCGCCCGCTGGCCTAGCGGTCCAGGCTCATACCACATTTGGGGCCCTATTTTCGCCGGTGCCTTACCCATTATCCCTGAACTTCTTTGCCATTTTTTAAAATATTTTCAAATAGTTCAACTGGCCGATCTACATCGACACGTTGTGAGCTTGTAGATTGGCTATTTGAACGATTTGAAAATGTTTTTAAAAATATAAAAAAAAATGGCAAAGAAGTTTAGGGATAAGAATGGGTGAGGCACCGGCGAAAATAGGGCCCATAGGCTCTAATGCCTTATGAAAGCGTGTCGCGGGTTCGCGTCCCGATCCCGACGGCCTTTGATGCGTGTCACTCCCTGTCTCTCTCTCCCTGTTTCCTGTCTATCTCCACTATCCATCCATCTATCAATAAAGGCAGAAAACCCCCCCCCCCCCCAAAAAAAAAGAAGAGTAATGCCAAATCAATTAGGCATTGTGAGCTCTTGACATCATGAAAAGTCCTCAGTATTATTCAAATACCGTCTAATGAAGAGCTCTCATCCGATCACTAGTATTTTAATACGATTATCAATGCTTCATCATCAGCCATCATCATGATGCTAATGATTATCACTATGATGCATCATCATGTCTTTTTGGGGCTTTGGGGGTTTTGCTGTTTTTGTTTATGGAGGTGGGCCTCGATCTCGTGTCTAAAGAACAGCATTCCCAGCTGGCCGTGCGAGGCCTCGTTCATGGCTTTGGACTGCATGCACATGCGGTACTGCTCCGGCGGGAGCTCGTCGGCGCAGCGCTTCTCGTGCCACAGGTGGAACAGGCCTCTGGACGGCGCGCGGATCACCAGCAGGTTGCTGTGGAGATATTTTCTGTAGAGATGGACGTCTTCGCCGCCCCAGCCTTTGATGTCCACGTCAAACCCTCCTGTAAGACAGTGGGAGCACAAACGTTGGAATGGTGAAATTGAATTAGAACATATTTTGCCAGCATTGTTTTCCAAGTTGCATGCACATTGGTTTTTATTGTCTAAGTTTTGTGTCTTTGTGTGGATTAGCAACCCAGGCGCGTATGAACACTAGGGATGCTTCAACATGGATGCCTGACCAGTGTGGCATCGAAGATGGAGAGCCACTGTTAGTTTAAATCCTGGTGAAAGAAAAAGGTGAATAACATACTGCAAGAATAATATACAAAACCATATGATTTCTGTTTACGCTTCACTTCTTCTAGGGCTGCAACTATCAATTATTTTCTTAGTGATTATTCTATTGATTACTTATTCGATTAATCGAATAAGTGCTTAATGTGACTTAATGACTTATACAAGAGTGTCACACAAAAAAATAGCAAAAATACATGATCTACATACAAGCTCTCAACAATTTTTTAATAATCATTTAAATCAATTAGTTTAATTTACTGTTGCACCCTCAGCTACTTCTATAACACATTCTGCTGTCTAATCACAACATGTTTTCTCTCTCGGCACTTCTTGCTTTGGCTATGTCACAAAACAGGAATGATAAGATAAGCATGGTGTGGCATCCAAGAACACCTCAACTAGACATGTTTTAACCTGCATTCTTAGAGCAGTCAACATCAGTTCCCCTCCATCTAGTGTATTTACCCCTTTAGTCTGGAAGTCATGTTTTACTTTGCTTTTATTTCATGTTTTATATACAGTTGGTGCACGGCAGTGTTGATTTCGTCGACTGAAACTATGACGAAAAATGTTCATCGACTACCTTTTTTCACCGACGAAAACTAAATACAAACAAAATAAAAACTAAGCTACGATGACTAAAGCTAAGACTAAATATATTGACAATTTTGTCAACAAATAAAAACTATTAAAATGTTAGGGAGGGACGAGTGGAGGAAGAGATCCAGTAGAACTAAAAGACAAGTCATTTTATGTTTGGTTGCGCTCGGGTGTTGCGCGCTGAAAATAGCCGATCTACAAGCTCACAACGCGTCGCAGCGCGACGCGTTGTGAGCTTGTAGATCGGCTATTTTCAGCATGCAACCAAGTGTAAAATCAGCCATTACGACGCCATCAAGGCACCACCAAAATACATTTTAGTCGACTAAATCAACTGTAGATTTAGTCGACTAAAACTAGACAAAAACTAAAACATTTCAGATGACTAAAATAAGACAAAAACTAAATGGAATTTTATTCAAAAGACTATGAATAAACTAGATCAAAATTTGATGTCAAAATCAACACTGACGTCTACACATATAGCATCATTTGTTGTCGCGCTATCCTACTATTCCTACCCTACTCTCCTAGTGTAAGATCCTACTATCTGATTATAGAATGACTAACCCTGTCCTCATCCATTTTCTCCTCAGTGTGGGTGCATTTTTGTTGAACTATAACTCAATTTAGACTCTGCTGTGGGTGGAAATGCCCTCATCCACTCCTCTCCACAGAGGGTTGACCAACAGAGCTCAAATTGGACACAGGCATCATTGACCGTTGGCATAATGCAGGGAGTGAGAGGCCCTTTCTTCCCTTCTCCCCAAATGTAAGCTGTTTATTAGCATTTCTGTGAACTCTCACTCAATTAAGGCTGCAGTGGGTGGAGACAGGAGAGTGGCTCAAGGGAGGCACGCACGCACACGCACACACACACACACACACACACACACACACACACACACACACACACACACACGTTTTTGTATTTCCTCTTACAGTATTTGCTATCAGAAAGTGGAAGTTGCAAGTTCTGTAGAGTACAGATTGCATTGTCAGTCAGGCCACATAATTACTCACAAGTGACAGTGGAGAGAACTGCAGAAAAGAGAAGCTGGCTTAATGCACAAACTGGTTAATGTTTACAGTATAAGGGCATTTGGATTAAAATGCATATCAAGCCGCATAGACCCACCCTGCAAGGCTGGGCTACACGTAGCTTAGATAATACTTGATGCACCAACATGTGCTCGTGTGTGATCAATAAAGCACCGAAGCTTTCATTACAAAACATTCTCATCAATTGTGAGTAAAATTGCCGGGGTGGTTTGTTTATTTTTGGAACACAGCTCTTATATGAGGCGATCTAAGATTCCCCTATGGAGATTTCAACACAAAAAAATAACTCTGCGACCCAGGGTGATCTGTAGTAGCAGTTGTGGTCCCAAGTCTCAAGTCTGCACATAAGTTGGACACACACATCTCCGGATATGGACTGGTTCTCAACATTAGGTCCAGGGACCACCAGCGGTCCAAATGGACCCTTTACGGGTCTGTAACTCTAAAAAACGAAAGCAAAAAAAAATGTTGATTGGGGTCCCAGAGATAAATGGGGATCCGTGGTATCAACCTGAAATGAAAAAGGTTGAAATCACAAGACTAGCAGTTATAATTCACCTATGTTGATGAAGTCGGTTTTGTATTGGCAGGTCATGCCAAAACCAAAGTCCCTCCAGAACCCTGTGTCTTTCTTCATCACCTGAGAGGCAAAAAGAAACAAAGCAGTACATTTATTAACAAAAAATCACTGCAACTGGATGTCTATCCCTACAGTAAGATATGAAAATAAAAGCCGTATGAAATGTATTCTCTCACCAGTTGCTGCTCCACAGGCGGGATGCGGTCGTGGTTTCCATAGATCAGTGACGGGTTGTACTGGCTGAACAACACAGGGTAGAAAACCTTTTTACCTGCAGAGACAGAGAGACATGGAGGTCAGACCACTGTGTGTGTGTGTGTGTGTGTGTGTGTGTGTGTGTGTGTGTGCGTGTGCGTGTGCGTGTGCGTGTGCGTGTGCGTGTGCGTGTGCGTGTGCGTGTGCGTGTGCGTGCGCGTGCGCGTGCGTGTGCGTGTGTGTGTGTGTGTGTGTGTGCGTGCGTGCGTGCGTGCGTGCGTGCGTGTGTGTGTAAAAGTATTTGAAAAGGGACATTCTGCATAATGATTACTGTCTACTTTTGGTGCTTTAAGAAGATGTTGATACCAATACTTTTGTACTTTTACTCAAGACATTTTTTTTAAAAATAATTTGTATCCCTCGATTTTGTAATCCTTTTTTCACCCGGTGCCAATTTGCTAAGTGATCCTGGGCACTACACTCCCCTCACCAGCCTAGGGAGGCCAGGGCCGAGCTCATGCCTCCTTCAATGCATGAGAGCCAACTGACCTTCTTGTCACCTGACAGGGGAGAGTTTCCCTGGTTGGACGTAGCGCGTGGAAGGAACACGTTATTCCAACCAGTTCCCTTCCCCTCCATCAGGCGCCCCGGCTGACCAGGGGGAGGCAGTATAGTGACCAGGATTACTACATGTTTTTGTGAGGGTATTAACTACCCTCACAGAACTCAAGAACATTTTGAATTCTGGACTTTCACTTGTAAGGGCACGGTCACACCACACTTTTATTTTACCTCTGGGGTGGAATCTGCCAATGCTTTGTCAATGCAAATGCGTGGATTCGAGTGAAAGGTGCACAAGATCCACACATTTGCATTGACAAAGCATTGGCAGATTCCGCCCCATAGATAAAAGTGCGGTGTGACCGCGCCCTAACAGAGTATTTCTACGTTGCAGTATCGATACTTTTACTTAAGTAAAACATTTGAGTACTTTTTCCACCACTGTGTGCGTGCGTGCGTTTGTACGCGTGTGTGTGTGTGTGTGTGCGTGTGTGTGTTGTGTGGGTCCACACACCAGGTTGTGCGTTGAGGCGACATGTGTTGAGGAAGTCAGCAGTGAAGTAGATGTCCACGTCACAGAAGAACAGCAGGACGTTGCTTCCCTTCCACGCTCTGGCTCCCAGATCTAGACCACGCCCCCGGGAAAACTCCTCGTCCAGCTGAAGCAGAGTGTAGTTCTTAAAGTTGACCTCCCTGAAGAAACAGAGGGAAAGAATTCATTAAAACTTTAAATATTATATATTATAACATTGGATATCAAGCTTCAGAAAAGCTTTTTTATCCACCTATATCTCCCAATTTATTCATTCTGTCAATTCTCAAGCCACCTTGTACAACAGTAGTCTGTTGGCACTGCTGACCCTATACTGTGAATAAGCTTTTTAATTATGAATGCATTAATTAAGTTGAAAGGCAGTAGGAATTAATTTGCTGATTGCCGATATTTTCGTGTCGATCGTCCTGGAGCTAAATATTCTGTGGCTCTTGAAAGGTTAGTAAAAAAATGCTCAAAAACGCTGGCACTGCTGACTTCATTTATTAATTGTGGCACTCAATGAGTCAAGGTGAAATAACGTGTAGACACATCTCAGCGTACGTGTGTCAGTTTGGCTGGAGCCTCAATCAAACCTCAGTAGGGGAGACCGAGGACGAAAGTAACACTTTTTGTATTTGCCTTCATAATTCACAGACTACTTGAAATATCCTAGTCATCTTTTGCTATAAGAAACATATATATGTGCCCTAATTAATAATACCATTTTTAAGCTTTCACTAATAAGGACAAGACTAAAATGTTAATTTGAATGCAATGAGTCACAGTGTTACAATTGCCCCCGTGACGGGGGCAGTTGTAACAGTGGTTGGGGGCAATTGTAACACTGTAAAAATAAGTCATATATAGACCACCGAAGTCTGACGTAATTTACACATCCTTCGCGGTTTTCCACCCCCATTCTGAATCCCATAGACGTCCTTAATATCGCGTCAAATAAGAACTGTGTTCCAAAAATAAACAAGTGACCCCGGCGGTTTGACTCTGATGGATATGAAGCATCAACTGACGGTGAGAAAACGATAATGTTACTTCCGCCGAATTAGTTACATTTTCGCCAGAAACAGACCGTATCAAATATGAGTGACTGACTATCATAAACGATACAGAACCTCCTCCCTGACAATATCGCCGAGACAGTTTGTTTATTTTTGGACCACAATTCTTATATGAGACGATTCTATGATGACCCAATGTTATTCTCCATAGAGAAATTACTTTACGAACGTGGGGATGAAAAAAATCTGTACACTCGAAAATGTACGTTTAGAACTCAAAATCTGTTTTTTGTTGAAAGCTTCTGCTGAGATGAAATGATCATTCTATTCTTTCATAGGCAGAGAGAGGACCCTACTGAGCATGTGCACAAGTAGTCTCACCCCTCTAGCTTATTTCTAATTAGAATTATTGAGTGTGTTACTTTTTCCCCCTGTTACTTTTGTCCCCGGTCTCCCCTACACACAACAAGAGGAAACAGGGAGGACCAGAGGAAACATCCACAGGATGAACTGACCAAGAACAGCTTCTGTCAGAACTTCAGCATTTCCCCCTGAGTACGTGTGCTTTTGTGCTTCTGCACGTATGCTTGTGTGTGTGTGTGTGTGTGTGCGTGCGTGCGTGCGTGCAGTGGTGTAAAGTAACTAAGTACATTTACTCAAGTACTGTACTTAAGTACAATTTTGAGGTATTTTTTACTTTACTGGAGTATTTCCAATTTTCAGTACTTTTACTTCTACTCCACTACATCTCAGAGGCAAATATTGTACTTTTACTCCACTACAATTCTTTAAAAACTTTAGTGACTAGTTACTTTGTATATTTGTATTATTATTACAAAACATACATTAACCACTTGTTCAGCCCTATAAACATTTCGGCCATTTGAAAATAGCCGATCTACAAGCTCTTGTAGAGCTTGTAGATCTGCTTTTTAAAGAATATTGAAAACGTGAAAACTTGTGAAATGGGACATTCTGCATAATGTGTACTTTTACTTTTGGTACTTTAACTACAATTTGATACCAATACCTTTGTACTTGTACTGAAGTACATTTTGAATACCTTACTTTTACTTGAAACAGAGTATTTCTACATTGCAGTATTGATACTTTTACTTACACGTAATTCTTATTTAGTACTTTGTCCACCACTGTGCGTGCGTGTGTGTGTGTGTGTGTGTGTGTGTGTGTGTGTGTGTGTGTGTGTGTGTGTGTGTGTGTGTGTGTGTGTGTGTGTGTTTGTTTGTCACTCATGACAAAGACTATAGTACAGGGGTCTTCAACAGGGGGTCCGGGACCCCTAGGGGGTCCTCAGAGCTACTATAGGGGGTCCGCCAAATCTTTGTGCGATAGGATTTAGTTTTTTTACATTAACCACTTGAACCCTAGAATTCCTTTTCTGAGGGGAACATTAGCCGCAAATAGCAGATCTACAAGCTCTCAACGCCTCGCGCTGCGAGGCGTTGAGAGCTTGTAGATCTGCTATTTTTAGCAAAGAGCCTAGGTGTAGAGGGAAAAAAGAGCAGACTTAAGTAAAAAAAAAAATTTAGTCTGAAACAATTTTTTATACAATATAGAGTAGGGGGTCCCTGCTTCATCTCTGTCTCTCAGCTAGGGGGTCCTTGGCCTGAAAACGTTGAAGACCCCTGCTATAGTAGATTGTTTGTGTTACCGTGTCTGATTGTCTTCCGTCCTCTAACACATCTGTAAATGACAATGACATAAAGCCTTGTTTTTCTACTCCTAACTGCCTTAAATAGCCACAGGACAATACAATACACACACACAGGCATCTGTGTGCTTGTTCCCCAAGAATGAGTGGGCTGAGAGAAGTATTTATCCTTCTGTGTAACGACCCCCACGGGCCAGCCTGGCAAACATACCGCTTTTCAGCTTCCAAGAATAGCGGGTGACGCCGGTGATTTTGGAGACTAAATGGGAACAGTTGAAACACTTATAATGCTCTGTAAACTTTCTCTCTCAATGTGTGTGTGTGTGTGTGTGTGTGTGTGTGTGTGTGTGTGTGTGCGCGCGCGTGTGTGTGCGCAAAAACACTTTGCAATAGCAATTACATGCTATAGCAAGCATGCACTGACATGCTATTATAGCAGAGACACATACAATAGCAGCAATAGTAACAGTACCTAAAACAACTAGTAGTCACAATCGTAGACACTCATTGACAAATGTGCAAGATACCGTATCTGTATTTTTTATATCAGCAACATAACAACAGTTTCCCTGTATTTTTATACGATAGCAGCGGTGATAACAGTAGGCCTGTAATATGTACATTGTGCAATGTGGCGTTGCCTCACACTATACGAGAAGACTGCGGTTTCAGTCTCTGGCAGTGATTCTTCTTCTCCTTTTTATTTTTCAATCTCAAGGACCCCCATTTTGATATGCATAAAGCCACAGACCCCCCGTCTGCTTCATAAAATAATAATGATAAATTATAATAATAATAATTAATTCATATTTTTAGGAATGTAAGAGAACTGGGCCCTTTTGTGAAGTGTTATGTTTAATTATTTAATCAAGTATTATTAATTATAATTCTATGACTATGTCTTATGCTAACCCATGAGCTCTGGGGGTCCCTGGACTCAGATAGAGTCCAGCCTGGTTTGTAGTTTGTGAATATAAACACAGCTGGTGTGCGCGCACGCACGCACGCACGCACGCACGCACGCACGCACGCACGCACGCACGCACGCACGCACGCACGCACGCACGCACGCACACACACACACACACACACACACACACACACACACACACACACACACACACACACACACACACACACACACACACACACACACACACACACACACACACACACACACAGTCAGTCTAAGGGGAAAAGGTCCCAACGAGGAATGGAATGGATAGACAGTGGGAACATAAACTACTTTTTGTCAAACAATACTTGGTGGATCAGTTGCATGGTCTGGGTGTATAATTACAGAGACGTGAATTGATTTACAACGCACATCATAAGGGGGTGTGACCTAAACCCTTCATTCAAAGGCGAGAAAAGTTACTCTGAATTGGAATGCGACCAACAACAAAAAAGTCACTGAAGTTGTCAGGGAGAGTTAGGAAACTTTCCCAATTCCCACAGTTAACAAGAGTGTGACAGAGAGGTCCTCTGTCACTGATGTTTGGCACTTTATAGCATTTTGCAAAGTTGTATTTTGCACAATTAAGTCATGATTTTAAGTATTTATAATCATGAGGGGCAAGTGCAACGTGTAATAGGTATGAGTGTGATAAGACATTGGTTCTCAAAGTGGGGTCCGGGGACCCCCAGAGGTCAAAAGGGGTCAAAGGGGTCAAAAGGGGCCATTTGTACACTCTCAGAGTTACATTAACATTGATTTTACCATAGAAATTGGGGTCCCAGGGATAGAAATGCAATTAAATGGGGGTCTGTAGCCCTAATGCATGTCAAACTGGGGGTCCTCTTGAAATGAAAAATCTTCTCTTATGGGGATATGTCCCTGGCATATCTTTTGAAATGGGGGTCCGCGGGCTAATAAGTGTCAATTCGGTGGTCCTTTACATGAAAAAGTTTGAGAACCACTGTGATAAGAGACCAAGGGCAATATGTTTGAGTAGTGCAATGTAGGGAATGCTGGGTGATTATTGAAAGCTTTTGTCCCTGTAAGTTGTGCTGTGGCCAGAGTAATTGGGCTGGACCAAGTCAGAAGGACAGAGGGGGGGGGGGGGGGGGGGGGGTGTTATAATGTGTATTTGGACTTGCTAGGGATATTGTGTAATGTTGTAGTATAAGAATCCTTATTGGTGTAGTTCATGGATTTTTAGTAGAAGTTATGAGAGTTAATGTTATCTGTATTTATGTATGTGTATTATTCGGTAATCTACCCCTTGACATGGTGGAGTCCAAACTGATAGCCTCCAGCTGAGTATAAAAGGCTGCCAGCAACAAACATATCCAGTTTGTTGGTAGGATAAGAGCTGGACACCTGTGTGGAGAGCTTCCTGTGTTCATGTATTGTTTGTATTGTCGGTGTACAATCAGAATAAATACACCTTTTTGGTTGCACCCTATCAAGGCCTCTGTACTAACTCCAACCGTAAGTCAGGCATTCTCACAAAGAGGTGTGTATTTATCGTTGAAGAAACACAAACATTATTGTACATTAACATGACGATGAGATCAGGATCATTCATCAACACCTGTTTTGCGACTAATCCTCCACATCCGCTGGCCTGACTAACACCATCAGCAACAAAGAACTGTGGCAACGCACCGACCAAAAACCAGCAGAGGAAGAGATCCTCAAACGGCGTTGGAGATGGATATAGGCCATACTCTCCGTAAACCAGCCTCAAACACCACGACAAGACAGTCCCTCAAGTAGAACCCCCAAGGGAAGAGAAAGGGAGGTCGGCCACGACACACCTGGCGCAGAGACTTATGGAGGCAGATGCCAAGAAAATGGGCCACACTTGGGGACAGCTGGAGGTGTGGGCTCAGGACCGAGATGCTTGGAGAACTCTTGTAGACGGCCTAAGCCCCCAGAAGGGCTAATAGTTAAGTAAGTAAGAACATGATGATTGTTCTGTATAAGATATGTTTTTCTTTCAAATGCTTCATTTTGTTATCAACACCAGCATCATGCCTTCACTCTGTGTGTGTGTGTGTGTGTGTGTGTGTGTGTGTGTGTGTGTGTGTGTGTGTGTGTGTGTGTGTGAGATATGAGAAATAGATGTTGTGAGGACCATTTCCTTGGTCCTCACAAGATAAATTGTTATTTTATGGTTGAAAAAAGATTTTTAGAGATACGTTTACAATTAGAAAAAGATTCAAGTTGGGGTTATAGGTTTAGGATGAGACCTTTAGAGGTTAGGTTTAGGGGGTTGGGGTTGTAGATTTTCCCCTATTTTATACTTAGTTGTGCGGCGATGTCACACACCGGAAAATAGTCGACCTACAAGCTCACAACGTGTCGCAGCGCGACACGTTGTGAGCTTGTAGATCTGCTATTTTTCGGCTTTAGACTTGCGCTTAAAAATGCCCCAAAAAATGTATAAATCAATCATACAATCGCTTCCTAAAATGTTCATGTCCTCGCAAGTATAGTAATACAAACGTGTGTGTGTGTTTGCACAGCTAAATCGTTCAAAATGCTAGGCCGATCAGCATCATATTTCTTGTGCACACTGACAGAAGGCCAAGGACATACATTCTTGAATATTTTTTCCAAATCTACTGTATGTCAGAGCAATTGTAAACATGTAGTATGAGATGTGGTTGCGAGATTAGTTGGACACACACACACACACACACACACACACACACACACACACACACACACACACACACACACACACAATACATGATGTCTTGGTGGAGATAATAACAGAACTGAACTGAACTGTACCACATTAGTGATGCTATGTATCATGGAACAACCAAGCAATTAAAATAAACATATTTCATGGATTAATAAAGCTCAGCTCAGGTGTAAATAATTCAGGGATCATTTTATGACGTCCGTAATTGAATGATTAAGAGGCAAAACTGGTGATGTATTATTCATCCTAGGAACTGCATCCATGTGAGCCTTATGCTAGTCTAAGAACATTATCTATTTGAAGCAGTCATCCCGTGTGTGTGTGTGTGTGTGTGTGTGTGTGTGAGTGTGTGTGTGTGTGTGTGTGTGTGTGTGTGTGTGTGTGTGTGTGTGTGTGTGTGTGTGTGTGTGTGTGTGTGTGTGTGTGTGTGTGTGTGTGTGTGTGTGTGTGTGTGTGTGACTGTGTGTGTGCGTGTGTGTGTGTGCGTGTGCGTGTGCGTGTGCGTGTGCGTGTGCGTGTGTGTGTGCGTGTGCGTGTGTGTGTGTGTGTGCGTGTGCTAGTACAGTACATAGAGCATTGGTTCTCAAAGTGGGGTCCGGGGACCCCCAGGGGTCCTTGAAGGAGTTCCAGGGGGTCCCCAGCTAAATGATAGATTAGGCACCAAATGGACCCTTATGGGTATGTAACTCTGAGAGTGTACAAATGGAACCAAATGGACCCTAACGGGTCCATTTGGTTCCATTTGTACACTCTCAGAGTTAAATTGACATTGATTTTACAATATAAATTGCGGTCCAAGTGATAGAAATGCCGTTAAATGGGGGTCTGTAGCCCTAATGCATGTCAAACTGGGGGTCCTTGAAATTGAAATGGTTGAGAATCACTGCTAGAGCCGTAAAAACATCTTCTCTTATGGGGGTCCCTGGCATATCTTTTGAAATGGGGGTCCGCGGGCTAATAAGTGTCAATTTGGGGGTCCTTGACATGAAAACGTTTGAGAACCACTGACATAGAGTATTAGGCTAGGAACGTAATTCTGCACCCTGCAGTGTCCTTAGTATCTTTATTGCTTTTCATATCTAGAGTACACAAACATAATCTACTGTACACAGCCATCTTCTCTGCCTCTCTTCCCACTGGTGCAATATATGACATACTAATTAACCCATTAAGACCGGGAAAGCATCTGTCATTTTATATTTTAACCACTTTAACCTTTATCTTATACTTTGGCTTTTCAAAAATAGCAGATCTACAAGCTCATAGCGCGGCACAGAGTGCCGATGAGCTTGTTAGATCTGCATTTCTTTTTTTAATCATGAAAAGTTTTGGAAATCTGAATTTGAATATATATATATATTTTTTTAAAGCAACATTTGTATGTAAATGTCTTCTAAATCCTAATCCTTTTTTTTTTTTTTTAAGTGTTGCTATAATATCAGTTTCCCAACTTTTTCATGTTAAGGACCCCCCAAAAAATGTATTTGACCTCCATCTCAAAATATGTTGTTCCAGGGACCGCCCAGAAGCAAAGATTTGAGTAACAAATGTTCGCTTAAAAAAAATATATATATATATAATGTATATCCAAAAATGTGCACACATTTTTCACGATTAAAAAAAAAATCGGTGCCGAGCTAGATCTTGTATATCTGCTATTTTTGAATAGCCCAAAGAAATCTTAAAATGACACGGACGCGTTCCCGGTCTCAATGGGTTAAATATGAGTAGGAGCTAAAGCGCCGCGGAGGTTCACATGTTGAAATAGTGTCAAAATAACAGGCGTACTAAAAGAAGTGTCATGTTCCCACGTAGCAGCAGACCAGATCCTGTTAGTTCTGCCAGGGGAGAGAGACACACATTTTCTCTCTTATCTATAATAGCCTGAGTTTTACACCGTGGTACGGCAGTGTCGCCCCGCTGAAAACAGCCGATCTACAAGCTCAAAACGTGTCACGATGCAACGCGCTTTGAGCTTGTAGATTGGCCAGTTCCAGCGAGTGACATACCGGTCGTAACCACAGTGTACAAATTAAGCATCTCTCTCTCTCTCTCTCTCTCTCTCTCTCTCTCTCTCTCTCTCTCTCTCTCTCTCTCTCTCTCTCTCTGTCTCTGTGAATGAGTTTTTTTACACCTCCCTTGGGTTTGATTTGTAGGTACAGTACGTGTGATAACAACAATGTACAGGCATTGTGGTTAGAAAAAGTACAATGTTATCATATAATAACAAATGGTGGAAAGTAACTAAGTACAATTTTGAGGTCTTTTTTTTTTTTACTTTATTGGAGTATTTCCAGTCTTCAGTACTTTTACTTCTACTCCACTACATCTCAGAGGAAAATATTGTACTTTTACTCCACCACAATGATTTTAAACCTTTAGTTACTAGTTACTTAGTAGATTTTGATTATTATTAAAAAACATACATTAACTACTTCAGCCCTATATACATTTCGTCCATTTGAAAATGGACGAAATGCTCACGAAATGGACGAAATGCTCACAATGCGTCGCGATGCGACGCATTGTGAGCATTGTAGATCTGCTATTTTCAAAAGACTTTCTTATACAATTTGAACTGGAAATGGGACATTTATTTCTGCATAATGAGTACTTTCTACTTTTGGTGCTTTAAGTACATTTTGATGCCGATTCTTCTGTACCTTTACTCAAGTCAATTTTTAATTCCAGACTAGAGTATTTCTACACTGCAGTATTGATGCTTCTACTTAAGTAAGAAATGTGAATACTTTTTTTCCACCACTGGTTTTCACATACACATACATGTGATGATACGGCTGCATCCAGCAGCTGTCTTTTCCTCCGCTGGTACTACACTACACTACCGTCTCCGGAGACATAACCGTATCTAATGGGTTTTTGAAGGTCTTATAGGAGACACGGTTTGTTCTTTGACCAAAAGTCTGGAACAACAGAGAAAGAATCTAAATCCTAAATCATCTGGTTCCTTCATTTCCCCGTCAGATCTGCCATGAAATCAACCAGCTGCCGTTTCAACCGCAATCCATCCAACTTTTATGACCTGCCCGCTCGTCTAAGAGGGAATCCCATCCCCTGCTTGCTTGCCACTTGTGAGCTTCAGGCAATACTACTCGTCTACCAGTAGGTGTCCTACCTGACAACAGGGTCTACATTTCTCAATGGGCTTTTAACCCATTAAGGCCTGAGTCCGATTCTTGTGTGATGTTTTCTAAAAAAGTTTTTTGAAAAATATATTAAAAAAAAGTTTTCTCACGATTTTTCAAAAATAGCAGATCTACAAGCTCATGGCGCGGCACTCGGTGCCGCGCCATGAGCTTGTATATCTGCTATTTTTGAATAGCCAAAGAAATCTAAAGTGACACAGATGCGTTCCAGGTATTAATGGGTTAAGCTATACCAAACAGTATACAGTAAAATACAGAGGTGCTGTAATATAAATGATATCTGTTGTTCTATTATTACACATGCTGAGTTTTGTTTATGTGTACATAATATTCATTAATATCATTTATATACACTTTGTTGTTGGTCTGGCTTCCATCCATCTGCCTGCTACAGCAGTGGTTCTCACACTTTTTCATGTCAAGGACCCCCAAATTGATAAATATTTGGCTGCTGACCCCCGTCTGAAAATGTGTTGTGCCAGGGACCCCCAGGAGCAAAGATTTCTGTTAAAAATGTTCACTAATGTTCAAGATTTTAGAAAAATAGCAGATCTACAACCTCTACAAGCTCATATGAGCTTGTAGATATGCTATTCTTGAATAGCCAAAGTATAACAGGTTAAAGTGGTTAAAATGATTGAGGCGCTAATTCTCATTTAGCTGGGAACCCCCTGGAACCCCCCTCAATGACCCCCTGGGGGTCCCCGGACCCCACAATGAGAAACAATGTGCTACAGTATATGCAGAACAGGAACTCTGGGGCCTCATTTTGGGGTCATTGAAATTAGGTTAAGACAGACAGACAGACAGACAGACAGACAGACAGACAGACAGACACACACACACACACAGGCCCTCTTCTAGACCAGTGGTTCTCAAAGTGGGGTGGATAATGGGGTGGAAATGTATTAACACCTTTTGCTGGGGGACCCCCTGGAACCCCCCTCAAGGACCACTGGTGGTCCCCGGACCACTGGTTGAGAACCACTCTGCTGTACGTGATCAGGAGTGAAAGTGACTCCGACGCAGAGCTTGAGGATCAAACGGTTGACTTTCTGATTCCTAGACAGCCTCTCTCTCCCCCCCCCCCCCCCCCCCCCGAGCCACCGATTGTCACTTGATAAACAGCTCGATCCTCTTTATCTTCTCCTCTCTTCTCGCTCCCTTTTAACCCATTAACAACTGAGGCCGATTCTACAAAATGTTTTTTTATTTATTTAGAATGTCTTCTAAAAACATTTTTTTGAAAAAACGTGTTACTATGTCAGTGGTTCTCAAACTTTTTCATGTCAAGGACCTCCAAAATGTATAATGTATTTGGCCGCGCCGACCCCCATCTCAAAATATTTTTTTTCCAGGGACCCCCCAGAAGCAAAGATTTGCGTTACAAATGTTTGCTAGAAAAAAGATTTGCACAAATTTTTTACGATTTGCACACATTTTTTACGATTTGACGAAGATTTGAGTTCAAAATGTTTGCTTCAAAAATATATATATTCAAAGAGTTGCACATTTTGCAGTTGCAAATTTTCAATTTTTTTCAAAAATAGCAGATCTACAAGCTCGTAGCGCGGCACTCGGTGCCGCGCTATGAGCTTGTAGATCTGCTATTTTTGAATAGCCCAAAGTGTAAAATTAATGCTTTTTAGCTCAAATCAAAAAAAGATGCGACACAGATGCGTTCCAGGTCTTACTGGGTTAAGATTGTTGTCTCTATATCCTGTTTGACAATCTGCTTCAGATTTGATGGATTCCCTCTTAGTTCACTTCCACTCCTCAGCAACCTGCTCTGTCCTGCTCTGAAATACAGTAATCATTCATGTGTATTGATTCATATCCGTCTTCAAATGCCTAAGACTGCATAACTACTAGACCCCACCGTGCATTCTACTCATCTCAATCACACGCACGCGAACGAGCGCACGCCACACGCACGCAGTGGTGGAAAGTAACTAAGTACATTTACTCAATTTACACAATTTTTAGGTATTTTTACTTTACTGGAGTATTTCCAATAGTTTTACTTCTACTCCGCTACATCTCAGAGGCAAATATTGTACTTTTACTCCACTACAGTTATTTGACAACTTTAGTTACTAGTTACTTTGCAGACATAAATTATTATATTAACATACATTAACCACTTTAGCCCTATTTTATACATAGGCTATTTTCAAACATTTGAGTACTTTTACTTTTGGCACTTTAAGTATATGTTGATGCCAAAACCTTTGTACTTTTACTCAAGTAACATTTTGAACACAGGGCCTTTTACTTGTAACAGAGTATTTTTATATTGTGGTATTGGATATATCTGGAGTACCTCTTCCACTTCTTCCATATGTGTGCGTGCGCGCACACACACACACACACACGCACACGCACACGCACACACGCACACGCACACGCGCACACGCGCGCACACACGCACACGCCCACGCCCACGCCCACGCGCACGCGCACGCGCACGCGCGCGCGCACACGCGCGCACACACGCACACGCACGCGCACGCGCACGCGCCCACGCCCACGCCCACGCGCACGCGCGCACGCGCACGCACACGCGCACGCGCGCACACGCACACGCACACACACGCACACCCCCACGGGGTAGAATCATTCATGGTTAACATTCAAGTCAGTGCACAGACGTCACATCTCGACACAGAGCTCTGTGCTCCTTCAACTGAATCCTCTCCAAAGTGAAGGAGAACCTTTTTTCCAGACCCTTCTCCTCCCGTAGGTTGAAAAGCAGGGAGTGGGATTGATCTGTTCTCCAAACATTCAAAAATAGTTGGAGGCTTGGACCGGTGGTTTTCAACCTATTTCATATCAAGGTCCATTATTTATTCCAGGGCTCTTCAACAGGGGGTCCGGGACCCCTAGGGGGTCCTCAGAGCTCCTATAGGGGGTCCGCCAAATCGTTGTGTGATTTTTTTTCATTAACCACTTCAACCAAGCATCCCTTTTCTGAGGAGTACTTTAGCCAAAAATAGCAGATCTACAAGTGCACAACGCCTCGCGCCGCGAGGCGTTGTGCGCTTGTAGATCCGCTATTTTCGGCAAAGTGGTTTGATGTATGGGGGGAAAAAGAGCAGACTAAGTACAGAGTGAAAGGTCAGGTTTACTAAGTATTGTTTAAGTGCATGGTTAAATGTCTGGAAATCCACATTAACATGAATCCAACATGATAGTGCTGTGAAACAAGTCTATGAAGCTGCCTATGAAAAAATAAATATTTGATACAATATATAATGGGGGTCCCTACTTTATCTCGCTCTCAGCCAAGGGGTCCTTGGCCTGAAAACGTTGAAGACCCCTGATTTATTCGGCATTTGAGCCACGGAACCACCGGTTGATGAGATTTTAGCCTCTCAGACCCAAGACTTAAGAATCTTTTGTTATCATTGGTTGAGATTTTGTCAAAATAACAATTTTTCTACCTTCACTAATTACGTAGACTTCTTGTAAATTAAGTAATGCAGATGTTTAACAATAATTGAACTCTTGAGAGCGTAAAATGAAACCAAATGGACCCTTACGGGTCCATTTGGTTTCATTTTACGCTCTCAAGAGTTAAAGGTCTATAAGGGTCCATTTGGCTGTACCAACTCTCCATCATTTAGCTGGGGACCACCTGGAAACTCCTAATATGGTCATGTTGTGTAAGGCTGTACTGTATGTATGTATTCTAATGCTCATGTGACAGCCCGAATGGTTTTATTTGCACCTGTTAATAAGTATTTCTGTTTCAAGACATGATGTGTTGATGTAGGCCAGGGGAAAGGGTTGCAAATAGACAATTATGTTCCGGGCTATTTGACTCTCAACGGCTTTTCTAACCATGTGTTTAGAGCTTATAGCTGAAGACACTGCGGTATTCTCCAAGAGACGTTGAAACTTTCTTTGGGTAATTGGCGATCGAAAGACAGACAGACAGACAGACAGACAGACAGACAGACAGTGTATGTTTGGAGGTAGTCCAACATTTTAAACATGTTGCACAAAATGACAGCTATTTCCCAGATTTAACATCATGAAGCACACTAATAAAATTGTTTAAATAGCAATGTCGAAAATAGCTGATCTACAAGCTAGAGATTGTAGATCAGCTATTTTCGTAAATAGAAGATGTATGTAACGTCTATGTATATATATATATATATGTAACCGCAGCCACTGTGATGCGTTGTGAGCTTGTAGATCTGCTATTTTGGAGAAGGCTTGACAATCTTTGGAAGATGTGAGTACTTTTACTATGGTACTTAAAATATATTTTATATAGTAGTGATACACACGCACACACACACACACACACGCACGCGCATGCGCACGCATTGAAAAGCAGGGAGTGGGATTGATCTGTTCTACAAACATTCAAAAATAGTTGGAGGTTTAGACTAACAACATGCACGCACACGCACGCACGCACGTGCGCGCACACACAGACACAGACACAGACACACACACACACACACACACACACACACACACACACACACACACACACACACACACACACACACACACACACACACACACACACACACACACAGTCACACCAACAGGATATTGTAGAGGTGGATCAAGTGGTATCAGATCACCAACTAATGATCTAGCCTAAGCCTTGCTACTGGAAATAGATACTGAAGCGTGCACGTGTGCGTGCGTGCGTGCGCATACATCATGTCGGCCTATTTGTAAACAAGTGCATGCATATTATCGTGTATGCGTGTTACATCATGTAACTCTATTGAGTTTTGTATGGGTAATTGGGTATGCAGTGCACACGCGCGCTTGTGTGTGTGTGTATGCATGGATCATGCGCGCATCCTCTTTACGTGTACGAGCATTCCTATGTAATCGCCAAAAGATAGCGATCCTCCGCAACTAAACAGATGCATAATGACAGCATTCACTCAAGCCAGAGAAAGATGGTCAGATGAAGGAGAAGAACAGGGGAACAGGCCGCTGCTGTCTCTCCAGGCAAATCGGAGCTTATGTTGACACAGTGGCCGATTCACACTAACATAAACAGTTATATAAGAGTCGCTAGTGCAGCGTTATTGGCCACGGGCAGAAACTTTAAAAGCTTTTTAACCCATTAAAACCGGGAACACATCTTTGTAACCACTTTTAACCATTATTTTACACTTTGGCTATTCAAAAATAGCAGATCTACAAGCTCCGCGCTATGAGCTTGTAGATCTGCTATTTTTTGAAAAATCGTGAAAATTTGTGCAACTCTTTGAATATATTGCTTTGCTTCTGGGGGGTTCCTGGAACTAAATATTTTGAGATAGGGGTCGGCGGCCAAATACATATAATTTTGGTAACTTGTTAGGATTAGGATAGGATTTTGAATACATTTGTAGAATATATATTCAAAGATTTGCAAAAAAATAGCGGATCTATATATCTGCTATTTTTGAATAGCCAAAGAAATCTAAAAATGACACCGATTCTTTCCCGGTCTAAATGGGTTAAGTAGTTCAACGCCAGAAAAAAACTCCTCAGATCAGGAATTCATACCAGATAGATAGAGAGAGTGTGTGTTTCAAGGCCACTGAAAGCTTTCGAGACATGTGGAACAGACCAACAACATCGTCATGGCAACCCTCTTATGCTGGAGCTGTGTAGCTCAATCAACAGCTGAGCTGATCAGCATGCTGCTGTACTACAGACGAGGGGGTCAGTGCGAACGCAAATCTGTGTCGGGGCCGATCTGTGATCAGCATTATGCATGCAGAGACACTATAGGGGTCAATGCTGCATACATCAGGGCTGACCTGTGATCGGCATGCATGCAGACACAGGGGTTTGATTGATTGATTGATTGATAGATAGATAGATAGATAGATACTTTATTTGTCCTTGCGGAAATTCATTTTGTGCCAAGCAGCCATCAGGATACGAAAATCTAATTATTGATGAAATACTTTATTTAGAAGGTTGCAGAGAAAACGCACATGGAAGTACAGTTTACAATACATGGTCAACAAAAATGGATCGCTCATGAAAGCCGCAATGGCGTGTTTCAAATGAGATCCTCACGTACTCAATTCATGGAGACTTTGACAGGGGCAAGTTTGGAATTGCAGCCTCCTGAAGCCTCCTGAAGGTGTTCTTTTAGGGCAGTTTTGAAAGTGAGTAGGGTTTTACACTCCTTTACTCCTTTTGGTAGGGCATTGCGCATTTTTGTTTGCATAGCATTAGAATTTAATTTATTTATCATTTATTTATCTCCCGAGTTCATTCCCTTGTTTGTGCCAAATATGGGTTGGACATGATCAGTGCAGCTGATTTGGTGTTGTGATCGTGGACTTCATTTAAGTTTTTGAAGTATTTAGACAGGTACATGGGTATCTCAATGTTGTGGTGTATCTGGTAGACCAGCCCCATTGCAAGTTGCCGTACTCTGTCCTCAACCCTGAATGCATCCGACCCTAAACGTGTAAATGTGAATGTAAGCTACATCAGGGCTGACGCTGACCTGTGATCAGCATGCATGCAGTGACATAGGGGTCAATGTGAATGTAAGCTGCTTCAGGGCTGACCTCTGCGCTGCCTGCAGCGATGACTGAGCTCTGAGAAATGTACTTACTGTAGGTAAAAGTAGAAAATACCAAAATGTCGAAATATTCTGCATTCACATTTAAATTTGAAATTTACTATAAATATATACATTTTTTAATTGAAATTTGAATGCGGTACTTTTACATGTATTACCAAACACTATAAAATGCTACAAATGCCTCACTGCTTGGCACCCAGCATCACGGTTGGCCGAACCAAAATTACGGAGAGTTGGGACATCTGGAGGTGCACGAGTTCTGAGACCGCCCATCAGACGTCAATTTGTAGCCATTTCCGAAGAAAAGCGTTTGAAGGATCAGGTACTGGGCTTAAGTACCTGAGACAAACTAGTGTCATGTCCTGGAGGTTGTACTTGTACATCAAGGTGCCTCGCCGGCTCTGAAACCGTTGGTTTCCAAGGCAACTTACTTAGTGCTGAGGTGTCTGAATCAGCATAGGTAGCATACACCTTCCCTTTCTATTATTCATCTGGTAGGAGACAGTGTGGGGCACATCAATGAGGTAGGTGTGTGTGTGTGTGTGTGTGTGTGTGTGTGTGTGTGTGTGTGTGTGTGTGTGTGTGTGTGTGTGTGTGTGTGTGTGTGTGTGTGTGTGTGTGTGTGTGTGTGTGTGTGTGTGTGTGTGTGTGTGTGTGTGTGCGTGCGTGCGTGCGTGCGTGCGTGCGCACGCGTGCCACACCTGCCAACACTCCAAAGATTCTAGCAGGAGTCTCCATACTTCTATCTCAAGCTGTGCTCCCATTTTATCATTTATTTATCCCGTTAATCTCCCGATTTCATAAGTAATGCATGCGCACACGATACCTGCCTATACTGCGCTCGTTCGCTCAAACCCGCTCTGTTCACTTTGCTGCTGAAAAGTGAGAATGGATGAAAGAAGAATTTCTTCCCAAGAAGAAATACGCTTCTACATTTCACCTTCCCGTCTCCAACCCCCGAATATGTCACATATAGGCGAACACTGTCACAATGTTTTGAATAGACGAAGTATAAAATAGGCCTTAAGTGCTTAACCCATTAAGATCTGAGGCGATTCTTAAACATGTTTTCTAAATCCTAACAGTTTTTTGAAAAAAAAAAAAAAAAGATTTTTCAAAAATAGCAGATCTACAAGCTCATAGCGCGGCACCGAGTGCCGCGCTACGAGCATGTAGATCTGCTATTTTTGAATAGCCAAAGACATCTAAAGTGACACAGATGCGTTCCAGGTCTTAGTGGATTAATCTGTGAGATATGGTTATATGGGGGCGGGTTTGTTGAGGGTTGCTATTACGGAGAGAGAGAGAGAGAGAGAGAGAGAGAGAGAGAGAGAGAGAGAGAGAGAGAGAGAGAGAGAGAGAGAGAGAGAGAGAGAGAGAGAGAGAGAGAGAGAGAGAGAGAGAGAGAGAGAGAGAGAGAGAGAGAGAGAGAGAGAGAGAGAGAGAGAGAGAGAGAGAGAGAGAGAATGAAGTGAGTGTGATGTGATGTATCTGCAGAAGCACGTGAAAAGGGTTTCTGTATAGTAATTAGATTGCATGTACTGTAGTGTGTCTGAAGGATGGGATTCCACCAACTTGAACGTGTTCTCCTGTGTGTGTGCGTGTGTGTGTGTGTGCGTGTGTGCGCGTGTGCGCGTGCGTGTGTGTGTGTGTGTGTGATGGCACCTACCTGGACGTGTTCTCCAGTGTGCTGCGGACCTCACTCATCTGCTCCTTGCCAAAGTACACCACTGTCAGATGAACACGACCGTCCTGGCGCACACACACTTCCCTGGAAGCGCACACACACACACACACACACACGTTACTATACTTGTGAGAGCAAAGGTTTAGGACGACAATTTCATAAATGTCACTTTTTCCATTTTTGGCCATTTAACCCATTAAGACCTGAGGCCGATTCTACATGTCTCCTAAATCCCAATTCTGAAAAATGTATGTTTCTATATCAGTGTTGCTCAATATTTTTCATGTCAAGGACCCCCAGAATGACATGTATTTGGCCGCGGACCCCCATCGCAAAATATGTTGTTCCAGGGACCCCCAGAAGCAAAGATTTGAGTTAAAAATGTTCGCTTTAAAAATATATATATTCAAAGATTTGCACACATTTTCACTATTTAAAAAAAATAGCAGATCTACAAGCTCATAGCGCGGCACTCGGTGCCGCGCTATGAGCTTGTAGATCTGCTATTTTTGAATAGCTAAAGTGTAAAATAATGCTTTTTAGCTCAAATAAAAAAAATTACAGATGCGTTCCAGGTCTTAATGGGTTAAACCCTAACCTTAGTTTTAATTAGGAAGAAGAGACAAACTGGAAAGGAGACTTTTGGAATAATAGAGCAAGATATCTCACCAATATGTGTAGTTACATCATGGCAAGGTAACTACACCATTGGTTGTCAAAGTGGTGTCCAGGGACCCCCAGGGGTCCTTGGGGGAGTTCCAGGGGGTCCCCAGCATCGCAATCATTCATTGTAACCACTTTATCCATTTATACGCTGGCTATTCAAAAACGGCAGATCTACAAGCTCACAGCACGTCACTTCATGCTGCGCTGCAAGCTTGTACATCAGCTATCTTTGAAAATATTTTTAGAATATCGAACACGTTTGGGAAAAAAAATATAATTACATTTTTTTTTTAACAAATCTTTTCTTCTGGTGGTCCCTGGCACAAAACCCTTTCAGATGGGAGTTCCGTGGACGAATACATATTCAATTTGGGGGTCCTTGACACAAAAACATTACAATTACATGCATGCGAACAAATGAAGTTGGCCGGTATTGGCCAGACCGACATATCGGTTGGGCTGAGGGCTCCACTAGAAAATGTCTACAAAGGACACATCCAGAGAAAAAGAGAGACAAAGTAAGACCTAGTGGGACATTCCTGCGTGCATTTTAATGGAGACATGTCAAATATACCACACACATGTCGACCATGCTTCATCTGGCCTCCCTAAATGCATGCATAGATGCACAAACACAACACGCACACTGCACACACACACACACACACACACACACACACACACACACACACACACACACACACACACACACACACACACACACACACACACACACACACACACACACACACACACACACTGCACTGTTGGATTAACCGACACTAACTCCAGATCTATGGCTCGTGTGGTGGAGTGCATCATGCCGTATAGGCTCAGTCCTCGCCACGGCCGGTCTGGGTTCAGGTCTGACCCCCGAGGCCCTTTAGCAGCCTGTCCTTCCCCATATCTCTCCTGCCATTTCCTGACTCTCTCCACTGTCGCTAATACAGGCGTGAAAATGTCTAAGAAATAACCAAATGAAGGATCTCTATCTCCAGAAAAGATATGAAAATATATGAGTATTTCGACAGATACAGCATCTAGCCTCAGTAGCCTGTGTCATCCAAATAGCGCACGTTTCTTGATATTTGTGTATTATCAGTGTGTGTGTGTGTGTGTGTGTGTGTGTGTGTGTGTGTGTGTGTGCGTGCGTGTACATACTGTATACTGTATAGACAGAGAGAGGCGAGAGGTAGAGCGAGGAAGAGAGAGACGGGAGAGAGAGACTGATGTTTCTATATCAGTGGTGCTCAAACCTTTTCATGTCAAGGACCCCAAAATGATATGTTTGGCCGCCGACCCCCATCTCAAATAGTTTTGTTCCAGGGACCCCCCAGAAGCAAAGATTTGTGTTACAAACGTTCGCTTTAAAAGAATATAATATTCAAAGATTTGCACACATTTTCACAATTTTTCAAAAATAGCCAAAGTGTAAAATAATGCTTTTTAGTTCAAATCAAAAATGACACAGATGCGTTCCAGGTCTTAATGGTATTGTTATCAGTGTCTGTGTGTGTGTGTGTGCGTGTGTGTGTGTGTGTGTGTGTGTGTGTGAGTGTGTGTGTGTGTGCGCGTGTGTACTGTGTATACTGTATAGAAAGAGAGAGGCGAGGGAGAGAGTGGGAGAAAGAGAGCAAAGGGAGAGAGGGAGAGCGGGTGAAAGATGGAGAGAGGATGAGAGAGTGAGAGATGGGTGGGAGGAGTGGGAGAGAGAGCGAGAGAGAGAGTCAAACTAATCAGCTAATACGGCTATTTGCTCGTTGCTCAGCAGTCTGTCACCATCAGCAGAGAAGAGACATCCTCCTTGAAGGCTGATTTGTTATATATGCCTGCTGCTGCTGCTGCTGCTGCTTATCAAAGCTCTTTTTACATGTAAATCCTGCTTAGTAGCAGTCTTGTAGCCCATTAAAACATTAAAACGCCCCCTGGGCAGAACAGCAGTGTGTGATATATATATATATATTTATACAGCACGGCTAGCATTCCCTCTTCATAACGATAAGTCGCTGAGGTAACACTTTACCCTCATTCACGATTAACCCTTTAAGACCGGGAACGCATCTGTGCCATATTAAGATGTCTTTAGCTATATAAAAATAGCAGATCTACAAGCTCATAGCGCGGCACCGAGTGCCGCGCTATGAGCTTGTAGATCTGCTATTTTTAGCGGTGCCAACCGCTCTACACTTGACTTTGTCCGTATGTCCGTCCGTCCGTCCGTATCAGCACGGGATGATGAGCACGGGATTTTACACAGCTATAACTCCAGTTTGCAACATGCCACCAAGTCCAAATATGGTATGTGGACTTAGACCACCAATAGGGACGAGCATGAATTGCTGAAGTTATCACAGCGGGGTCCAGGGACCCCCCGCGTATGTTCTGTCCGTCCGCCCGTTTAGGGCACGGGATTTAAAACAGCTATAACTCCAGGTTGAAGCCTGCCACCAAGTCCTAATTTGGTTTGTGGACTTACACCACCAATAGGGACGAGCATGAATTTCTGAAGTTATCACAGCGGGGTCCAGGGACCCCCCGCGTATGTTCTGTCCGTCCGCCCGTTTAGGGCACAGGATTTAAAACAGCTATAACTCCAGTTTGCAGCATGCCACCAAGTCCACATTTGGTATGTGGACTTACACCACAAATAGGGACGAGCATGAATTGCTGAAGTTATCAAAGCGGGGTCCAGGGACCCCCCGCGTATGTTATGTCCGTCCGCCCGTTTAGGGCACGGGATTTAAAACAGCTATAACTCCAGTTTGCAGCATGCCACCAAGTCCAAATTTGGTATGTGGACTTAGACCACCAATAGGGACGAGCATGAATTGCTGAAGCCCCGCCCCCTCTGTCTTCCCATTGGCTGGCCTTTAAACAGCCATAACTCACGTTCGCAGCATGCTACGGAGTACAAATTTTGTGCATGGACTAAAACCACCAATAGGGACAAACTGTAATTACTTAAGCCACGCCCCCTCTATCTGCCCATTGGCTGGCCTTTAAACAGCCATTATTCCAGTTTGCAGCATGCTACCAAGTACAAATTTGGTAAGTGGACTCAGACCACCAATAGGGACGAACTGAAATGAGTTACGCCCCGCCCCAAAGGCACCGCTTCCTTCACACAGGGTGTGATTTTTTTTTGAAGAGTCGTGAAAATGTGTGCAAATCTTTAGTTTCAATATATATATATATACTTTTTTAAAGCGAAAGTTTTTAACTCAAATCTTTGCTTCTGGGGATTTTACAAATGTCTTCTAAATCCTAACATAGTTTTTTTTTAAATACATTTTTTTTACTTATGTTGCTATATTATCAATGGTTTTCAAACTGTTTTCATGCCAAGGACCCCCAAAATAATATGTTTTTGACCGCGGACCCCCTCCCATCTAAAGATATTTTGTCCCAGGGACCCCCAGAAGCAAAGATTTGAGTTACAAATGTATATAAAAGATTTGCACAAATTTTCAGGATTTTTCTAAAAATAGCAGATCTACAAGCTCATAGCGCGGCACTCGGTGCCGCGCTATGAGCTTGTATATCTGCTATTTTTGAATAGCCAAAGAAATCTTAAAATGACACGCATGCGTTCCCTTCCCGGCCTTAAAGGGTTAACCACTTTTAACCTGGTGGTGTCCCTGTTTTGGGCGTATTATTTTACATATACGTATAGGTGAAGATTAGGACTGCAGGAAAACATCGATTTGAATACGAATCGCGATTGTCATGTTGGACGATTCAGAATCGATTCTCATTTTCAAAAAAAGAGATTTAAAAAGTATTTTTGTGTAATGACATTTTTGAGTGTGTGGCAAGTTCTTGGCTGAATCGGGGGGGAAGAATCAAATCGTGAGATAGCAGAAGATTCACAGCCCTAGTGAAGATTTTCTATAGTTGTGAAAATAGCACATTGTGTGAGCTTGCAGATCTGCTATCTTTGCTATTCAACAAATGTGTCGCGATGCAACGCATTGTGTGCTGTTTTCAAAAGATTTTTACACATTTGAAAACTTGTGAAATGGCACATTCTGCATACTGAGTACTTTCTACCTTTGGTACTTTAAGTACATTTTGATACCAATACTTTTTTCTACATTGCAGTATTGATAATTTGACTTAAGTAAAACATTTGAGTACTTTTCCACCACTGTGTATATATACGTATATAAGGTGCATAAGGGTGATTGTGTTAGTTTTCTGCGTTTCAGACATTTTTCGCAGCACAACAACAAACATGTAGACCCACACGGTGCACCTGATTCGGATGCTATCAATGCATAGAATGGGAGATTATCACGTTCTATCAGACCATTGAATGGGCGAAGTAGGCGACCTACCGTCTACCCCGCGATTTATCAGACCATTCAGTGGGCGTAATCAGGAGCTACTGACCTACCGACGGAGATGACTTAAATACTTTAGTTTCGGTTTTGGTTTTGGTTGTTTCGGTTTCGGACCATGACGGAGGCGCGCAGTCTCAGGCGAGGTGGAGCCCCGCGACGGGCCACCGAAGGAGCTAAGGCGACTGAGTTGCCGTCCGGAGCGGTGCGACCCTCGCCTGTGCCTACTCAGCGCCGTTCGAGTTATGTACCGATATGGACAGAATCGTAAATATTGTTGTGGGGACTGCTCCGCCTCCGTCGGTAGGCCAGTAGCTCCTGATTACGCCCAATGAATGGTCTGACAAATCGCGGGGTAGACGGTAGCTCGCCTACTTCGCCCATTCAATGGTCTGATAAAACGTGATAATCTCCCATTCAATGCATTGATAGCATTCGAAGCCGGACATCTGCCAGACAGGCAGTGAAAAATACATTATTTCTACTTCTATTCTACTTCCACTTCAGATTAATAACTAATTAATATTCCTGCTCTGTAGCCTGAAAAGATGAAAGATGACACAATGTCATAATGTCACGCCCTGGTGAAAAGCAATTTACTTTTAACCCATTAAGACCTGAAGGCGATTCTACAAATGTCTTCTAAATCGTAACAGTTTTCTGAAAAACATATGTTTCTATATCAGTGGTGCTCAAACTTTTTCATGTCAAGGACCCCCAAAATTATATGTATTTGGCCGCCGACCCCCATCTCAAAATAGTTTTGTTCCAGGGACCCCCCAGAAGCAAAGATTTGAGTTACAAATGTTCGCTTTAAAAGAATATATATTCAAAGAGATGCACACATTTTCACAATTTTTCAAAAATAGCAGATCTAGCAAGCTTGTATATCTGCTATTTTTGAATAGCCAAAGTGTAGAATAATGCTTTTTAGCTCAAATCAAAAAATGACATAGATGCGTTCCAGGTCTTAATGGGCTAATAATGCTAGACTATTCTAGGATCAACCTTTCACAAAGCAGAAACCTGAAAATGAGAGGGCAACACCTAAAGTGGTAATGTTATGAGTCTTTTAGCTATTATTAGACACGCTATACTGCACAATTATTTAAATATTTGTGTTATTCTTTGCAAAATCAACCCGATTTCACACAGAACCATCGTGGGCAGTTTGTCTGTGTATAGCCGTCACCCACGCACGTGTTTCAACATACAATAGACAGAGCCCACACAAGTCCATGTGTGCTGCAACAGGAAAGTAAGTGTGTGTGTGTGTGTGTGTGTGTGTGTGTGTGTGTGTGTGTGTGTGTGTGTGTGTGTGTGTGTGTGTGTGTGTGTGTGTGTGTGTGTGTGTGTGTGTGTGTGTGTGTGTGTGTGTGTGTGCGTGCGTGCGTGCGTGCGTGCGTGCGTGCGTGTGTGTGTCCATGTGCACGCGTGTGTGTCTGTCGGTGCGTGTGATGGTAATATCAGGGCTACAAGCTAACCCACTGTCCAGACATAATGATCCCAGCTCATCCACTGAAAGGACACAGATTAAACATGATTACTTTTCCCAAAAAAAAACCTCTATGATGTTTATTCTGTCCTTTTCCTTGTTTACCCAATTCCCTCTCTTCATGTAAATGTCTGCCTTCCTGTCCTGTCCGTGCCTCTGGCCCCATACTGACTCTATCTTCAGACATCTATCTCCCCAAACAATATGACTCAACCATCCTACTGTTTCCAAAAAGAATTGTTATGCACCATACGAATAGGGTGACCACCCGTCCCGAAATTCGCGGGACAGTCCCGAAATTGGACCCTCTGTCCCGCGTCCCGCACAAGCAGAGCAATGTCCCGAAAATCAAAGATATGAAAAAATAAAAAAATAAAAAATAATATCAGGCAAAAATAAGAATTCCATAACATAGCCCTAACCTAACCCTAACCCTAAAACCGAAAACCGAAATAAAGAAACCAAAAACTGGAAACAAACGAACCCAACCCGCCCAGAACCGCGCGTGCGCACGGGGGGTCCTCATGCACACGCGCTACGCGCGCGTGCATGTGTCCCGCGAACCGGGTTCATCTGTCCCTCAATGGGCCTGTTTGAAGGTGGTCACCCTACATACGAACCATATAGTCGCTGGTGCCGGACAAAAAAAAAATCGACATGTGTTGTTACCAGAAGACCCAATTGTTGGTCGAAACCCGGAGCAGCAGCTGTTGTGCGGACTTCTTTCTTTTATTCAACCATCCTACTAACTAACCTACAATAAAATCCTACTATCCCATGATCCTATTATATCCTATTAGCCTACTAAAAAGACTTCAGTCTATCTGCATCAGGGGGTCCTCAGAGTTACTACAGGGGGTCCGTCAAATCTTTGTGCGGCTTTAACATTAACCACTTCAACCCCAGCATCCCTATTCTGAGGAGACCTTTATAGCCAAAAAATAGCAGATCTACAAGCGCACAACGCCTCGCGCTGCGAGGCGTTGTGCGCTTGTAGATCGGCTATTTTCGGCAAAGAGGTTTGGTGGTGTAGAGGTAAAAAAGAGCAGACCAAGTACAGAGTGAAAGGTCAAGTTTACTTAGTGTTGAGGGTTTAAGTGGTTAAATGTCTGAACATCTAAGTCTATGAAGCTATCTATGAAATCTATGAAAACAATTCTATTTTATACAATATGTAATGGGGGTCCCTGCTTCATCTCTCTCTCAGCCAAGGCGTCCTTGGCTTGAAAAACGTTGAAGACCCCTGATCTACATATGGTGACAACAGTAATGGGTATAAAACAGAAACAACGTTTTTAATCTCATAGGTACTTATGACTCTGGTACAGTATTTTTCTTGCAGTGGAGTCATGTTAAGTTGCCCCAGTCAATATGGCGGCAACGTTGATGTATGATGCAGTGGCTAATGCAGTGTCAACTCCATTCATATATTATGTCTATGGGTTAAGTGGCTTGCTCAGGGGCACTTTGACACGTAGACTGGACAGACCAGGGGGCAGGCAAACTGAGGACCTTTCTGGTTATTAGATGGCCTTGTCTGCCGCTAGGCTTTTAACAAACCCTAAGAAGTGTGACCATATCACCCCTACTGTACTGTATATTGGGTATTGCTCTTCATTGGTTACCTGTAAGCTGCAGAATCGATTTTAAGATTTTACTCATCACTTGTAAAGCCCTGCATGGACAGGCTCCCAAGTACATTACTGATATGCTGGAGCCCTACAAGCCGGAGCGTAGCCTCAGACCAAGGCTCTATTGGTCGTGTGTGCCACGGCAAACCTCACTACTCGGGGTGAGCGGGCTTTTTCGGTCCGGGCCCCTTCATGGGCTCTGGAACGGCCTCCCGGAGGAGCTGAGGCTAGCACAATCGGTGCTTTCTTTTAAATCTCTTCTGAAAACACACTTGTATGCTAAGTGTTTTTCTTAAGTCTATCTGCTTTTAACTGGCACTTTTACTTCCACTGCTGTATATTGTTGTTGTTTTTTTGTATTGCTTGGTTGTTTTTATTGCTTGTTTTTGACATGTCTGTAAAGCACTTTGTAACATTGTTTATAAAAGCGCTATACAAATAAATTCATCATCATTATCATCAAATTATAGTAGTTATCAATGAGATATTAAAGTAAAAAACTGTAATGTAAATGAGTTGAGAACTGACCTGAAGTTGTGCATGAACTGCTTGAACTTTTCCGTGCGCTTGGACAGCGGGACGATGATATTGATGAGGACGTTGGACGTGTCCACTCTCTCGTTCTTCACCTTCATCAGTGGACCAAAGGGACGGAAATAGACCAGGTGACGAAACTCTCTGCTGGACTCTCCTTTGAAGGTCAGCTCATACAGCGTCCCTTTGTCCTTCTCCGTACGGGCGATTCCTGTCCAAAAAAGACAAGACGGATATTTAAATCCAGTGGTTTGGGACGGTTTTGACCTACGGTAACAGCTGACAGTGAGGACCATATGTAGCGTCTTCCGTGGTGGAAAAAGTAACATTTTTTAAAAGTATCAATACTGCAATGTAGAAAAACAAAAGTATTGGTATCAAAATGTACTTAAAATACCAAAAGTAGAAAGTTCTCATTGTGCAGAATGTCCCATTTCACAAGTTTTCTAACATATAAAATGTATTAAAAAAAAATGAAAATAGCCGATCTACAAGCTCACAATGCGTCGCATCGCGACGCATTGTGAGCTTGTAGGTCGGCTATTTTCGAATGGCCAAAATGTATATAAGGCTGAAGTGATGTATGTTTTGTAATAATAATCAAAATCTACAAAGTAACTAGTAACTAAAGTTTTCAAATAATTGTAGTGGAGTAAAAGTACAATATTTGCCTCTAAGATGTAGTGGAAGTACTTGAGTAAATGTACTTAGTTACTTTACACCACTGTGTCAAGTACACTTCTGTGTATTGTAAACAGTAACACCTCTGCATGCGTGAGCAAAGGATTACTGAAAGTAATTGCTCCACGTGAAAAACGGAGATGGAGAATTGCTCGCCCATGATGAAACCATTGACTCATAAAGAATAATTACGTCCCTGAGCAAGTCGGCCGCCTGACAACACAGAACACATAGATCTGAATATATACTGCATGTTAGGCTGCCTGCACCATTAAATAAACAGCCTGTTCTATGCATCCTGTTTCTATGAGCAGCCTTAAGCTTCCAGCTGTTACTGGCTGTCTTACTTAGCCTGCCAGGAGGACATTGTTGACATCCTCTGATTGTTTTTAAGAGAAAGGATGACCAGCCTGTTAGATGAAGGAGAGAGGATGACCATGTTGTGTAGACTATTCATAACATACATGTCAGTGAAGTTATAACTTTTAAGTACTGACTTCAACGATATTCAGTCAGTCTCGTAGATTAACCCATTAAGACCTGAGGCCAATTCTACAAATGCCTCTTTTTGTTGCTGTAATATCAGTGGTTCTCAGACCCCCAAAATTATACGTATTTGGCCGCGGACCCCCAAATATTTTGTACCAGGGACCCCCAAAAGCAATTTTTTTTAATAATAATATTTTAATAAAAAAATGTTTGCTTAAAAATATATATATATTCAAAGATTTGCATCAATGATCACGATTAAAAAGAAATAGCGATCTACAAGCTCATAGCGCGGCACGAAGTGACGCTTGTACAGTATATCTGCTATTTTTGAATAGCCAACCAATGTGCTATATACTGTAGCTCAAATCTAAAATGACACAGATGCTCTTTAATGGGTGGGTAAATGTGTGAAAATCTTTAAATATATATATTTAAAGAAATATATATATATATTTAAAGATGTGCACAAATGTTCACTTTTTTTTTTGTAGATCTACAAGCTATGAGCTTGTATATCTGCTATTTTTGAATAGCCCAAAGAAATCTTAAAATGACACGGATACTTTCCCGGCTATATTGGTTAAATGGCTTTTTAAAAGCCATTTAAGCTATAACTAGGCTAAGTTTGAACTTAGTGTGAGGTGGTGCAACTGGGCCCAGCAGATCACTTTAATTACATTTCTCTGACGGCCATTATTTCCGTATACCTTTGAACAAAACAAAACATGGTGTTGTGGACTATAGGACTGTGTTATGATAGTGTATTGTGTACATGTTCTGGCTAACAACAGTGGTTAGAGGTACTGCTTTACAGCCATGCGGCAGCTGTTTTATGGAAAATGGGTGCTACAGTACTTTTTGTTTTGCCAAGTCAGTGTATAGGTCTCCTGAGAAAGGTGTCACAGGCTATGCACGGTGTGGGTGCACACTATAAAAGGCTTGACACTCACACAAAATACACAGCGTCAGACAATAAAGTCAGCGAGAATAAACAACAAACAACACAAAACAACGAACCTGAAGTATCTCTGAAAAATATAGCAATTGCTAATTAATTAAATGCTTTTTGCTTGTAGAGTCAATACAGGAACTTGCAAACAGTCTTAAACCAGTAGAAACTGACACCCTGACAGTGGACCAGAGCACTCAAAAGATCAAAACATGTATGTATGTAGTAGATAGAAATGTGCATTCAGTAGAATAGAGCACACATTTCCACCAGGAGGCATTCCCTAAAATAATAACAGTGATGTAAGCAGTGAAATGTCTACCGACAGTCATGACAGAGTAGACCAGCATGTGATTACCAGGTGCAAACCATCTCTACTGTCTTCCTTCCTCTCTCTCTCTCTCTCTCTCTTTTTTTCTCTCTCTCTCTCTCTCTCTCTCTCTCTCTCTCTCTCTCTCTCTCTCTCTCTCTCTCTCTCTCTCTCTCTCTCTCTCTCTCTCTCTCTCTCTCACACATTCATTGTCTACCTCTCTCTCTCTCACATTCAATGTCTACCTCTCCCTATCTGTCTCTCTGTCTGGGGCATGTGATGAAAATGTTTTGCGGTTGGGGCAAGTATGAAACGGTGCGGTTCAATGGGGGGAAGAATATATTAAAGGATACGGTTGCACTTTATAATAACTACACAAACAACGACGCGTTGTGAGCTTGTAGATCGGCTATTTTCAATTAGCCTATGTATAAAATAGGGCCAACGTGGTTAATGTATGATAATATAATAATATAGTAATTTATATCTGGAAAGTAACTAGTAATTAAAGTTTTCAAGTATTAAAAGTGGTGTAAAAGTACAATATTTGCCTCTGAGATGTAGTGGAGTAGAAGTAATTGGAATTGCAAATTGGAAATAGTAAAGTAACTCAAAATTGTACTTAAGTACAGTACTACTTAAAGGGATATTTCACTTTCAAAAAAGGTTTTGGTCATTTTATCGTCTACTCAGGCTTTTGTGAACCCCCCAGACAGTTTTTAAGTTGCTCGATTCAGTATTTAGATATTTGATATTCATTTTATCAGATGCTGTACCACCCTTTACCCTTCCTATACAAACCCATTGTAACTTCAAACTCAATTTTAACCATGTTAGATTCATCAAAAACACCCGTCGTCGACTCATACATACTCACACCCGTCGTCGACTCATACCGCCCCCCTCACGTATTAGGGGGGCGGTATGAGTCACCAGAACCAAGGACATTTTTTGAAAGTGAAATATCCCTTTAAGTACGTGTACTTAGTTACTTTCCACCACTGCTCTTTGTGTGTTCGTGTGTGTGTGTGTGTGTGTGCGTGAGTGCATTTGTGCATGTGATTAGCGCGTACATACTGTACTGTATGTGCGTACGTGCATGCATTTATGTGTGCCTGGGTGCATATGTTCACTATAAAACCAACGCTTACAAAGCCTTAATCAGTGAACCCTGATGAGTGCTTTGTAAGCAGAAATGCATCCACTTTATGAAGTATATTGAGCTCTGCAGGTGATTTCCCAGTTGTTTTCTTCTGGTATTCTATACGTATAATATGCTTATATGCTGTTCAAGCATCTTGTTTGAGCTGTGAGATGTCTTTCTTTCATATACGTTTAGACAAGAGAGACTGATGAGGGATTCATGTCTCCTTAGATCAGTGGTTCTCAAACTTTTTCATGTCAAGGACCCCCAGATTGACACTTATTAGCCCGTAGACCCCCATTTGAAAAGATGTTTACGGCTCTAGCAGTGATTCTCAATCATTGTAATTTAAGGACCCCCCCCCCAGTTTGACATGCATTAGGCTATACGGACCCCCATTTAATGGCGTTTCTATCTCTGGGACCCCAATTCATATTGTAAAATCAATGTTAATTTAACTCTGAGAGTGTACAAATGGAACCAAATGGACCCTAACGGGTCCATTTGGTTCCATTTGTACACTCTCAGAGTTATAGAGCCGTAAGGGTCCATTTGGTTCCTATAAATGATTTAGCTGGGGACCCCCTGGTATCCCCTCAAGTACCCCTGGGGGTCCCCGGACCCCAGTTTGAGAACCAATGCCCTAGATGTCAGGTGCAATCCATTCCTTGTAAAAGTGTTTATTTTCATGAAATGGAAAAAAGAAAAGAAAAACCTGTTGCAATGGATCCTAATGGAGTTATGAGCATTTAGTTACTGTAGTACTTTTCATTGGTTAACCACTTTCAACCTGGTGTTCCTATATTTTGGGCATGTCCTTATAAAAAGTTAGAGATAGGGCTTAAAGGAGAATTTTGGACTAAGGTTTTCTTATTTTTTCTATGATGTTATGATATCTTTGGATGACATTTTTGTACTGGTACAGTAGAAAAATGTCATAACTCCATCCCGGGTCCGCCACAGCTTAAAACGTTTGCAGATAGGCCTTGCGCTAGATTGCGTATTTTAATAGTTTTTTTTTTTTTTGTGAGATCTGACGTTCATAGTGACAGAACACTGTCAAAAAAAAGAAAAGAAAAACAGAAGTCTCGTCTAGCGAGACTTAGTTGTTTTTTTTTGTTGTTTTTTTGGTTACATAGTGTTCTGTCACTATGAACGTCAGATCTCACAAAAAAAAAAAGCGCAAGGCCTATCCGCGCACGTTTTAAGCTGGGAAGGAGCCGGGAAGGAGTTATGACATTTTTCAACTGTACCATTCATCCTAAGATATCATAACATCATAGAAAAGGTAAGAAAAACTTAGTCCAAAATTCTCCTTTAGGTGGTTAAATATTTGTAAAGCGAAAAGAGAGACATAAGTGTAACTGGAACATTGAGCTGTAAAAAAAAAAAAATGATATGGAGATACAAGGTTCCCACCTGACAGTGTGGATATCCTACATTCACCCACAGCATTTCTCTCAGTGACATGACACTCCTGTCTCTGAGGTAACAGCATGGTTATGGTTTCAGTGCTAGTAGGTGGGGGTGGGGTGGTACTGTATAAGAGTGTGTTTTTTTTAAACGGTGCTTAAGTGGTTAAACTGTTCCTCATTTTGCTGGGGACCCCCTGGAACCCCCTCAAGGGCCCCTGTGTGTCCCCGGGCTCCACTTTGAGAAACCAGTGTTGTAAGGAATTCATTAAGCAGGGAGGGAACACGACCACAAATGACACAAATCTGTTGAGAATTACGTGCCGGACCCTACTGACACTGTCTGGAGCTGGGAGGGTCACACACACTATGCGATGTATTAATAATGGCTATAATATTGTGACTTCATATCTGTCCTAGTGATGACAATATACATCACCTATACTTTTCAATGAGTTCAGTTCAGTGTCCGAAAGATTCGTTTTTACCTACTCTGTTTGCACTGTGTGATGTTGTAATCAGTATTTTTATATTGCGGTATTCACAATATATATATATATTTTTTTATATTGCGGTATTGCTACTTTTACTTGCTTCCGGAGGTCCAGGCTCCCAAAGATCTGGCGCCGTGCTGCGGTCATAGCCCTTCCAAAGCCAAACAAACCTGCTGAGGACCCTAAATCCTACAGACCCATCTCACTGCTCTGCGTCCCATTCAAGATCTTGGAGAGGATGATTCACAGCCGCATCGAGCCAGTAGTGGACCCACAACTCCCACGGGAACAGGCCGGTTTCCGTCGCGGACGGTCAACGGTCGACCAGGTGACACTGCTCACTCAGGATATTGAGGACAGCTTTCAGCTAAAACAGAAGGCTGGAGTAGTGTTGCTGGATCTTACAGCTGCCTATGACACCGTCTGGCACCGTGGACTCCACCTGAAGCTACTGAAGACCATCCCCGACAGGCACATGGTCAAGTTCATCATGGAGATGCTGACGAACCGCAGCTTCACCTTAAAGACCAGTGATGGACAATGCAGTAGGCTCAGGAGGCTGAGGAATGGCGTTCCGCAGGGGTCTGTCCTCGCACCGATGTTGTTCAACATATACATCCACGATCCACCGGAGACAACATCCCGGAAATATGGCTACGCTGACGACCTGGCCATCATGATGCGACGACCAACATGGGAGGCGATGGAAGTCGGCCTGAACCAGGATATGGGTATCCTTGAAGCCTATCTGCGCAAGTGGCGCCTACAGCTCAGCATTGGCAAGACAGTGTCAGCTGCTTACCACCTCAACAACCGCGAAGCAGGAAGGGAACTGGAAGTATTCGTCAACAACAAGCGCCTGGAGTTCCAGCAAGCCCCGCGGTACCTTGGTGTACGTCTGGACAGGACACTTTCCTTCAAACAACACCTGGAAGAAGTGACAGCCAAAGTGTCATCAAGGGTCTCACTAATCCGACGTCTCGCCGGTACCAGCTGGGGTGCATCTGCCAAGGTGCTCCGAATCTCCACGCAAGCCCTGGTCTTCTCTGCAGCTGAGTACTGTGCCCCAGCCTGGTGCAGAAGCCCACATGCCAGGAAGGTCGACGTTGCCATAAACAACGCTCTTCGGACCATAACTGGCTGCCTGAAGCCCACCCCTGTATTCCACCTGCCAGTGCTAGCGGGAATTGCCCCGGCCGGCCTCCGACGAGAGGCTGCTACCCTCGCCCTTGCAAGGAAAGCCTGTAGACATGACTGGCATATCCTGCACAACACCACCACAACAGTGTTGCCTCTAGATAGGCTCAAGTCCCGCCACCCGTACAACAAGGCGGTACAAGAGCTGCTCAGGTCCATCCCTGAGGACCTGTCTACAGAGGCATGGCTGGCGGCAGCCTGGAAGCAGGAGTGGGAGTTGGCCGGGCCCACACGCATCCACCGCTACATCCAGGACCCGGGAGGCGGCATTAAAGGAGAGGAACTGCCACGCCGGCAATGGACCCTGCTGAACCGCCTGCGAACCGGGGTCGGACGCTTCAAAACATCCATGAGGAAGTGGGGCCTGGCGGACGGAGCAGCATGCGAGTGTGGGGAGCCGGAGCAGACCGCTGAGCACATAATCACAGTCTGTCCCCTGTATAAACCACCCTCGGAGGCCGGCCTCTTCGATGTGGGACCCGAGACGAGGGCGTGGCTGTACACTACTGAACTGGACATCTGATGATGACACACGAAAGAAGAAGAAGCTACTTTTACTTATGTAAAATATCTGAGTACTTCTCCCACCACTGACGAAGAGAGAAAGAGCATACTAGAGGGAGGGAGAGAGAGAATGAAAGAGAACTGTAAAGAAATGCAATTATGCATTTTGTCAGAGTTGAAGATCTTTTGGTCTGGTCGTACTTGAGGCTGTAGATGTGATACTCTTTACTCTAGTAGTCTATTCAGCAGGCCTCAGGGCTAAAGCATGAAAGGGAAGAACGCGATAAGGAGCAAGACGGAGAGAAAGATGGAAAGGATAGTTGGAGCAAACAGAATAACAAAGAAGACAGGACAGGAAGAGAGACATTAAAAATAATTGTGATGAGAGAGAGAGAGAGAGAGAGAGAGAGAGAGAGAGAGAGAGAGAGAGAGAGAGAGAGAGAGAGAGAGAGAGAGAGAGAGAGAGAGAGAGAGAGAGAGAGAGAGAGAGAGAGAGAGAGAGAGAGAGAGAGAGAGAGAGAGAGAGAGAGAGAGAGAGAGAGAGAGAGAGAGAGAGAGAGAGAATATTCCTAACCATTATAAAGGTTACTGTACCCATATCTGCAAAGTAACAAGTAAGTTTTCAAATAACTGTTGTGGAGTAAAAGTACAATATTTGCCTCTGAGATGTAGTGGAGTAAAAGTACTGAAAACTGGAAATACTCCAGTAAAGTAAAAATGCCTCAAAATTGTACTTTACAATAGTACAGTACTTGAGTAAATGTACTTGGTTACTTTACACCACTAGAGAGAGAGAGAGAGAGAGAGAGAGAGAGAGAGAGAGAGAGAGATAATATTCCTAACCATTATATAAGTTACTGTACCCATAGATCGGTTGTGTGATAGTGAAACCAGTCAGGACTTCCTGTCATAACAAGGTTAGTTTCCTGTGTTGTCAGGCTTCATCATTGAGAGAGGGGCGGGGCTCGGCTTACATGGAATAAAAATACTATATATTTGATCAGGCTAGGCTGTCTCTATTTGTTTTACTGATGCATTGCATTTACATTCAGCCTCGATGTTGGGTGTTTACTCCTAAACCAAGCCTAAACCTGATTTATATCTGTTGTCGTGTGTGTCAGCGTCGCGTGCAGAGCTGACACCCATTGTGTGAGCTTCAAGAATCAAGAGCTTGTAGATCTGCTATATTCGGCACGCGACACTGAGGCACAACAGATTATAAATCAGGCTAAACCTTTTGTGTGGCTGCCTGGGTATATACCAATACCCATATACTTTGTGTGCTATTATTGTGTGCTATTTTATCTCCTGGAACGCATCTGTGTCACTTTAGATTTCTTTGGCTATTCAAAAATAGCAGATATACAAGCTCATAGCGCGGCACCAAGTGCCGCGCTATGAGCTTGTAGATCTGCTATTTTTGAAAAATCTTGAAAAAAAATGTTTTTGATTTTTTTCCAAAAACTGTTAGGATTTAGATTTTTTTTAAAGAATCGCCTCAGGTCTTAATGGGTTATACTGTAGAAGACTATAAGTATACAGACATTAGCCAGGCTATACAGTTCATTATAAAACCTCTACATTGTGCTACAATAGTTGTAGTTCAAGAGTAGGTTGAAAGAAAAGTCACTTAATCCTTTTTAAGTACTAAAGTAAAAACATACAAGCTTACGGGAGATGTCATTTCCTTTTAAACAGGATATACCTAACCTTTGTGGAATGAGTCTCTCTCTCTCTCTGTCTCTCTCACACACACACACACACACACACACACACACACACACACACACACACACACACAGACACACACACACACACACACACACACACACACACACACACACACAGACACACACACACACACACACACACACACACACACACACACACACACACACACACACACACACACACACACACACACACACACACACACACACACAC
Source organism: Gymnoscopelus microlampas (assembly GCF_963454915.1). Taxonomy (NCBI): domain Eukaryota; kingdom Metazoa; phylum Chordata; class Actinopteri; order Myctophiformes; family Myctophidae; genus Gymnoscopelus; species Gymnoscopelus microlampas. The sequence continues at coordinate 7,438,056 of NC_139958.1, forward strand.
ACACACACACACACACACACACGCTGGTGGTGATGCTCCCCTGTAAACAAGGAGCAGCTGTGTTCATGTCCTACGGCATGTGTGTGATCATGTGAGTGCATTACTGTCTGCAGGATATCCTGACTTCAGGAGTCTCTCTCTCTCTCTCTCATAAAACATTTACACAGTAAAGCCCTCTCAGTGTTCATAATAATCATTTCACTCTGAGTGCAGAAATTGACCATTACTGGTCAATTTGTACACTCTCAGTGTACTGTACACTCTCAGAGTAAAATGAACACAGGATTGGGTTCATGGGGTGTGTAATTCATAGAAAATAAATCATTTTTTGGATGAACTATTCCTTTAACTCTGAGAGAGAATAAATGGACACTAAGGGTCCATTTGGTTCCATTTGTACACTCAAGAGTTACAGTCTCGTAAGGAGGTCCCCAGACCCCAGGTTGACAACCAGTGGTTTAAAAATGGACCGGCTTTGAATGCTACCAATGCATTGAATGGGACATTATCACGTTGTTTTATCAGACCACTGAATGGGCGAAGTAGGCGACATACTGACCTACCTGCGATTTATCAGACCATTCATTGGGTGTAATCAGGAGATACTGACCTACTCGGAGGCAGAGCAGTCCCCACAACATGATTTACCATTCTGTGTCTATCGGTACATAACTTGGACGGTCGCAACGCAACGTTCGGCACGGCAACTCGCTCGCTTTAGCTCGCTCGGTGGTCCCTCACGTGGCTCCAGTTCGCTTGAGACTGTCCACAAATAACGATTTTTAGCAGCCTGTGCTGGTCATTACCGCCACTGCAGGCCGTTCGTTTATTCCTCCGTTACCCAGAATTCCATTTGTTTTCACCGGAAGACAATCTCTTAAAAACAGCGTGAGATTCCTTTTTGTTATTAGCGCGGTAGTTCCTGGCCAAACAGGAAACCGGTGCATTTCTGTTTCCGTTTTCCGGCCGGATGACGTCATTTTCGCGGGAATGGCTAACCTAACCACCGTTTCAATATAAAATAGTTTATAAAAGGCTTTCGGGGGTGAAATTCATGGAGTGGGTGTTGTGAAACATTTGCCACTCACAAAAGATATACAATTTAACTTTAGTTTTGTTGAAAAAGTTACCTAGTATTACTTTCAAGTCATCGTAGGTCAGTATGTCCTGATAACACCCAATAAATGGTCTGATAAATCACGAGTAGGTCGCCTACTTCGCCCATTCAATGGTCTGATAAAACGTGATAATGTGTCGACCTATATCCTCACCTTCTATGAAGTCAGACGGCGTGTAGACCTTGCCCGTCGTCTTGCCCCCTTTGCCCAGACCCTCCGGCTGAGCCTGAGGCGGCGGTGGTACGTTGAGGCTGTGGAGGGCCGTCTCCAGCACGTCGCCCAGCTCGTCCCTCCTGTCCTTCCGGACGGGCTTCTCCTCGGGGTGCCGGGTCAGCCCCGTCTCCAGCTGGTACACCCTCTGCAGGGTGAAGCTCTCGAAGGGCACCACCGCGTACTCGCTGGGCAGACGGGTGCCGGCGTTCACCTCGGCCTTCAGCAGCTGGCTCCTCAGGAACTCCTGGAGGTCGGCCTGTTGGCTCTTGGCCCCCTGCGCCTCCCCCAAGCCCCCGCCGCCCCGAGCCACGCCCAGTACCCCTCCTCCTTGTCCCTCCGCCGGGCCCCCCCGGGCCCGGCCGCAGCCGCCGCCGCCCTCTCCAGGGTCTCCTGGACCCCTTTGAGCTGCTGGCTCCTCTCCTGCAAGGCCTCCTTCAGCTGCGCGATCTGTTTCTTCAAGGAGGTGATGTGGAGGCGGTGCTGCTCCTCGCGCTCCTGGAGAAGGGCTTGGTAGGACTGGGCTCCTCCTCCTCCTCCTGGGGGGGCGGGGCCTCCGCTCTGGACCGCTCCGGTTCCTCCTTCCCTTGCCGCGGCGGGCCCCCCCGCTCCAGCGGCCCCGTGCCCCGTGCCCCCCAGCAGGGTGAGATGGTTGGGTCCGGCGTGGGGCAGGGCGTGGCTCAGCGGGGGCTCGTCGGAGTGCGGCGGGCTGCAGGTCATGACGTAGAGGAGGGACAGCGAGCAGCACACGAGGACGAGCACCCCTCCCACGCGGGACGCCCAGGACAGGAGCCCGCGCCGCAACATCACAACAACAACACACTTAACGCTGCGCTTATCTATCTGATTTAAACGGCCATACACCCAGAACAGGAACAGGACCAGTGGTGGAAAAAGTACTATCGATACTGGAATATAGAAATACTATGTTAGTAAGTAAAAGTCCGGAATTCAAAATCCACTTGAGTACAAGTACAAAAGTATTGGCATCAAAATGTACTTAAAGTACTCATTATGCAGAATGTCCCAGTTCAAGTTCTCAGTTTTGAAAATAGCAGATCTACAAGCTCTCAATGCGTCGCGATGCGACGCATTGTGAGCTTGTAGATCAGCTCTTTTCAAATGGCTGAAATGTATATTAAGGGCTGAAGTGGTTAATAATAATCAAAATCTTCAAAGTAACTAAAAGTTTTCAAATAATTGTACTGGAGTAAAAGTACAATATTTGCCTCTGAGATGTAGTGGAGTAGAAGTAAAACTGCTGGAAATTGGAAATACTCAAGTAAGGTACAAATATCTCAAAATTGTACTTAAGTACAGTACTTAGGTAAATGTACTTAGCTACTGTCCACCACTGAACAGGACACAACAACACACATACACATGAGCCTATGTGTGCGGGTACGCACGCATGGCAGAAACAGTGTATAATAACCTCACACACTACGATAATGCTTGCATGTGTCACTTATTATCTTTAAGCTGCACAGTGAGGTGTGGGGGGGGGGGGGGCAGTAGTAGTTAAGATATCAGCGTTCGGTCATCGTATCATGAATTAGGTCATTGCTTTTCCATTGACATGCTAGACGAAACTCTCCCGTTGGTTCCATTCAGCTCCACAGACCAGAGCCTGGTGGTTCCATCATCATCTAACAGTCATCTGCGACTCATATGTACAAATGATGTCATCATTTAGTCTCTCTCAGTTGGTCCAGAATAATATCCTCGTCTTCCCGTCTGTGTAACAGACAGACAGACAGACAGCTCTGAGATACTGTCTAAGAATGTAAGCCCAGGATATTGAACAGTGTGTTTGTCTCATGGAATGCAGAATGCTCCACTGATGGTCTCATGCGAAAGGATTGATGCATCCAGCATCAGGCTGGAGGGATGGATGTAGATGTACGGGGCATGAGGAAACGGATCCTCTGTGGTCGCCGGCGGTTTCGTCATGGGCCGCACGATCCCCCTGAGACCTCTGTGGGCTGAGAGAGAGACAGAGAGAGAGAGAGAGACAGAGAGAGAGAGAGAGAGGGAGAGGGAGGGGACATTTTTATAACTTGATGATTCTTAACATCTTGCACCATCATCACATACTTATGTTGTATTGTTTAAATGAAGTTTAAGAGAGGAGGAAAACATGCCAGACCACTCTCTCTCTGACATGCTGGTTTAGAACTAGCGTGCAGCAGAGGCCAAAGCCAAACTAAGCATTCCTCCAAGACTACAGCTCCTGACAAAACACACTGAAGTGTCACCGACGTGTGAAAGAATGAAGCAATGTGCGAGGGCATGTGTGCCCGTAAAGTCTATACGGGCGCGCACAAACACACACACACACACACACACACACACACACACACACACACACACACACACACACACACACACACACACACACACGCGCGCACGCGCAAGGATAGCGTACAGTATGTGGATTCTGGATAAGAGAGCACACATATTAATTTGAATATGAATGGAAAGGATATGTGTATATTTATGTTTCAGTGTCAGTGTGTGTGTGTGTGTGTGTGTGTGTGTGTGTGTGTGTGTGTGTGTGTGTGTGTGTGTGTGTGTGTGTGTGTGTGTGTGTGTGTGTGTGTGTGTGTGTGTGTGTGTGTGTGTGTGTGTGTCAGGGTTAGTGTGTGTGTGTGTCTGTGCGTTTGTGTGTGCGCGCGTGCATGTGTGCACTGTGTGCGTGTGTGAGCACAAGTGCGTGCGTGCACTGTGTGCATGTGTGTGTGCGTGCGTGCACGAGTGCGTGAGAGTCTATTGACTTAGCGCACAGTTAGCTCTTTGGCAGGCCTAACTGAAGCCGAGATCCTAATGAAAGGATTAGTTTATGGCAGTAGTGAATACTGGACTGTGCTCTAACTAACAGCTGAATGAGGGAAGACAGGACATCTGTTCAGCCGGACCTCCACTGCTCTGAAAATGTTTGAAGCAAGGAACGGTTGGGCTAAATGAGATCTTGTGCAGTTATGGTAGAAAATAAAAATGATTTGATGGAGTGTCACTCCCATGTACCGGTCTCTCTTAGTCAATGTCTTCATGAGGTCATAAGGGTGACTAAACCCTAGAATGAACCACTTAACCAGTTTGTTTTGACAGAATCTAAACAAAATGGTGTGATCAGTTACTATGGGACATTAACATCAGGTTAACTTAAAGGTAGGGTAAGTGATAAATATATATATATATATTAAAAAAAACTTCAAAGGTTAAAGTACCATAATCTGATAGTAATCATTGCTACAGAGCGTTTGTTTGGTCACAGGGGTCTCTCCAGCTCTTTAGTAAACAGAATATATGTACATTTTCAGGTAGGTGACAACATTTAAGCCAATCAGGAGAGAGTACTGAAAATGCATTTCCTGTTTAATAAAGAGCTGGAGAGACACGGAGACTCCTTTTACTGAACAAACACTCTATAACAATGAGTACTATCAGAATATAGAGCTATTTGACACTTATTTTAACCAAAGTAAATCACTTACCCTACCCTAAGTAATAAATCACAGTTGTTGTGGACGTCGTTGAAACAGCAAGAAAGACAAAACATAGGGTAGCCTATTGGAGAGCCTGATTCGGATAGGGACATGTGATCTGATGCAGGACTATATCACTATGACAGAGAGTGACAAGATGAGTCTGCTCCAAACCAAACACTCTGTTGCCACTCTTGTTCAGTTGGCCCCGTAATTCCCAATGGAAGTGGGAATAGGATCGGTGCCAGGGGCGGATTAACCCCCGCCTCGGACCATTGGTATATCTGCCAACGGATATGCCGATGGTCCGAAGCGGTGGCAATATCTGTTTCTTGTTCCCGTTCCTAAAGTGTATCAGTTAGATATAGGGTTCAAGTGTTTAAACCAGGAAAGTAATAATTTGAAATAAGAGGGTTATTTTCCTGTTACTCCATAGCTCTAGTAGCAATATGAAATACATGGAAACCAGCGGTGAATGAACAAGAGAATGATGTTACATTTCTCCAATCTCCACCACAATGTCTTTAAGCCCTGAGGTTTAGCCTAGGATCATAATTAGAATGAGGATAATGGATGTTAAGTCTAGGTGCAGGCAGGGGAACATAATTGCACACGCCACCACAATGAGCTGATGAGTCTGACATCAGAATGTCAAATCTCATCATCACTCACAATCATCATAATGGATAGCAGCTTTCAGACATAAAAAAAACTAGTTTGGTGCAATTCTGAAACATCATCTTAGAATCATTACCATAGAAGCTCTCCACAGGTTTTTGATTTGTGCAATGCGTCATTGTTGTGAGCTTGTAGAACTGCTATTTTCTCCAATGTTCACGGCAGAATAGGGACGCTTTGGTTGATGTGGTTACGTGCGTGCTTATTGTTTTGAATAATAATAATTAGAAAAGACCACAATTTTGATATGATTATGAATGGATAAAAATGCCTGTCATGTATGTTTTCTGTGTGGGGCAGCATAATACTCCAGTGTGTTCATTCCACCTTGAGTTTCAATAACAGAAGGTGCATTGGTTGATATTGAAAATATATTTTGCATGACATGTCTCTGTCTGTCTGTCTGTCTGTCTGTCCATTATAACTATTTATTGTTCTTCTTGTGACCATTACTAGTGCCGGACCCTTTCTGACTTTCAGAGCCTGGCTTAGTTAAGAGGCATGAAGCAAAGTGTGAAAGTGTAGTTATTAATGACACGGTCTGTCTCTGTGTATATAATGTATGTGTGTGTCCCTCTGTGTCCACAAGTTTGTCCACCAGTGGTTTACTGCAAATACCAAAACAAACACACAAGCCCACTGTGTCTCAACATCTGGTCCGGGGACAACCAGAAGTCGTCCAAATGGACCCTTACGGTTCTGTAACACTCAGAGTAAAATTCCTTAACTTTCAAAAAAAGACATTAATAGTGGAATTAGCCGAGTGGAAAATAGCCGATCTACACGCTCAAAATGTGTCGCATCACGACATTGAGCGTGTAAATCTGCTATTTCCACTATTTTTGAAAATGTTTGAAAGTATGAGTGATTCATTGATTGATTCTTTTATTTTCGTAATAATATATGAACATTTTTAACATGTTACTGATCATGACGATTATGCAAAAAAATATTATCTGAAATAATTGCGATTAGGTGATTATGTAATAATTGTGACAGGCCTAGGTACAGTAAAGAGCCACATACGGGCTCAGCTACTAGGTTGCCTTGTTAAAATGGAGGCATAATGGCGTACATGATTTATGAATGGTGACTCCATCAAACTGCTGAGCCTCACTAGGTATGAATACGTCGATTCACTAGCTATAGCTACGTGGCACTCTGTGGCTAACAGAGCCATATATATATATATACCAACACCTAAGGATTCAAATGAAGGCACGACTCTGTAGCTGCCCTATATCTACAGTAATGAAGACAACATTGCTGCACAGAGCAGTGGCTCTCAAACCTTTTCACGTCAAGGACCCGTCACCCTCCCAAATTGATATTTGGCTGCGAACCCCCATCTGAAAATATGTTGTGCCAGGGACCCCCAGAGGCAAAGATTTGTGTTAAAAATGTTCACTAAAGTTCGAGATTTTTGAAAAAATAGCCAAAGTGTAAAAAAGTGGTTATAATTATGGTGATGCTACGTTAATTACTTTTGCTGAGGACCCCCTAGAACCCCCCCCCCCCCAAGGACCCCTGGGGGTCCCCGGACCCCACTTTGAGAACCAGCTGTCAACTTTGTATGAAAATTAATGATCTGCCCCCTATAACCCAGAAGGTTTACCATCACTTCCAGTAAAATCAAACTGGCATGGAGTTTCACACAGGAAATGATGTAATTTGGGGTGCATGCGTTGTCTTGGCAACTCTTGCCTCAGAAGTAGTCCCTGTGTCCTTACTTCACCCACGAGTCAAAAGAATATACACAATTCCAAATTAGCCTAGAGAAATAACACTACTGTGAATCTTCTTAGCATTTTAATGTATCTTCCACTATGTCACTGTTTCTTCTCTGCCGGTGCTGGGCCATATGAACTAAAAAATATGTTTTAACCAGGTTCTTAGATAAAGAAATTCAAGATTTTAACAAAATGTTTTACAATCTTTAGAAAATAGACAATTTACAAGCTCACAACGCGTCGCGATTGCGACACGTTGTGAGCTTGTATATTGGCTATTTTCGGATAGTCCGACATCTGAAATAGTGTACAGGAATAGTGCATTATTTGCGTTATAATGCGTTATTTTTGGGGCTTTTTGAGCCTCCAGTAGAGAGACAGGAAACACTGAAAAAGGGGGCATGGGAGTCACATGCAGTGAACGGTCCGGGGGCGGCTGGGAATCGAACCCGGGGACTTGCTCTCAGGCATTAGAGCACACTAATGCCTGAAGACAGTAGGTATAGCTGATATATTGCACTTTTACCTTAGCGCTAGGTAGGGAATGCACATAAGACTTCTGGTGATTAGTAGTTTCGTTCACTACCTATGTTGAATGCACTTATTGTAAGTCGCTTTGGATAAAAGCGTCTGCTAAATGACCGTAATGTAATGTAAAGCACACGTGATACACAGGAAATGATGTGTATCAGATCATGTCCACATCAACGCGATAGAGTACATTACTACACCAGAAAAACAAACAAACAAACAAAAAATACTGTAACATAACATGTATTGTTATATTGCAAGAGTTCCTGTTTCTGTGTGGTTTTGTGGCCCAGAATGACTTCCCCATTTGTGTTTCTATTAGGTTTAACACACTCTGAGACTTATTGATTAGACTCAGTCACACAGATTCCATCACAAATCTCCCACATCTGTGTTTGCATAATGCTGTTTGGACTGAGGGCAGAGAATCTGCACAGCGTTATTTCAGAGCAGTGTAAACAGTTTCAGGCTCATACACAAACAGAGAAACGAGACTCAGTGTCCACGGCCAGCCCGGGCCAGGCCGGGCCGGTGGGATGCATTTCCTGAAATGACAGAGCTGATAAATGTGTTTTTTTTTCCGTTTATGACACGTCTGATTCCCTTTTGCCCTGAAATAGAAATATATTTGCAGGGCTGAGAAAGGGAGAGTGTGGACTGGAGGAAGTGGGACAGTGGAAGATATGAAATATACACCAAATGGGGGGGGGGGGGGGGGGGGGGGGAGGGAGAGAGAGAGAGAGAGAGAGAGAGAGAGAGAGAGAGAGAGAGAGAGAGAGAGAGAGAGAGAGAGAGAGAGAGAGAGAGAGAGAGAGAGAGAGAGAGTGAGAGAGAGAGAGAGAGAGAGAGAGAGAGAGAGAGAGAGAGAGAGAGAGAGAGAGAGAGAGAGAGACTCCGTCAGAGTCTAGATAGAGATCAGAGAGACACCTCCTGTGTTGTTGATCTCTGGGGGCATCTGGTTCAGACACAAAATGCACTTCCTGTCCCTCCTTCTGCAGCTTCTGCCTAGAGGGCATTGTCTGTGTGTGTGTGTGCATGCGTGCGTGCACGTGTGCGTGAGTTGTACTGTATGTGAAGAGAAGTACTCAGATATTTTACTTATAAGTAAAGGTAGCAGTACCACAATATAAAAATACTCTGTTACAAGTGAAAGGCCTGTGTTCAAAATGCTACTTGAGTAAAAGTACAAAAGTATTGGCATAAAAAATATACTTAGTACCAAAAAATAAATAAATAGCCGATCTACAAGCTCACAACGCGTCGCGGTGCGACGCGTTGTGAGCTTGTAGATCTGCTATTTTCAAATAGCCTAGGTATAAATTAGGGCTAAAGTGGTTAATGTATGTTTTATAATATAATAATTTATATCTGCAAAGTAACTAGTAACTAAAGTTTTCAAATCAAAAAGAGAGAGAAAGAAGCGCTAAAGGGATCATTCAGTGGCTCTGAGATATAGGTGCTCTTTGGTGACACAGGTAGGATCATATAAACAAAAGAGGATTTACAAAGAAGTACTGCTTGCCAAAAAGGTGTGAAATGCAGACTTGCAAAGAAAAGAATTCCAAGGCACTCTGTCTGTCGTGAAGAAAATGTATGAATTTATTTAGAGGTCATACTCATTCGCCTTGCTCTAAATAAATTCATACATTTTCTGAGTGGCTTGGGATTCTTTTCTTTGCAAGTCTGCATTTCACACCTTTTTGGCAAGCAGTACTTCTTTGTAAATCCTCTTTTGTTTAAAGTTTTCAAATAATTGTAGTGGAGTAAAAGTACAATATTTGCCTCTGAGATGTAGTGGAGTAAGTAAAAGTAGCCGACTGAAAATTGGAAGTACTCCAGCAAAGTAAAAAATACCTCAAAACTGTACTTAAAGTGTTTTAGTCTTAAAGCGTAAGTAAGTGTTAAATAGCTCTATATTCTGATAGTACTTATTGCTATAGAGTGTTTGTTCAGTAAAAGGAGTCTCCATGTCTCTCCAGCTCTCTCCTGATTGGCTTAAATGTTGTCACCTACCTGAAAATGTTCTATATTCTGTTTACTAAAGAGCTGGAGAGACCCCTGTGACCAAACAAACGCTCTGTACCAATGATTACTCTCAGAATATAGTACTATAGTACCTTTTTAACAAAAAAATGTATACACCAAAAAATATCACTTACCCTACCTTTAATTACAATACTTGAGTAAATGTACTTAGTTACTTTACACCACTGGTTGTACTGTACTGTAGGTGAAGAGATGAGGAGAATGAGGTATAGACACAATCAGGCTAAACGTGCACACAGTAAAACCCTGGTGTTCATTTATCTCATGAGAGTTACTTATGTCTCCTAAATCCTAAGAGTTTTCCGAAAAACGTATGTTTCTATATCAGTGGTGCTCAAACTTTTTCATGTCGAGGACCACCCAAAATGATATGTATTTGGCCGCGGACCCCCATCTCAAAATATTTTATTCCAGGGACCCCCCCAGAAGCAAAGATTTGAGTTCAAAATGTTCGCTTTAAAAGAATATAAATATATTAATTTGCACACATTTTCTCGATTTTTCAAAAATAGCAGATCTACAAGCTCATAGCGCGGCACTCGGTGCCGCGCTATGAGCTTGTATATCTGATATTTTTGAATAGCCCAAAGTGTAAAATCAAATCAAAAAATGACACAGATGCGTTCCAGGTCTTGATTGGTTAATTGCATCGACTTTGTACACTCTCAGGTGTACAGTACAACAAATTGACAACCGATGGTTTTACTACGTGGGGCGGCAAGAGAAGGAGAAGAGACAGAATGAATGAAAGAACAGAAGCGTATAGTTCCAATTCTCCATTTCCTCTGTTCCATTCATGGACGAGCGTCACACCGCCGCAGCAGAAATCACACACCGCTGGCATGTTGTGTTTGCATGTGTTTGTCTGTGTGGCAGACAGTGAGCAGACCATAGCCCTACTCTGTCTGAGGCATTAGACCGTCTACACGGCAGCGCTTTTGACATGAAACGGTAGGATAACTCCGGGAAGTTATCCTACTCCAAGAAAAAAGAAGTGTGTAGATTAGTCATAGCACCGCAAAGTGTGCTATGTACTTCTAACAATTAACCGTGTGTGTGTGTGTGTGTGTGTGTGTAATATCTATTTACATGTGTCTCTATGTGTATGTATTTTTACCTAGTGTGCATAATGTGTGTGTGTGTGCAGTCTTAACCCCTGAGACCGCTTCTAAAATCGCCTTCTAAATCAGTGGGTTTTTTTTCATGTCAAGGACCCCCAAAATGATATGTATTTGACCGCGGACCCCCATCTCAAAGAAATGTTTTGTTCCAGGGACCCCCAGAAGCAAAGATTTGAGTTACAAATGTTCGCTTTAAAAATATATATATATTCAAAGATTTGTACACATTTTCAGGATCTTTCAAAAATAGCCAAAGTATAAAAGGTTATAATTATTGTGATGCTATATTAACACACTTTGCTGGGGACCCCATGGAACCCACCCAAGGACCCCTGGGGGTTCCCGGACCCCACTTTGAGAACCAATGTTCTAAATCAAATAATAATAATAATAATAATAAATAATAATAATAATAATGTTGCTGTATATATAGAGCAACATCTAAAATGACACAGACGCTGTCCCCGGATTGAAAGGCATAAAGACGTGTACAGTAGGTTCAAAGTGTCATGTGTCAATGTGCGTGCATGTTATATTATATTATATTGCATTACAGTATATTAACTAATCAAGTTTGTGCTCCACTCAGGTCAAATTGTACATTTTTACATGTCGGCTCACTGGAAAGACTCTTGGCTACACTAAATGGAATGGAGCCATTAACCACTTAAACCCTCTACTGTACATCAAATAATGAAATAGCAGATCCACATGCTCACAACATGTCACATTGTGACGTCATCGCTAAACGTTATTTTCATCAAATGTTCACCTATTATGCCAAGAATAGGGATGCTAGGGTTCATGTGGTTAATCACTCAGGCTTGTGTTTTGTTTTCTTTCTTTTGTTTTACCACAATGTTAAGAATGTAATTTAGATGTTATTTCATTCATTGTCCTATAATTTCGATGTACCGATAATTATTCTGATAGTATTGTTTAGATCAGTGGTTCTCAAACTGGGGTCCGGGGACCCCCAGGGGTCCTTGAGGAGTTACATGACTGTAACTTTGAGAGTGTACAAATGGAACCAAATGGACCCTTACGGGTCCATTTGGTTCCATTTGTACACTCTCAGAGTTAGGATTTCATAGTATAGATTGGGGTCCCAGAGATATCAAATGGGGGGTCCATGGCCTAAAGGCCTTGAAATGAAAAAGTTTGAGAACCACTGGTTTAGATGCTAGGTTCTTGGTTTTCCTGTGACTCTAATTTCCTGAGGCACTGACTACACTCTGTCCCTTTGCATTCTATCTAAGTGATTACCTTGCCTATTGTAAGCAGCACTCGATAAGAGCGACTAAATTGAAATTGTAATTAGTGTCATTGGTTACACCTGTGTTTACCCTACTATTTCACATTAATATGGCTGCTGTGAAAAAGTTAAATTCCAGGTAAATCCCTGCATATTTTTGTTTGTATGGCATGTCTGAGAGGTGGCGTCTGACACGATTTGTCGTCTTAGGTATTTCATGGTCCGATGCCCTTCCAAGTCTGTTAGAAGTGTGTGTGTGTGTGTGTGTATGTGTTTGTGTTTACTAGTGGGCTAATGTTAAATTATCCATTGTGATGGGTACATTTTAATGGGCCACCGGCCACATAACAAATTCAATAATGAGATATTGCAAATATTCTCCATTTCATTCTGTGGAGAAAGGAGAAAATAGTTCACTAAATCATAACCTATCTATATCTCTGTTGCCTCTGCTTTCATCTGTGTTGATGACACAGTAAATGACATAGTAGTTACACTCTGATTTCAGTAAATAAAGACGTACTGTACAAGACATGGAGGTACATTGTTGAATAATGTGATTAAGGGAGTTAATATTGAGAAATAGTGATGAAGGACTTAACCACCCTTCATCGTTTGGTATGAGTCAGAGCTGTTTGTGTGCAGTGTGTGTGCACGTGTTGGCCTGGAATGTCAGGTGACAGGTCTGTTGTTTTTGTTGTTTTCTCAGGCAATCTGTCTGAACTTGACCCTTGGACACCTCTCTTTAACAAGAAGAATGTCTTGAGGGCAGAATGAACTTGACTGGATAGAAGAAGATAGAGATAGAGAAGAGAAGAGAAGAGAAGAGAAGAGAAGAGAAGAGAAGAGACCACACACTAAAACTAACCTCAGATATTACTTACAGTGAGTGAGTCACAGCTGCTGTATAAAAGAAAACACCAATATGAGAGAGTTGTTACTGAAGAAATTAGGCAAAGCTAGAGAGAGAGACAATTAAGGAGATTTTGTTGAGTTTTAGTCATATTTTAGTCATCAGAAATGTTTTATTTATAGTCTAGTTTTAGTCGACTAAATCTACAGTTGATTTAGTCGACTAAAATGTATTTTGGCGGTGCCTTGATGGCGTCGTAATGACTGATTTTACACTTGGTTGCATGCTGAAAATAGCCGATCTACAAGCCCGCGACGCGTTGTGAACTTGTAGATCTGCTATTTCAGAGCGCGACACCCAAGTGCAACCAAACATAAAATGACGTGTCTATTAGTTCTACTGGATCTCTTCTCCACTCGTCCCTCACTAACATTTTTGTCTAGTTTTTATTTGTTGACGAAATTGTCAATATATTTAGTCTTAGTTTTAGTCATCATAGCTTAGTTTTTTTTTCATAGTATTTAGTTTTCGTCAGTGAAAAAAGTTGTTTCGGCATAGTTTTAGTCGACAAAATCAACACTGGACAGTAATGAGAGTTGCATTTGACTTCTAATACTGGCAGAAAGGGGGGGTTGTGGGAGAAAAATAAGTAGAGAAAGGGGTCCTTTGATGTCTCTAGTTCCCTCAGGTGATTCTCTTTACCATTCATTAGAGACTGGTTTCCCCTGCCAGACCTGCCATCTGGAAGACCCTTAAACACATGCTACACTTTTCTCTCTCTTCCGTTTCACTACTAACTACTACTACAGGGCAAGCGCCTCATGTTAACATCACATTCACTCCTTTTTCCTCTCTTCTCTTCCTCTCTATGTCTAAGTGCTTAATGTATAGTCTGTCGTACGGCCACACAATTGCCAATGTACAAGCTCACGCTCGTGTGAGCTTGTAGATCTGCTATTTTTTGCCGTATGACGCATCGTATGACAAAGTACAAAAGAGCAGTGGTGGATAAGTACTCAGATGTTTTACTGAAGTAAAAGTACCAATACCACATTATAAAAAATACTCTGTTACAAGTAAAAGGCCCTATGTTCAAAATGTTACTTGAGTAAAAGTTCAAAAGTATTGGCACCAAAATATACTTAAAGTACCAAAAGTAAAAGTACTAAAATGTTTGAAAATAGCAGATCTACAAGCTCACAACGCGTCGCATGAGATTGTAGATCGGCTATTTTCAAATAGCCTATGTATAAAGGGCTAAAGTGGTTAATGTATGTTTTATAATATAATCATTTGGTAACTAGTAACTAAAGTTTTCAAATAATTGTTGTGGAGTAACAGTACAATATTTGCCTCTGAGATGTAGTGGAGTAGAAGTAAAAGCATTGAAAATTGGAAATACTCCAGTAAAGTATCAAATACCACAAAACTGTGCTTAAGTACAGTACTTGAGTAAATGTACTTAGTTACTTTACACCACTGCAAAGGAGCTTAGCTCACTTGACTCTAACCCTGAACATGAGTGTGTCACACTACTAAATTCATTTAAAACGGGCAGCAGCAGGGAACACAAACGTTGGGGTTTCTGCCTGCCTGGCAGGACTTCATTCATTCATGATTTACACCGTGCAATGAATCAGGCAAAGTGATCCAAAACGGAACATGAAAACAGATTGATCTGCTCCATAAAACATATAAACCATCAATGCAATAAACAGCCACCACTCACCACCCAACTCCACAATGTCCTCATTCACATTGTGAAGGCAAATTAACGACGGCTAAGTGCTACTAATGTTGTCAGTGATTTATCCCCATAGTGCTCTCTCTCATATTCAGCAAACCACGAAAAGCCACAGCAGAACACTAAGCATAGAGCATCTACAGTATATGTAATTATTGGTGAAATAACTTAGTTTGTGTATAATGAATGAGAGACACGTAGGAAGAGTACTGTTGCTCATTTTCTCAGCTGTCTCAGAACAATCTGATGTCTTTACATGGGAGGAGATTATGTTAGAATGAGATGATAGAAATGATCAATGGCTTAAGGGGGGCATACATAACAGCAGTGGTGGAAAAAGTACTCACATTTCTTACTTAAGTATCAATACTGCAATGTAGATATACTCTACTATACTGTTACAAGTAAAGTCCGGAATTCAAAATTTGCTTGAGTAAAAGTACAAAAGTATTGCCATAAAAATGTACTTAAAGTACCAAAAGTAGAAAGTACTCATTATGCAGAATGTCCCATTTCGCAGCAAGTTTTCAAATGTATAAAAACGTTTGAAAATAGCAGATCTACAAGCACAAAATGCATCGCATCGCGACGCATTGTGAGCTTGTAGATCGGCTGTTTTCAAATGGCCGAAATGTATATAGGGCTGAAGTGGTTAATGTATGTTCTACAAAGTAACTAGTAACTCAAGTTTACAAATAATTGTAGTGGAGTAATAGTGCAATATTTGCCTCTGAGATGTAGTGGAGTAGAAGTAAAAGTATACAGAAAATTGGAAATACTCCAGAAAAGTAAGAATACCTCAAAATTGTAAATGTACTTAGTTACTTTACACCACTGGCTATGATGACCAATGTACATACTTTGTAATTTTTTTCTGCCTATCGCTGCTATTCTTTATCTTGTCTTTGTTGTTGTTTATTATTTCTGCCACAATGTTGAGGAACCAAAACCAAAGAATCGTGCTCTTGTGTTGTGTTCTCGTATATCAAATCTAATAATAAACAGTCTTGAAAACTTTTGAGTCATGGGAGAGATTATGTAAGAAGGAGCCAATAGAAATGATCGATGGGTAAGAGAGAAGACAATAATAGACAAGAGTAAACCTTAAGGTTTGTGCTTGTTAATGTGTAACCCAAGCCAAGAGAGTGAGCTCTTCAGAAATGTGCAGACAACATGAGCCGGTCTCATGGGTCCTCAAGTCAAAGAAGCACTCACACAAACACACACACACACACACACACACACACACACACGCACGCACGCACGCACACGCACACGCCCTCACACACACACACACACACACACACGCACACGCACACGCACACGCACACGCACACAAACAAGATGCGCAGCAAAACAGAAGCACAGACACATTTGTGCACACGTTTTATCCTTGCAAAACACAAGGTAAATAAATCCCCAGATAATTATTTCTAGGACTTGTTTTTTTCACCAATGGATGGATAGTGAAAAACTCAAAGCAGTGCCAGCCAAGTTCAGTCCAGTTCCTCCAGACGTCATTACATCCCTCTGCCCCCTGGACAGACAGCTATAGACACCACTTTACCAGGGAAGGCAGAGCCAGCGGTTGTCCCTAACGTGGACAGTTAACCACTAAATCCTCTATACCAGTGGTTCTCAAACTTTTTCATGTCAAGGACCCCCAAATTGACATGCATTGGGGCTACGGACCCCCATTTAATGGCATTTCTATCACTTGGACCGCAATTTATATTGTAAAATTGATGTCAATTTAACTCTGAGAGTGTACAAATGGAACCAAATGGACCCGTTAGGGTCCATTTGGTTCCATTTGTACACTCTCAGAGTTACAGACCCATAGGGGTCCATTTGGTGCCTAATCTATCATTTAGCTGGGGACCCCCTGGAACCACGTCAAGGACCCCTGGGGGTCCCCAGACCCCACTTTGAGAACCAATGCTCTATACTTGGTCAGACGGACCCGAGTTGCAACTGCACTTGGTATGCTCTTTTTACACCCTACCTCACTTTGCCCCTACCTCACAATGTTCCCCCCAGAATAGAGATGCTGGGGTTCACCCAGCATCCTTTTTGTGGGGGGGGGCTTTCCCAGAAAATAGCAGATCTACAAACTCACAATGCATCTCCGGTCAACCAGGTATAGGGTTTAACCCATTAAGACCAGAGGCCGATTCTACAAATGTCTTCTAAATCCTAACAGTTGTTTTTTTTAAACTTATGTTGCTATAATATCAGTGGTGATCAAACTTTTTCATGTCAAGGACCTCCAAAATGATATGTATTTGGCCGTGGACCCCCATCCCCCAGAAGCAAAGATTTGAGTTACAAATGTTCGCTTTAAAAATATATATGTATTCAAAGATTTGCCCAAATTTTCATTTGCTATTTTTTAATAGCCTAAGTATAAAATAGTGGTCCAGGCAATTTAAAGCCAACTGTTTAACCCCTAATGTGGACAGTTAACACCCAGACAGCAGACAGCCAACTGTTGTCCCTGCCGTGGACAGTTTTTGCATCCAGGCAGAGCCAACGGTTGTCCCTAACGTGGATGGTTAACATCTAGGGGCCAGAGCCAAGCACTGTCCCTAACGTGGATGGTTAACATCTAGGGGCCAGAGCCAAGCACTGTCCCTAGCGTGGATGGTTAACATGCAGCGACTGAAGCCAAGAGGATCCGCTTTGTAGAGCCAGTACAACTCCTCGGTTTGTCTCCGGCAACTGAACCCTCTCTGTTACACTGGATAATTTATGTGGGCAATTTCTAATGGTTTATGCGTGGGTGAAACACAGGTGGCTCTGGGGGCCATTATCCTTCAGTGGCATTTAACCACTTTAACCCATTAAGACCTGAGGCGATTCTTAAAAATGTTTTCTAAATCCTAACAGTTTTTTGAAAAAAAATGAGCTTGTATATCTGCTATTTTTGAATAGCCAAAGAAGTCTAAAGTGACACAGATGCGTTCCAGGTCTCAATGGTTAAGGCCTTTTTTAGACACATTGTGAGCTTGTAGATTTGCTAATGAAATGTTTTGAAATTATGTTTTATTTAGCCTATAATGCCATGCACCAAAATAGGAACAACAGTTAATGTGGTTATTAAAGCTTCCTTGGCTAAATATTTCTATATATATCCTCTCCTTGCATCACCTAAACAAGACGGCACGTCTGTTATGTAATTGGAGGTGAAGCATTAATGAAACAGGGATGTTACATCATAGTTTCACACCAGGCCCGCAGCGCACACACACACACACACACACACACACACACACACACACACACACACACACACACACACACACACACACAGCACAAAGCTGCCGCTGTACTGAGCATCTCTGAGGAGGAAACCTTATCTTTGAGGAAGAGAAGGCACATAATACGTCATGACATATCATATCGCATTACAGTGTCCCATTAATCATGTCCATGCCTACTAGGGCACTAGGCACCACCGAGCTGATAATAACACTATAACAAATAAGCATATATACTGCTCTGTCTCTCCTCCACTAAGAGCTCATAATAAAACTGAATAATTCATATACTACAATGGAACCCCACATAGGCCTAATATAGCCTAATCTGGTCCCATTCATCCAACATGGAAAGTTTATAACCAAAATATTTCATGGAATGAATGAGGCACTTATAGTTGTTAATGTCTGCTAAGCTGGATTAGAAATATTTCCCTGATAAGACCCGGGCTCTTTCAGTAAATTTAGTGTGTGCTTGTGAGTGTGTGCCTGTGAGTGTGCGCGCGCGCGTGCGCGTGTGTGCGTGTGTGTGCGCGCGCGCAGGTAGGAGTTTGCAGAAGAACACGCATACATTACTGCATTCATGATTAAGTGTTATTCAGAACTGATTTTTCATTATAAGTAGCCCTATTAAAATGTTCAGTGAAAGCACGCTCGCACGCGCGCCCGCGGGCACACACACACACACACACACACACACACACACACACACACACACACACACGAGTAAAGGTGCGTTTAAGTCTTGTTAACTTAGGCTATCATACGATATTTACGTAGTTGTACGCAACTTGTAGAACACCACGCAGCCATAGCCTTGGATCAAGATTATCAGATGTATTTATCAGATGTATCGAGTCTTGACTTTTACTTTCGTATCTACGATAGTCTTGGCCTGCACCCCCCCCAATGCGTCCTGCACTTTCACCAGTAAAGCCCGTACTTCTCCGTAAATGTACAAAAAAACATACATAAGGGGCTTACCCGGTTGGCCCGAATGCTTACTCGCACTTCGGAGTCTTTCTGCAATGTATTAGTCAGTATTGTTCAATAAAGAAGTGTTTTAATCCAGTTTGTGGCCGAACACCATTTTCCTCCCATCATTTACTTCCTGTTTACATCAAGTGCATCTGTCTTTCACCAGATGCGCCCCGTCACTACCGCCAACTGAGTACACGGAACTTCCGACATAATCCGACACAGGCGGCCGTAAAACACACATCTATTGAAAAATACGGACTAACACATTGCACAAAGACACCGAAGCGTGAGTTAACATTTGGGGAAACCGGGTAAGCACCGTTACATATATGTTTTGTCCATTTACGGAGTAGTACGGGCTTTACTGGTGAAAGTGCAGGACGCAATTGGGGGTCGCAGGCCAAGACTATCGTAGATACGAAAGTAAGAGTCAAGACATGATAAAATACATCTATGTATCCAAGGCTAATGCATTACGATACAGCCTTGTGATTTGCTGATAGAAGCTGTTGTTTCATGCAGCTATTATCTTCTCTCGTTACTTTTAGGATAGATTGGCTACTTACCATTAAACCCGTTGCTATTCGGCTGTTCATCCAGGATGGTCTGTAGAGGAGACTGGACCATAGAGGTATAATATAACGGACTGGACTGACTGCGGTGCGTCCCGTCCGGTCCGCTGGGTCCGGACTGAAGGCGAGACAAGCGCAACTTGCGGCGAACAGGAGAGCGTTGTGTGTGGGTCTGCTCTCTCTCTCTTTCTCTCTGGTGTCTCTCTCTCTCTCTCTCTCTCTCTCTGGTCCACCCCACCCACCCCGAGCCCCCGCCTAGTTCTCTCACTCCGCTCCACACTGCATAAAGGCAGCGTTTGTTACCTGATTGAGCTCCACACCAACACTACTGCCTTTATATTCCACTAAAGCCCACTGACTCCACATTTAAATTAGACATCTATGTTGACCCGTCTTTTCTTTCGAACTGAGCTTCAGTGGTGGAAAAAGTACTCTTTTTTTTGTGTGTGTCTGGAATTCAAAATTTACTTGAGTAAAAGTACAAAAGTACTGGTATCAAAATGTACTTAAGTACCAAAGTAGAAGAAGTAGTAGAAAGGACTCATTTCACAAGTTTTCAAATGTATAAATTGTAAAAAAATAAATAAATGATCTTTGTATAAGAAATGTTGAAGTCGTTAATGTATGTTTTGTAATAATAATCAAAATCTACAAAGTAACTAGTAACTAAAGTTTTCAAATAATTGTAGTGGAGTAAAGATACAATATTAGCCTCTGAGATGTAGTGGAGTAGAAGTAAAAGTATTGAAAACTGGAAACAAATCCAGTAAAGTAAAAAGTAAAAAAATCCTCAAAATTGTATTAAATGGGTAATATGAGCCTTCACATCATCAGCTCACAGTTTATCCATGTCCCTGCGTTCTCCTTTAGAGCTGATGCTCATAACTTCATGTGTCATCATGGTATATTATATTTTAAAAAGACACTACTACGTTGGAACATTTTCTAGTGAGACTCTCTCTGTCCAGCAGCACCACCTAGTGTTTACACATGCAAGTGCAGTGCATGTGGCTCCTATCACATTATTCCAGTGGTTTTCAACCTTTTTCGCGTCAAGGACCCCCAAATTGACACATATTAGCCCACGGACCCCCATTTGAAAAGATATGCCTGGGACTCAACCATTTTGATTTCTTGGGGGTCCCAATCGACACTGTATCATCATCATTAGTGTTCATTTAACTCTGAGAGTGTACAAATGGAACCAAATGGACCCTAACGGGTCCATTTGGTTCCATTTGTGTACTCTCAGAGTTACAGACACATAAGGGTCAATTTGGTTCCTAACTATTAATTTGTCTGGAACCCCCTCGAGGACCACTGGTGGTCCCCGGACCACTGGTTGAGAACTACTGCATTATTCCATGTCAGAGTTGACAAAGAAAAGTCAAGCAAATTTGAGGCACGATTTTGAACATCATAATAATAATAATAATAATAATAATAATAAAGCACAATCCCTGAAGATGAATTATGAATAGCAGAAGATACAATATGTTGACCGGCTGTTATGCTACAGAGAAATTAACCTGCACTGCATCAAGTTATAAATAATAATTAGGACATTTTACATTTTTTGTTATTAGATATTTATTATTGCCATCATACTTGAACATGTTCACCATATTAAAGTTATATGGTCTAGATTAGAAGCAGACCCTCCATGAATTCAGGTTGGTGGATATACTAATTCCCTAGACTAGCAGCAGGCTCTTTAAATCCTCTGGGTTTTCCATAACCAATAATTGTTAGCATGTCTGTATGAGCCATTTTGATGGTGTTATTGGTAGTTTGCCATTATTACTTTTGGACACTGGGTGGCGGGCTGTAGTTTTGACAGCACTTATTTAAAGGGTCACAGGTGCACTGATGAGTTTGGACAGAGGACACAGGTTGGCGAGGAGCCACACCGTGTTTACCAGTAGCAAGGAGAAGCAGACAGAACCACTAATCAGAGATTCACTACAGAAATGACACTGCAATATCAATGCCATGGTATGTTCATAACAAACTGCAACTACAATAAATACACCTAAATCTGGATTTATGGACTGGACATCCATCCGGTTTGTTTTTTGCTTTGTCTACTGCCTAGGATCACTCCACACAACACCACACCCACATCCAAGTTTTTGGCTCTTTAATTTCATCCCTGGTGGGCAATAAATAACATCCTAAAAACAACCCAACCTCTTTGTCTCCCCACAAATTACATTAAATACGACATACTTACAAACATATTCTAGATTTGGTCAACAGGAATATATAATGTTAATACAGTCAATCTCGCAACATTTAAACACATTTTTACGGGGCCAGAGCTCAGCTCTGGACCTGTTTTGTTATTGGCAGTATTCTGTCACTTCTTCTGCCACTTTTCGCAGTTCTGGCTGAACCGTGCAGTCGCTTTTTACGAAACTCGGCCATATGGTAGATGGTCATGAAAAACGATCAAGAAATAATTCTCACAATCTTTCGTCCAAAGGTGGCGCTATAGCACTCAATTGAAAATGGCAACTTTGAACAGGTACAACTCATGCCCTGTTTGACCTAGAGCCATGAAACTTGAATACACATATGCGTCTCCTCATGCTGAACAACTTTCACCCTCTGACTTTTGACCTCTGACCTTTAGATCTCCCACCATTTTGCATTATATGAAAAACAGTCATTGGCTCCTAACTTCTGCATTTTTTCACTTATGGAAAATCCGTTGGAAATTTTTGTATGCAGAGGTCCAAAGTTCAAGTGTTAAACGTTTCGTGCAGATTGCTCAAAAATCCCAGGAGGAGATAGATTTTAACTATTACAGTTTTATGAAAATTATTCATCTGTGCCTAAAACATACATGCAGACTCACATTTCTTTGAAACTTTGCAGAAATGTACAGGGTCATTCCAAATATCACTGAAACCAATCTTACTCCAATTGGCCAAAAGGGGGCGCTATAGCAATTTTTTGAAAAGGCAGACTTTAAACAGGCATAAGTCATGCCTCGTTTGGCCGAAAGTCGTGAAACTTGCTTACACATGTGCCTTGACTCATGAAGAACACATCTATCGCTTTGACCATTAAGCTCCGCCCTTAGATTGTCCGCAATTTTGAGCAGTTTGAAAAACACTTAAACCCAGGATTTTTCAGCTATTTGCGTGAAACTGTATCATCTGTGTGATCTCCTTTTTCACAGTTACTTGTCTGTTGGGCCAATGGTGTCTCCCTTAAATGAATGCCTCACAATCCCAAGGTTGCCAGTTCAAGCCTCACTTGATGCCGACTTAATTTAAGTTGAATTGCAAACAACATGACTGTATCAATGAATACATATGCAAATGGTAAAGATAACCTGAAATGCTTATTTGAGAGTACGTTTTTTCAACGTATGACATACTTCATTCTGAAAATAGCTGATCTACAATCTCACAACCTTTCATGGTTTGTGAGCTTGTAGATCGGCTACTTTCACTAGTTTTGGTTCTGAGGAGATGTACAATTTCTTCATTGGTAAATGGTTTGTGAACGAGTGATCTTAGTGTTAGTGAAACAGGGGCTTGGTTCATGAAAGAAGGCAAGAGTTTATGATCTTCAACAGACAATATCAGCCTGGACAAAGCTATAGCACTATAGGTAGTGTAGCAGCCTATTAGTCTGAAGGTTGAGAGTTCGAATCCTGTTAATGGCAGTAGGTTGAGATGTCCAATCAAACCATTATGTTTCCATCTCTCTCTCTCATCAATCTATTGTTTCCATGTCACTCTCTCTCTCTTCAATCTATTCCGTTTCCATGTCTCTCTCTCTCTCTATTCACTGGCCCCGTATTATCGCTGCTTGCAGCTATATTTCTGTTTCATATTCAGGCAGAAATATTAATGGTAGACCAGGGGTCTTCAACAGGGGGTCCGGGACCCCTAGGTGGTCCTCAGAGTTACTACAGGGGGCCCGCCAAATCTTTGTGTGATATGATTATTATTTTTTTTACATTAACCACTTCAACCCTAGCATTCCTTTTCTGAGGAGAACTTTTGACAAAAATAGTAGATCTACAAGCTCACAACGCCTCAAGCTGTGAGGCATTGTGAGCTTGTAGATCGGCTATTTTCGGCAAAGAGTTATAGGTGTAGAGGGAAAAAAGAGCAGCAAAGGGTTATCTGAAACACAATTTTATACAATATAGAGGGGGTCCCTGCTTCATCTCTCTCTCAGCTAGGGGGTCCTTGGCCTGAAAACATTGAAGACCCCTGCATTAACATGTAACAAATTCAAATGCACATCAAGAGGAGAAGAGATGGCAGAGTATAACCTACATTTCTGAACACTGAAATAATTTTCTAAATATATCCTGTTGAAACAAAGTCACAGCTATCTAACTTATAAGGTAATAGTAGACCTACTGTTCCATTGACTTGCCTATTATAGTGTGATGGCTTATTTTCTCTTATTTCACTTTGACTATAGGCTATTCTCTTTGTTTGGTACGATTGAATAAACATTATACATTTCAAACAAAGTATTTCTCTTAGTTGTTATTTATTCATCTAAAAGCATGCTTGCTTAACATCTGGGGGCAACATCCAAAAGGGCAAATATACAAAACAAAAATGCAAAACAGCGAATATAGAGACACAAAATAAGGTGTTATTGTCAGATACTCCCTAGAAAGTAGACACAGGGCTGTGTGAATGCATGTTATTGGTTGACACTCCCTAAGCAGGCTTCAGAGCCAGAAAGAGAGTTATGACACTATAGCGTTGACTCCCATTGTAAGAATGAAATGCGGAAGTGCTCTGTCTGTCAATGAGATAGTTCCAATGTTTGGAACTATAGCCCATAGAGGCCCGCCTAGCGGCGAGATCAAAGCGTGACGTTACTCTCTCTTCTACTCTCTGGCAGGCTTCAGGCGCGCGCGGCTCTTTGAAGTCCTCAGGTTGCCCCGCCCCCTCCTCCACAAACAGGGTGTTTAACTCAAGCTCTGTTGTATTTGGTAAGTAAAACAGTGAAATAAACTTATAACGTAACGTTTACACCTCATGGACGTTGGGGGAGAGGTGTCAGTGTTGTCAGAGAGTGGAAACTGCTCAATGACATGACGTGACAGTTTGAAGGAGAAGTTAATTAATTAATTAGCAGCTGAGTGACAAACTGAGTGCATTCTGCAGGTGAGTTATCACAGGCAGCTACAGTAGCCTAGCGACCTATACCTATAGTTAACTGCTCTATTGATATTTAATAGAGGTGAATTGTGTGTAATGTCGCTTCTATAATTCTTAATTGGTAAAACAAAAAACAGTCGGGATATATAGCACTGTTTGTGTGCTGTATTAGTGAATAATGTTGTGTTATATAGCTGTGTTTGTTTGCTGTCCTTTCAGGCAGATACCTCCATATTTCAACTGTTTTCTTTTTCTTCCTGCCCTGTAACTTAATCCCCTACTTGAGTGGTTCTCAACAGTGGTCCGGGGACCACCAGTGGAACCCCCTCAAGGACCACTGGTGGTCCTTCATTAAATGATAGATATTTAGGAACCAAATGGACCCTTATGATAAGGGTCTTCATGTGTCTGTAACTCTCAGAGTGTACAAATGGAACCAAATGGACCCTAACGGGTCCGGGGACCACCAGTGGTTCTTGAGGGGGTTCCCAGCTAAATGATAGATATTTAGGAACCGAATGGACCCGAATGATAAGGGTCTTCATGTGTCTGTTACTCTGAGAGTGTACAAATGGAACCAATTGGGACCACCAGTGGTCCTTGAGGGGGTTCCAGGGGGTCCCCAGCTAAATGATAGATATTTAAGAACCGAATGGACCCAGCTTATGATAAGGGTCTTATGTGTCTGTTACTCCCAGATAGAAATGCCATTAAATAGGGGGTCCGTAGCCCTAATGCATGACAAACTGGGGGGGTCCTTGATATTAAAATGTTTGAGAATCACTGCTAGAGCCATAAAAGTCTTCTCTTATGGGAGTCCCTGGTATATCTTTTCAAATGGGGGTCCGCAGGCTAATAAGTGTCAATTTGAGGGTCCTTGACATGAAAAGGGTTGTCTCTTCATACAAGAGACACACAAAAGTAGTGAAAATAGCCGATCTACAAGCTCACAACGTGTTGCCATGCAAGCTTGTAGATCAGCTATTTTCATGTTTTTTTTTATTATAATTTGGACATTCAACGTTTCCACCCAACAGCAAAGACAAAGAGTCCGGAATACAAAATTAACTTGAGTAAAAGTACAAAAGTATTGGCATCAAAATGTACTTAAAGTAACAAAAGTAAAAGTACTAAAATGTTTGAAAATAGCAGATCTACAAGCTCACAACGCGTCGCGACGCGTTGTAGATCTGCTATTTTCAAATAGCCTAGCTATAAAATAGGGCTTATGTGGTTAATGTATGTTTTATAATGTAATCATTTATATCTGCCAAGTAGCTAGTAACTACAGTTTTCAAATAAGTGTAGTGGAGTAAAAGTACAATATTGTCCCCTGAGATGTAGTGGCGTAGAAGTCAAAATATAGACAATTGGAAATACTCCAGTAGTCATCAATATTGTACTTAAGTACAGTACTTGAGTAAATGCACTTAGTTACTTTACACTGCTTTCAAGGTCTGCAAGTGGAGAGCCAGCCAGATGTATGGAGGATGGAGATGACGGGAGACACCGCTGGAGGACTCATCTGAGGATGAACCAGAGAGAGAGGGGGGTCTATCTCTCTATCCATGGGTTCTAAAGTTTGACCCCGGCCATCACAACTGATGAAGTCAAGCAGAAGACGGCTCAAGGTACTGTAGGAACCTTTTTCTATTATTTTCTGCTGCAGCTTGTGTTTTATACTGTGTGTTTACTAATGTGATTCAAGCTGTTCTATTCTATTCCTGTCATTTTGGGAACAAATGGCTGGGGTGGCAATGAAACATGTTCATTGATTGTAGATTGATTGTTTCTGGCTCTGGAATTGAAGGTTGATGATGTGAATCTATACAGTTTGTATGTTGTGTTGTGTTCTGTCTGTCGTTGACGACGGTAGTGAGTTGTAACAGGGAACAATATGTGTGTGTATGTAGATGTTGGTCACTTGTCAATTACGCAAAATCTTACGTGTGTGAGTTTAAGGTAGAGGTTTTGGGCTTTGTTGACATAACGTCCATCAATTGCAAATATTCATTTGGTACAGTATTGGTACATGACTGACTTGGTGGTAATGTCTATGTAGGCCTATTCCACATGGCCCATTTTCTTTCTTTCTTTCTTTCTTTCTTTCTTTCCTCAGTAATATTTGTGTGTTGTGACAGGGTGGATGTTTTGGTTCATATGATTGGCCTGGCATCACCTCTGTCAATGTAGGCCTTTTCCTAAGACCTGCCAGCCTCATCCATCTCTCTCTGTCTGTGACTCCGTGGTAGGTGGTCCCCGTAGAGGTCCACATTTCTGATGTGGTCCACCCATGTGACACCTGTAGTGCTGTGAGTGTCTCAGCCCCATACAGCACTGACCGCAGTATGGGAAGGACACTTTCCTTTTTCTTGTATGTGTAGGACGTGTAGCGATGCATGACATTGTGTTCAAGCACCCATTGGTGCAAGATCGTGTCCTTGTGGGAGAATGTGTGGTTACCTGAGGCATAAAAATAATAATATACAAAACAGCAGCTATGCAACAATATCAATAAATACAGCTACACATCAGTCGAGCAGATAACGTTTCGAAATACATTTAACCCCATGTCCTGCTTTCCCTCAGCCAGTCCTTTAAGGATGACTTCAAAGAAAATAACTTAACTGGGAAAGAATCTGTGTCATTTTAGACATGTGCTATTTTTGGCTTTTTTTATGCCTTTATTGATAGGATACTTAGTCTGACAGGAAATGGGGAGAGAGAGAGAGATGGGGAATGACATGCAGCAAAGGTCGTCGGGATCGGGACTCGAACCCGTGACCCGCTGTCAGGCTACGCCAGTGGTCCAGGCCAAGTGTTTGCATTTTGTTTTATTAATTTTGAATTGCGAAAAAGTAATTCTAAAACTAAACCACTGACTAAACCACTGATTTAGAAGGCAGTTGTAGAATTGACCTCGGGTTTTAATGGGTTAAGGTCTGCAGGTAACTGCGACAGTTGCTGTGAATATTACCCAGGAAGCAGCTCAGTGGAACTCCTCCCCCTGGGTAGCGTGGTGGTCCTGAACATTATGGACTTTAGTAACTTCATTGCTAAGGTAGTTCGGAGCTATACGTAATATATACTACTAAAAATCCTGTGTACCATGTCATGCCAAAAGAGTGAATATAGCCGATCTACAAGCTCACAACGCGCCTCATCGTGAGCTTGTGGATCTGCTGTTTTTTTTGCTTTTGTGTACGCTCGCTGTGCATCTGTAGAATTTATTTCTGTGCTTTTTGTGCCTTTTATTGATAGGATAGTAGTGATAGGATTGTAGTGATAGGATAGTAGTTTGACAGGAAATGGGGAGAGAGAGAGATGGGGAGTGACACGCAGCATAGGCCGTCGGGATCGGGACTCGAACCAGCGACGCGCTGTCAGGCTACTTTGGAGCCTATAGGTGCCCGGACCACTACGCCAGCGATCCGGGCCACGATATTTTTTTTTATCTTCTTATTTTTGATGAATGTTTTGAAACATGTTTGTTGAAAGTAGTTAATCAGAAATAGCCCTGCATATCTTTGAAGTGAACAACCACGGCCAATAAAATACCTGCCTGCATGCATGCATCTATGCATCTCTTTCTCTATGCAGCATGCATGGGGAATGTACTTGATCACAACGAGGCCACACTGTAATCGCCCTCCCTTCTCCACTGCTATGAGGATTCAATCTGTCTGGCACACTGCGAGGCCCCTCCTCACTGCTGTGGCCCCCTTGGCCCCTCCATCTCTCTCTCTCTCTCTCTCTCACTCACTCACTCACTCACTCACTCACTCACTCACTCACTCACTCACACACACACACACACACACACACACACACACACACACACACACACACACACACACACACACACACACACACACACACACACACACACACACACACACACACACACACACACACACACACACACACACACACACACACACACACACACACACACACACACACACACACACACACACACACACACACACACACACACAGGAACCACAAGGACCTCAGGGTGCTGTGTTCTCTGAACCAGTGGTTCTCCATCTTTTTCATGTCAAGGACTCCCCAAAATGACATGTATTTGGCTGCGGACCCCCATCTAGAAAAATATGTATATATTTCAAAAATAGCAGATCTACAAGCTCATAGCGCAGCACTCGGTGCCGCGCTATGAGCTTGTAGATAGCCAAAGTACAAAATATGGTTAAAGTGGTTAAAATGATTGTGACGCTATATTAACACATTTTTGCTTGGGACCCCCTGGTACCCCCCCCCCCCCCCAAAGGACCCCTAGGGGAACCAATGCTCTGAACTAGACATTCATAACAATGACCATGCCATATATTACCCCTATGGAAACCTTTTGTATGAGTTATAATATGTGGCCTATTATATGCCAAGTTATAAGGTTGCTGTCGGGTACTAGAAACCTCTTATATCCATATTTTAACCCTTTGTGTTTTTTTGGAAATTAATGCCCTACTTCAGGGGTCTTCACCCCTAGGAGGTCCTCAGAGTTACTACAGGGGGTCTGCCAAATCTTTGTGTGATATGATTTCTTTTTTTTTACCGTAACCACTTAAACTCTAGCATCCCTTTTTCTAAGGAGAACTTTTAGCTAAAAATAGCAGATCTACAAGCTCACAACGCCTCACGATGCGAGGCGCTGTGAGCTTGTAGATCGGCTATTTTTGGCAAAGAGGCATAGGTGTAGAGGGAAAAAAAGACCAGACCAATTAAACAAAAAAAAAGTTTAATCTGAAACAAAATGTTATACAATATAGAGGGGGTCCCTGCTTCATCTCTCTCTCAGCTAGGGGGTCTGTAGCAACCACAGGGTCCTTGGCCTGAAAAGGTTGAAGACCCCTGTGGTAGACATTATGTTGGATATATTTGAAGTTCTGCCTCTTGAACGCTAGATGGCAGTAGAATATAATTCAGGAGTTAAATCATCACGTCATTAACATCACATAGTCTGTGTGATTTAGTGTCTTGCCTTGTCATTGGATGTAACTGAGACAGAATAAGGAAGAGAAATAGACTCTAAACAACAATGAGAGACTGGGATGAAACTGAAACCTTCAGCCTCAAAATGTGCTTCCTGTGAACACATGCACATATTCTTCTATAGACCTGAGAAGGGTTTACATTGCTTTGCTTAATTGCTTTACAGTGGAATAGATTGCAGAGATGTCTTCATTTCTTGCTTCACTAAAACTGTGACCCCAACCACAACCACCACATGACCTGCAGAACAACAACACAATACATTTATTATGTGTTTATTATAAAAAGGGGTTCACAAAAACTTCTGTTCAAACAGTCCAAAATGTTAACATAAAAGGGTATCTTCGATGATATAGTTTACAGTCCAAAAACACAAGAAATAGCACATCAAACTATGGATAACTTTGCTCATCGAATGCAGCAAACGTACTGATCTCTGATCTGACAAACTAAAAAAGCTAACATTAAATCAAACACACCTGGCTAAACTAATTTAAACACACCTGGCCCTGAAATTAGCTGCCAGCTAGTCCCTCTCTTATTGGCTGAACACAAATGATCAATTAAACATAATACCAAATACTCAAATATAATAAAGTCTATCATCATCACAATACATGTCCTTTAAGAACTCATGTGAAGAAGAATTACACACACAACCCTAACGCGGTAATGCCTCTTCCCTAGCACAGGACCTACTTCTGTAAAGCAGGGGTCTTCAACAGGTGGTCCGGGACCTCTAGGGGGTCCTCAGAGTTACTACAGGGGGTCCGCCAGATCTTTATGTGATAGGACTTTTCCTTTTTTTACATTAACCACTTGAACCCTAGCATCCCTTTTCTGAGAAGAATTTTAGCCAAAAAATAGCAGATCTACAAGCTTGTAGATCTGCTATTTTTGGCTAAAGAGGTATAGGTGTAGAGGAAAAAAGAGCAGACCTAATTTAAAATAAAAAAGTTATATAGAGGGGGTCTCTTTCAGCTAGGGGGTCCCTGGCCTGAAAACGTTGGAAGACCCCTGCTGTAAAGCACAACATTTTCTAAATGACATTGAATAACTAAGAGGTGATCATATAGCTACTAACTGTCATTGTGAAGAGAAGAGAAGAGAAGAGAAGAGACATAGCTGTTTGTATCACGGTTGAGACAGAAGATTGTATTATGTCCTCTTCTCTTTTCTCACACTGTGTGAGTAGGCTACTGACGCACACTCAGACACAGGTTTTTATGAAGGAACTAATAAACATTTTCCTAGTGCGTTTCTTAGGTAAAGGATTGAAATGTAGATCAAAGACCATGTGACATACGGTACCTCTACAGTGCGGTCCGGAATAGGCTGATGTTCTTGAGGCATGTTCACCCTAAAGGCATGGGTTTCCGAGGCTATGTTCACCCTGGGCCTGACCTGTCCTGGAGGATCAGCGACGGACCTTTTCTTTTTGCTGTCAAATCAAAAGATTTAACTTAATATTTACATCATTTAGATTAATGTCCAAAGACATTACTGTAGTCTTTGCTCCACTCAACGCTTGACCCAGCCTTGGATCAAGACTATCATAGATGTATTCGATCGATTTTGACATTTAGACACGAAAGTCGAAGGCAAACTGGATAAAATCCCTCTATGATAGAGAGTCTTGATCCAAGGCTACGCTTGACCCATGATGTGGTCGTGTGGCAGACGCGCTTAATGGGTGTGTGTCGCACTTGAGAGATTGACAGAAATCTGCTAGGTGCTTTGTGGAAAGTAGCTAATATTTAATAATTAAGTCAGGGGTCTTCAACGTTTTCAGGCTAGGGAGTTGACCCCCTAGCTGAGAGAGAGATGAAGCAGGGACCCCCTCTATATAACTTTTTTTTTTTTAAATTAAGTCTGCTCTTTTTTTTTCTCTACACCATATACTTCTTTGACAAAAATAGCCGATCTACAAGCTCACAACGCCTCGCGCTGCGAGGTGTTGTGAGCTTGTTGATCGGCTATTTTTAGGGTTCAAGTGGTTAAGGTAAAGAAAATTATAATCATAACACAAAGATT
Organism: Gymnoscopelus microlampas; assembly: GCF_963454915.1. Classification (NCBI taxonomy): domain Eukaryota; kingdom Metazoa; phylum Chordata; class Actinopteri; order Myctophiformes; family Myctophidae; genus Gymnoscopelus; species Gymnoscopelus microlampas. The sequence goes on from NC_139958.1 coordinate 7,469,837, forward strand.
TGGCGAACCCCCTGTAGTAACTCTGAGGACCCCCTAGGGGTCCCGGACCCCCTGTTGAAGACCCCTGAATTAAGTTTTAATCTTGTAGGTGTACATTTAATAAACTATGTGGTGAATATTTTGTTATCATTTATAGTTATCAGTGAGAACAGGTTTATCAGGTTTATCAAGCTGTGGGCTGGCACACAGATTGAGAATGCATCGAGATGGCTCGGAAGTGGGGTGGTGAGGAGGGGGTTACATTTGCACTGACGTCAATGAGACCACCTGAGTGCAAATCAAGTTTTAAAGATGCTTGCCCCCAAAGGGCCAATACGACTACTAAGGACGCTTGATCCTGATTGGATTGTGATATTCGGTAGGTGGTTTGAAGACACCACTTTTGGTGTAACACTATTATGGCCAGTCACAGCTTTTAGAGTTACATGGTAGAATAGCAAACGGCCGTCACTCCCAGGGCAGACCCAAACGCAGAACTGTAAAATAAGACCCCCCCCCCCCCACACACACACACACACACACACACACACACACACACACACACACACACACACACACACACACACACACACACACACACACACACACACACCAATAGTCGTGGCAATTCCAAACAAAAAGCACAACCAAAAGAACCGCTGCAGGTCCGAATGCAACTCCCATAACTAGTCCTAGAACCTTGGAATCTGAATAATCAGCTTCAGAGAAACACAATAAAAATTAGGTTAAAAGTTAAAATCTGCAGTTCTAATGTCATTTTCTACAGTTATTCTTGATTTATGAATAATAATATTAGTATAGCGATAGTATTACTGAAGCCGAAATTACATAATCATTTCATATTATGTTTGTATGTCTGTATGTATGCATTTCCATAATCACAAGTAATCCCAAAATAATTATTGTCATCGGGTTGTAAATGCATTGGGTTACCTCTGGAAGCCCTGAGAGTAAAATATAGAGATCAAGAGAGAGGTCACAATTATGAATACCGTTACAACGCGCTCATGGCGAAATGATGTCATTATTGAAATATGACAAAATGTCGCCGCTGTCAGGCAGAAACCTACCTCGTATCTCATGTTTGTTTTTGGCTTAACGCCCTACTTCATCACACAAGAGTGTCAAGCAGAGGGGGCGCCAGAGAGCAAGCTATGGAGTAGACGTGTGTTAGCTGAGCTCTCCAGAACTTTTCAACAAACATTCTTTAAAAAGGCAATTCCGTTTAAAATTTCACTTCTACCTATTGTTGTGGGTGTCGACATTCATTAAAAGGGACCAACTGATCCACTACGTGTGCATAATGACGGGGAAGGGGCGACGTGGGGGCCGCCATGGTGGCGAAACTACACTGAGGCCTAGTACACCAAGCGGATCCCCGGACCCCCATGACGGCTCTACGGGGGAGGATACGGTTACGGCCCTGGCATCCGTTGATTTTAGAGAGATGCTGCTTACATCACTACGTGGAGATATTGGTGACATTGTCAAGTCTGAGATCAGAGATGCGATTGATAAAGAGATAGCGGGGCTTAAAACAAGTGTTGCCGCCGTGGAAACGGGCTTACAGTCTCACGTTAGCTCGGTTGCTACAGAGCTAGCCACGCTAAAGTCTACTACAGCCGACGTGGAGGTGAGCCTTTCTACGTGTTCAGACGACGTTACAGTCCTACAACAGGAAGTCGCGCAGCTCAAGACCGCGGTTGCTTCTTTGCAAAGTAAATGTGAAAGTTTAGAAAATATGTCACGTCGGAGCAACGTCAGGCTGGTAGGTGTACCAGAAACACATTCTAGCTCCCCGGAGGCGGTGGCTGCGTTGTTACAGAAGGCCCTCGGCCTACCACAGGCACCGACTGTCGACAGATCACACCGCATATTACGTCCAGCAAATAGCCAGGCCCAGGGGGATCGGCCGCGCGTTATCATCGCCCGTCTACACTACTGCCAGGAATGTGTCGAAATTCTCCGCCGGGCCAGAGAGAAACAACGGATCAAGATGGACGGAATGACCATCTCGGTCTTCCAGGATTTCTCAGCTCAGGTGGCTAAAGATCGAGCAGCATACTCCGACGTGAAGAAGCAGCTGCGGGACGTGGACGGGGTGCGTTATGGCGTTGTTTTTCCATCTCGGTTCAGACTGACCTACAATAACCAAGAGCGGTTCTTCTCTACACCAGCCGAGGTACAGGCCTATATCTCAGCTAATATCCCCACACAGGGAGATGATCCGGTCCCGGACCTAGAATGACTGTGATGTCTTATTTAAGGTACTCTGTGGACTATTTCAGACAGATATGTACGAAATGTGAGTAATCATAAACAGTGGCTATAGTGATTGTCTTGTCTTTCTTCTCCTTTTCTTTTCTCTCTTTTTCTCTTTTCCTCCTCTTTTCTTTCTAATCTTTACGAACGTCATTTCAATTGCCTACATAACTTCTCTTTCTTCTTTCTTTCTCCTCTATACGTCTTTTTATTTGGTTTCAATGTTGCTATTTTTGCTATCATGACTAATGTCGGCAATATCTACTAGTGGTGGCATCTCTGCCTCTCTCTCTTATTTTGTGTATTTTGTTTTTTCTCTTCCCTTTTCTCTTTGATAGTATTTATTTTACTTTGCTGTGTATACAATTTTTGTGCGCGTATATGGACACAAGTGTGAATATAAATATGAGTGATCTCTGTGGACAAATGTAAATCTATTTTCCCCTGGAGATGGCTGGCATATTGGTTTCAGCCAATAGAGGGCACTGAAAGGTCATTGAAAAGCATTCAAATGGTGTGTGTGTGTGTGTGTGTGTGTGTGTGTGTGTGTGTGTGTGTGTGTTTGTGTGTGTGGACACAGAGGGAATGTATATAAAAGTAAAGGAGGGGTCCCTCTATTATTCAGTTTGGACTTATTTCCCCTTGCACTGGTTGTCATTTTTATCTCAGCCAGTGAAAGACATAGACAGGTCACAGATGGAGATCACTCATACTATACGTGTGAAAATGGCTGGGTGTGCATTTGACAGTTGTGCAGTGGTTGTGGCAGTGGGTGATTAGCTTTACCCGCTGCCACGGCTACCCATCTTTTATTTCCCTTTTATACACTTTAGTGCTCTCTGTGTGTGTGTGTGTGTGTGTGTGTGTGTGTGTGTGTGTGTGTGTGTGTGTGTGTGTGTGTGTGTGTGTGTGTGTGTGTGTGTGTGTGTGTGTGTGTGTGTGTGCGCGCTTATTTGTAAGAAGGATTGTATGTGGTTATACATTTTATTTATTTTTTCCTTTAAACTATTGTTGTTATATCACTGTTTTCTTTTTTATATGTCTCTTCCATTAATTGTGCAAAGTCACTAGAAGTGCATTCGTATCACTTTTTTCTAGATTATCTTTCTAATTTTGTATAGTCTTTTGTAGTCTCATAGAGGCCTTTCGACTCTGGTCACCTAATAGTGTGGCATGTGTTATGCAAAGAGTGGTGCACTGCGGCTGCGTGCATCACGATACGTTATACGGCTAAATACCACATGCCATGTCATGTATATATGTGTGGATTTGTTTATACATATGTGAGCATGTATGCACATGTACTAGGGCTGCCACCTCCTCAGAAATGACAGTCGAAAATTGGTCTTAACATTTTTTGCAGATGCTCAAATACACTTGAATGTCATTACTATCATTATAAAAAGTACATTACTATTATTATTATTATTATTTTATTTTTTTTTATTATTGAAAAAAAAAAAAAAAAAAAAAAAAAAAAAAAAAGTGGTACTCAGGTATTTATCTCATTTGGCGGCCCTGACGTGTGCATACTATGTATATTTGTTTTGTGCTTACGTGTGTGGATCGATATTGGTTTTATTTTTGACTTTATATCTTTATTTGACGCTCGGGAATGGTTGTCACCTACAACCTTATTTTTTTATATGCCTTAGTTTGATTTCTATAATATGTTCTGGAAGCTAGCTATAGTGGATAGCTGAGTTTTTTGACCCAACTATGTTGGATGGGGGATTTAGTTCCGTAAGCAACGGGACAGGAGCGACCTGGCAGTTTAGAGCAGGTCAGCTTAGGGAATCAAGGTCGTTTTTTGTGTTTTATGTGTTTGTATCTGTGTTTAATGTCAAACAGTTATGCTTCGGGTCGGGTTTGAGGTTTTTCACTGCAAGATTTTACTTTCTGCCTGTAAAAATCCAGCCGTCTATGTTGATAATTATATACTACACAACTGATCAATGGCTTCTGCTCCAGGTGTAGGTTCAATTAGATTCATCTGTTGGAACATTAAGGGGATCCAACACCCTATTAAACGCAACAGGATTTTCACACACTTAAAGTCACTGGGTCCCGATATAATGTATCTACAGGAGACACATCTACGAGACAATGAACATACTAAATTGAAGACAGGCTGGGTTGAACAAATTTTTCACTCCAAATATGACGACAGGTCCAGGGGAGCAGCAATATTAATTAGGAAAGGGGTCCCATTTACACCAATTAAAGTAATACCTGATAAAAATGGCAGGTTTATTATCGTATCGGGAAAACTATACGGTAACCTAGTTTTGCTGGTTAACCTGTATGGTCCTAACTGGGACAACCCCCAATTCTTCTCACAATTAATAGAAAAACTCCCCGATTTGGACTCACATCTGCTCTTGATGGGAGGTGACTTTAACGTTTCTCTCCACCCAATTGATAAATCTAACCCAAAAAGTAACCAAACTAGTTCTAAATCTGGAGCGACAATCTTGTCATTTATGGAGTCCTACGGAGTGTTCGACCCTTGGAGACACACCAACCCCACCTCTAAAAAGTACTCATTTTTCTCCCCAGTACATCTCTCCTATTCTAGGATCGATTTTTTCTTGATTGACCATAGGGCTATTTCCTTCGTCAGTAAAAGTCAGTATCATAGCATTGTGGTTTCTGACCACTGCCCCGTTCAACTAGATATGTCGTTTCCCAATTGCCCGGCACACCAGAGATCGTGGCAGCTTGATACGCTCCTATTGACGAAGAAATCATTCCGAAAGCTTATTTCCGATCAAATTGACCTGTTTTTGGAGCTCAACAGTACACCGGGAATGTCGTATTCTACTATTTGGGAATCGCTGAAGGCGTACCTTAGGGGCCAGGTTATCTCGTACGCAGCCCATAAGAAGAGGGAACGAACCAAGCGCCTCACGGAACTATCTCAACAGATTTCTGACGCCGACACTAGGCTAGCCAATGACCCCACGCCAGAACTGAATAAAGAGCGATTGCTGTTGCAAACAGAGTTCAACAACCTATCTATAAAACAAACGGAACGACTATTATTTAAAACGAAGCAAACATACTATGAACATGGAGAGAGGGCCGGGAGACTACTCTGCCACCAACTCAAACAATCTGCTGCTCATAGTGCGATCCCTGAGATCCGTCTTGCACCGGATGCAACCTCCACGCACCCGCAGATTATAAACGACAAATTTAAGGCATACTACACTAAATTGTACACCTCGCAAAGTTCGGTGGATGTTACGGAGATTGACTCATTTTTAGATGAATTGGAACTGGTCACGGTTGATAAGGGGGATAAGGCTAATCTCAATGTCCCTATAAATGAAGCAGAAATACTGGAGGCAATTAGTTCTATGCAGAGCGGGAAGGCGCCCGGCCCCGACGGATTCCCCACAGAATTCTATAAGTCTTTTTCATCTAAATTGGCACCTTTCCTGTGTTTGCTGTTTAAAGAAATTGCCCAAGAAGGAACATTACCTCCCACTATGACCCAGGCGACGATAACAGTTCTACCTAAAAAAGGTAGAGACCCGCTGGACTGTGGATCCTACCGTCCCATCAGTCTTTTGTGCTGTGACTATAAGATTCTAACCAAAATCCTGTCGCGTCGTCTCGAGAGTGTTATACCTAAAGTCATTGATCCGGACCAAACGGGTTTCGTTCCCGGGAGACAATCATTTTACAACATGCGTAGACTGTTTGATGTAATCTACTCAACCCGCTCCACTACGGAACCAGAGGTCGTGCTCTCCCTAGACGCGGAGAAAGCCTTTGATCGCGTGGAGTGGGGCTACCTACTCAGAGTCCTAGAAAAAATGGAGTTCGGCCCGTCGTTTATCACATGGATAAAAATTGTATATGACTCTCCTGCAGCCTCGGTGCGCACAAATTCCCTTAGATCGGACTACTTCACGTTACACAGAGGGACCCGGCAGGGCTGCAGCCTCTCCCCATACCTATTCGATTTAGCTATTGAGCCGTTAGCGGTAGCCTTGAGAAAGCAAAACAACATAGCGGGCATCACAAGAGGTCACTTATCACATAAGGTATCCCTATACGCTGATGACCTCCTGCTTTATATATCCAATCCTTTAGCATCCATCCCGGAACTCATAAAGCTTTTACAGGGCTTTGGGAGACTGTCAGGCTACAAACTAAACTTCTCTAAAAGCCTACTTTTCCCTATAAACGATCTGGCAACATCCCTCGACTATAGTAACTTCCCCTTTAAATTGGAACGCCAATCCTTCACCTACTTAGGTATCAAAGTTACTCAGTCATTCAAAGATCTTTATGATTTCAATTTCAAATTACTATTGGAACGCACCAAACAAGATCTCCAAAGATGGTCGCTTCTCCCTATTACATTGGCTGGCCGAGTGAATACGGTTAAAATGACAGTACTACCGCGTTTCCTGTACCTATTTCAAATGATACCCATCTTACTTACCAAAGCTTGGTTTGGAAAACTGAACAGTCATATTACTACTTTTATCTGGGGCAACTCAGTTCCACGAATCAAAAGAGCTAGCCTGGAGATGCCTAAATGTGAGGGGGGAATGGGCTTGCCGAACTTTTTGTTCTATTATTGGTCGGCCAATATGTCCAAATTGAATTATTGGCTTTCCATGCATGAAACTGGCCAGGGACCAGCTTGGGTCTCAATGGAACTTAACCCTGATGTGTCGGTCCCATTGATTTCTGCCTTGAGCTGTCCCTTGCCTTTTGGCTTCGCCCTACAGGGTGTAAACCCGGTGGTTAAGCACACTATTAAAATATGGTTCCAATTCAGAAAGCATTTTGGCCTCAACAAGGCAGGCACGCTCCTTCCATTGGTTGGTAATCACCTGTTCCCCCCATCATTGAACGATGCGGCTTTTAAGATTTGGCATAGATCCGGCTTGGTTTATTTTGAAGACCTCTTCATTGAGGGTTCATTTGCCTCATTTGCGATGCTACAACAGGACAATGACATCCCGAAAACTCACTTCTTTAGATACCTACAGGTGCGCAGCTTTGCCCAAAAACACTTCCCGTTCCCCTCCTCACCGCCCAAAAACGCTATAAATACAATACTCGAACTCCATCCCTTAAGGAAAAAGAATATATCAAAGATCTATAATATAGTACAGGACATAAATCCTCTCTCCTTTGACACCACGAAATTGGCGTGGGAATCGGATCTGGATGTCACACTCTCAGAGGAGATCTGGTCTGATTGTTTGAAACGTATACACACTACCTCCTTATGTATAAGGCACAGCTTTATCCAATTTAAAGTCACACATAGACTTCATTATTCTAACGATAAGTTAGCCAAGATTTACCCTGATTTTGAGGCGGGATGTCCGAGATGTCAGCACAGACCAGCCACGCTGGGCCACATGTTTTGGTCGTGCAACTCATTGGTCAGGCTATGGGAGGGGATTTTTGAAGCGATTTCCTATATAGGTGGTGGAGAGGTGAATCCCTGCCCGGTGGTTGCCGTTTTTGGTGTGTCTCCGATCGGGGGACGGTTCACGGGTCTCCAAGCAAATGCTGTAGCATTCACTACACTGATGGCTCGCAGACTGATACTTAGACAATGGAAATCAAAGAAACCTCCCTCATTCCAACAATGGGTCAAAGAGGTACTCTCTATGTTACCCCTAGAGAAATTGAGGTATAATCGTAGCGGCTCCAAAGATAGATACATTAAAACCTGGACCCCTTTTGTAGAATTTGTTGAAAACATACCTTTCACTTAAATGCATACTCCTTTATACAATTGATGACGCCCAACAAAATCTGACCATATCAACCTCTGGCCGGAGGCCCACAAAACAGAGACGGCTGGATACAGAATATTTATTTTCTCATGTATTTTTTTATTCACCGATTTCAATAACAGAAATATCTACCTTGACTCAAAAAAAGTACAACATATTTTGACGAGAGTTAAACTGTTTGACCTGTCTGTCTGTCCGTTTGTTTGTCTGTCTTGTCTTTTTCCTTTTTGGTAAGATATATATACATATATATTTTTTTATTATTATTATTATTATTATTATTTTTTCTCATTTTTTGCAATGTCCTGTCATTTTTTTTTTTTTGTCTTATGACCTTGGGGGGAGGGTTGGGGATTGGGGGAACAAGTTGTCATATATACGACTATTTACTTGTATCTTGTGTGTAAAAATGAAAAATAAAAACAAAGTGTTCAAAAAAAAAAGAGTGTCAAGCAATTGTAGTGAAAATAGCAGCTCTACAAGCTCACAACGGGTCACAATGCGACCCGTTGTGAGCTTGTGTATCCGTTATTTTCACTGGAGAGTTCCAGCTGTGTATTAGCCTGTACGCACAGCTGTAAATTCCATGCGGGTAATGAATTTCATTCATACATACATACAGGCTGTGTGCACACACAGAACAAAATACGACATAATCAGCTCTAAACAATGTAGGCAACAAAGAGAATAATATGTTACTTGTTACATATTACTCCTTAAAATAAATGTATAAAAGTTATAATATTATATTTCTTATTACTTGGACTCAAGAATAAAATATTATATTACATATATTTTACATTACTCACTATGTAAAATGTAAAAAACTATGTAAAATTACTTTAGCTCGCCCACCCGCAAAAAAAAGAAAAAAGAGATGCAACACAAACTGTTTAGCCAGCTCCTTTTAGAACGGAATCCATTTTTTTGGGAATAATAATATGTGTCACCAATCAACCAAAAAGGCTATGAAATAAAGCAGCAATCTCAAAGAAATGTTTTCAAAAGGCATCCAACAAAACATGAGTATTATGTACTATTTTTCACATAGTAATATGGTATAATATTACTGTTTTGGCAGAGTGTAATACCTTACACTACTCGTTACTGGGTAAAATAATAACATTACAGTAATATATTAAAAGTAACTTGTTATTGCCCAACACTGCTGTACACTGTATGCAGTCAGTGACAAAAAGCTCTCCGCTCCGTTGACCACTAGATCCACATGCAGCGCACAGCCAAAATGTTTAAATGGTTTGATCGGTGGTTTAAATGGTTTGAAAGCCACATTACCTTCGACAGGGAGGGGAAGCAGGCAGATTCCTCTCCCTGATAAAGGTGATGACAGCTGGTTTCATGATGCTGGCCATAGAGAGATGCTTCCTCTGTTTGATTCCACTGTTGATAATGTTGTGAATGGAGGAGAGCTCTCCGGTGCCCCTACTTTGGGCATGTCATTAAAGGTGAAGTTAAAAAAAAAAAACAATCTACAAACATGTTTAAATATAAATGTCTTTCTCGATCAGGATGTGGTTTCTCTGGAACTTCACAGATTTCTAACTGTCATTCTGACAGGAAGCTGATATCATCAACATGTGTATGAGAGGAACAGTCTGTTATAATCCTGACATGTTCAGTTCAACCCTCTTTTTCCATCCTTGTCTGTAGCTACATTAACCTATTAAGACCTGAGGCCGATTCTACAAATATCTTTTTGTGAAAAACATTATACTTCTATATCTGTGGTGCTCATAATTTTATGTATTTGGCCGCCGACCCCCATCTCAAAATAATTTTGTTCCAGGGACCCCAGAAGCAAATATTTGAGTTAAAAATGTTTGCTTTAATGAAATGTGTATATATATATACAGTATATTCAAAGATTTGCGCCAATTGTCACGATTTTTCAAAAGTAGCATATTTACAAGCTCATAGCGGGTCACGAAATGACGAGCTATGAGCTTGTATATCTGCATTTTTTTAATAGCCAAAGTATAAAATATTAAGTTTAAACAGTTCCAAATAATACTTATATATATTGTAGTTTTTGAATGGCGCTAGGTTTAAAGTGGTTAAAATCTCTCGCCTAAAGGGCAGGACTATGTGGTTGTGGTGGGTGTTGCCTGTTGGCATTTTTCCAGAGTGTTTCCTGCCATGCCCTGCCTCTACGGTGAGAGTCTTACCGCTGGTTTCCACTGAGTGTTGACGTGAACTGATCATTGGCTGCAGCCACAGAGTTCTATAGAACCCAGAGGAATTCAGCCAAGAGATGGAGTGAGATAAGGTGCACAGACTGCACAACAACACATGCATGATGAATCAATCAAGTCTGTCAACCCAAGCAAAGAATCGGGTTTGAATAAACATGCATCTACAGTACTAGAATGTAGTGAAGTTTAATATGGTGCCATGTGAGAGGGCATGAACAGCCACAGTACAGCATAAGACAGTCAGTGAGTGTCTCTCTTCGTCGCCGTGGGCACTCGCTCTGCTAGCGGCCTCACTCGGGCCGCACAGGGCTCAAGTCCGCTTCTGGCGCTCTGCCGGCCTTTTGTTTTAAGTTTAGTTTTTAATGTGTTTAATCGACATTGAGTCTACAATGCATTATGCATGACATGACACGGATTTCCCTGAATGTTGAAAAGCAACGCTACCGCTGTACCCAGCGCTGACCTGTGATGCAAGGAGGTCGTGACCACAGATCGGTATGTGTGACCAGATGGTAGTGTGTTATACTCAAGTTTGATCTGGTCCCTACAGGCTGAGGCAGCATGAGGCTATGATCTGTTCTATCATTAGACATGACTTACTGTACTTCCTTACTTATCCCCATTACGCCGGCCGGTGCATAGGGCAGCTCTTTTAGCTCTTGCTCATTTGATTTTCCTATTTTGTCTCATCTGTTTATGAAAGTAGGTATAGCTGATATATTGCACTTTTACTTTAGCGCTATAGGTATACTCTTAGTTGCTTGTTTTAGAAGAGAATGCACTTAATACTTCTTGTGATTAGTAGTTTAGTTCCCTACCTATGTTGAATGCACTTATTGTAAGTCGCTTTGGATAAAAGCGTCTGCTAAATGACCGTAATGTAATGTAATGTAATGTAATGTAATGTAGGGCAGCAACAAAGTTTCTCCACTTCCATCTGTCTTTTCCATTTTACATGACAACACCTGGATACACTGCTCTGTGAGCTGGAAACCCCACAGGGAGACATTTGCAGTTTTGAATGAATGAATTTTATATTTTGGCAATGTCCATTGCATTAAACCAGTGGTTTACAAACTTTTTATGACGTTGTGGCCGTCGCGATTTTGACTTTCATTCAATTAAAATGTTTGGATAAAGACAAATGAAATCATACGTACGGTATTGCATACATACGATTGTAGTGGTTCTCAAAGTGAGGTCCAGGGACCCTCTGGGTTATTTTAGGGGGTTCCAGATGGACCCTTACAGGTCTGTAACTCTTGAGAGTGTACGAAATGGAACCAAATGGACCCTTACAGGTCTGTAACTCTGAGAGTGTACGAAATGGAACCAGATGGACCCTTACAGGTCTGTAACTCTGAGAGTGTACAAATGGAACCAAATGGACCCTTACAGGTCTGTAACTCTGAGAGTGTACAAATGGAACCAAATGGACCCTTACAGGTCTGCAACTCTGAGAGTGTACAAATGGAACCAAATGAACCCTTACAGGTCTGTAACTCTGAGAGTGTACAAATGGAACCAAATGGACCGTAAGGGTCCATTTGGTTCCATTTGTACACTCTCAGAGCTATGGTGGTCCTTCAAATTAAAAAGTTTGATAACTACTGACAATGTGATAAACCAGCTCCGGAAACAGTTCCAAATGTGATGGAACCGATTCCGGTTCCTCAATGTTGGATCCGATTCCTCCAGGTTCCGGATCCCAACCCTAGTTTGGATGTGCCTGAGGGCTTAATGGGGGACAGGACATAGAGAAGAGAAAGTGTTTGTTTTTCTTGCTGTTGGATTTCACAATGAGTTTCATTCTTACTTTTTACTTTTTCTATAACAGCAACACCTGTTTGCATTCTATGTAAGAACACAGGTCAGTATTATCTGTGAGCGGGGTGGATGGGTGGTTCATTTGGGCAGTGCTTCTCAAACTTTCCTTGCTTTGCTTTACCTTTGCCTTCTGTGTGTTATATTCGAATATATTCGAATATCTGCACATTTTTAAGACCAATATTTGAATATAATTTCTGAGGAAAGTTGACGTGCATGTCCTTTCAAACTCATGTAGAGAGGAACTACACACACAACCGTAATGCCTCTTCAGCAGCTCAGGAAACCTACTTCTGTAAAGCAGAACATTTTCTAAATGCTTGAGCTGTTGTCATGACATTGTCATCACAATCAATTAAAGAGGTGCTTTTATAACTTAGAGTGTGTGTTGCAAGGGGTCCAAGAGACAAAGTGGAAGGAGAGCAAGCAATACTAATATTGTGTCGATATTAGTCTGGAATCTCTGTGTGGAACCTGCATTTCCAAGGGGCAAACAAAGAAAAAAGCCTCTGGTGATAAACCTGCCCCATATGTGAATACTGGGCCCTGATCGTGACTGATATTATCCTTTTTAATGCATGAGGAGGCCATGGTTTTTCAATAGCTTTTTATTTTTTTTAAATACATTTTTGAAATGAAAATAAATACATATATAAAAAAAATACAGCCCCCTCACACATTACTATCAGTCACCAGACGTTATGATGACTTTCTAGGTCATAGTATGTGGATTGTGGACGGAGTTGGAGTCACAAAAAGTTGGGGAAAATAAATAAATGAATAGTGAAGAGAACATGACTGTGCTCGCTGCCCAGTGAGCCCAATAACAATCAATATGACAAAAGTGTAATCAGTAATATAATAAAATGGAATGCTTTGATTACTGTCTCCAACGTCTATGTAGACTCTACATAGACGTTGGAGACAAAGTAATCAAAGTTAATATGATTCTCTAACTGTACTCTACATTGTAGAGTACAGTTAGACAATCAGCATATTAACTTTCATAATAATTAGATGAACTAAAAGGTGATCATAGTCATAGCTACACTTTGTTTGTAGAGAAGAGAAGAAGAGAAGTGTCAGGGTGCAAGTCACAGAGGCAGGACAAGAGGCACACGCAGATTTTAGATTATTTATTAACATGAAAGCAGAAACACAAGGATCACTGGAAATCAACACTGGGTATTCCTATGAACTAACCATAAAGAATACAGAACACTATGACTACTATTTATAATCTGGCAAAGAACAAACAACACAGGAGTTTAAATGGATATTTCACTTTCAAACGTTTTGTTTTGGGTAATTTTAACGGCTACTTTTGTGAGCAGCCCAGACAGTTTTTAAGTTGCTTGATTCAGTATTTAGATATTTGATATTTGATCAGACACGCCCCCTTCCTATACAAACCCATTGTAACTTCGAACTCCATTTTAATCATGATAGATTCATTGAAAACACCTGTCCATAGTTCTGGTGACTGATATTGTCCTTCTAATGTGTGAGGGGGCCGTGTTTTTTCAATTACATTTTTAATTTATGTTTTATAATTAATAATTTTTAAAATAAACTAAAAACAATAAAATAAAATGAATGAAAAAACGAATCGAAAAAACATGGCCCCCTCACATATTAGGAGGGCAGTATGAGTCACCAGAACCAAGGATGTTTTTTTTTCCGATGAATCTAATCTATTTTTTTTTTAAAGTAATTTGATTGAATATTTTTTGATTGAATATTTTATTAGGCAGAAATGTAAAACAGCATAGTTACATTTAAAATACTTTGTCTAAAATGTCCGTTCAAAAAAGTCCTTGCGGTCTTGTTTCCATTGATTGAGGTCCTTGGTATTCAATTCATAGTCATATATAGTGGCACCAACAGTTCAAATATCAACACAGAAATACAAAAAGTCGAAAGTCTAAGCAAGAATAACACTACATGTTCAAACAATGGGGGGGGGTGCGATTAGCTTTTTTGAGACGATCATTGTGGTCATTACTATTAATGTTTGGACTAAAAAACATCCATAGATGTGTTCTGACCTGAATGGCATGATGATATAGACAGAAATAGACAGAAAAGGCAATTCTGCAATGTGGCATATCAGCATATTTCCTATATATTGTCTATTTAAGTGACTGGACTGACAAATGATTGAGACTATAACTGTTACTTGGTTGGATTAGATAAGTAGTATCTAATCCAAGTATTTTGGTATGAAAATATTTAAATGTAACCAAGTATAGGCCTATACTGGATCCATAACTCCATGTCTGGCATTTGTTACAAACTTAACCGCTTGAAAATTGGTTGAAAAGTCAGGGAGTTGATGATTTAATAGCGGAGAGGCCGTCTGCTTCAATTGACTATACAGCGGCCATTTTGGCATTTTTCATTGTAGAAACGGGGTGGCATTTCATTAACTTAATAGCAAAATGGCCACCGTGTGAATATGGTCTGTTGACATAAATGTATTAGAAGGCTCAGCTTCCACTCCTGCAGTGGCCAATGAGGTATCTACGTTTCTGTATCTATGGGGAGGAGAAGAGAAGAGAAGATACGTAGGTTGTATCACGGTTGAGTCAGAAGATTGTAATGTTCTCTTCTCTTTTCTCACACTGCTGCTGAACCAGAGGTGGGACGACCTTTACGACATTTTTTCCTGTCAAATCAAAAGACATACCTTATTATTTACATCAGTGGTTTTCAACCCTTTTCGTGCCAAGGACCCCTAAATTGATATGCATTTGTCCGCGGACCCCCATCTGAAAATGCTTTGTGCCAGGGACCCTCAGTAGCAAAGTTAAAAGAGTTTAAAAAAAGATCTCTTTCAAAAATATATATATTCAAAGATATGCACACATTTTCAAGATTTTTCAAAAATAGCAGATCTACAAGCTCATAGCGCGGCACTCAGTGCCGCGCTATGAGCTTGTACTGTATATCTGCTATTTTTCAATAGCCAAAGCTAAGTGGTTAAAATGATTGTGACACTATGTTAATTAATTTAGCTGGGGACCATGCTGGGGACCCAGTGCCCCGATGCATTTAATGTCCAAAGAAATTACAGTAGTCTTATGGTACGTTTAGCCACACTTCGCTCCGCTCAACGCTTGAACCACGAGGGGTCCGTGTGGCAGATGTGCTTAATGGTTGTTGAGAGATTGACAGAAATCTGACAGAAATTATAGGTGCTGAGTGGAAAGTAGCTAATGTTGATAATAAAGTTTTAATCTTGTAGGTGTACATTTAATCAAGATTGATAAATTATATGTGGTCTAATTTTTGACTAAAGTATTGTGTACAATATGCGCAGAACTGTCTGTGGAATAGACAGGACACACACACACACACACACACACACACACACACACACACACACACACACACACACACACACACACACACACACACACACACACACACACACACACACACACACACACACACACACACACACTCACCAGCAAGCGCCGCAAACGCTGCAAATTAGAATCAGCACAGCCACTGAAACTCCAACTGCTACTTTAACTCCTTTTGCAATTACTTTCTTGTCGTTTGCTTTGGAGAAACACATTAACAATGAGAGGAGAAGTTAAAATCTGCAGTTCTGATGTCATTGTCAGTTATACACCTGTTAGAGAGTAGCCCCCACTATTCGTCCGGAATGTCTTCGTTGCTGAGGGTGAGTTTTACTATTAAATTGCGGTGCTATAAATAGACAACCGATATACTGTAGCCAAATACAAATACTCTGTAAAAACCTTTATCACAATACAAATACAAAATACTGAGAAATGTATTTGAGATATTAATATATTAATTTGGGGTGCTATAAATAGACAACCGATATACTGTAGCCACGCATAACCAAATGTAACTCTATAATCAATAATAATCAGAGACTATTCATTAATATGAGTTGGTAGAGATGGGTGAAAATACATCAAAACACAGTATGATACAAATGACAAATACTTGGTTCAAAAATGTATCACAATACAAATACAATACAATACAAATACAAAACTATATTTGAGATTAGATTGCATATTTTGAAAATACATTTCATAAAAATGTATGCAGTGATTTATCAATTCATAGATTGACTGCCAAATGATTAAATGAATTGCCTAAGTCAGTATTTCTGACATGGGCCTACAGTATCACAGGACTAGCGCAACACCACTGAATACAATGCTATATCATTATATCATTAGGGGAGAACGGGGTAAGATGAGACACTTCTCACTTTCAAGTTGTCCTGGAAGCAAGGCAAAATGAGCTAGCAGTCAAATCTAATTATTATTATTTCAGGATGTAGCAATTGAAATTATGAGTAAGCATCTATGAAAAAGAGCCATAAAAATATGACTTAAAAAAAGAAAGGTCAGAATTGTCTAGAATAATACTTCAGGTAATTTCTT
Source organism: Gymnoscopelus microlampas (assembly GCF_963454915.1). Classification (NCBI taxonomy): domain Eukaryota; kingdom Metazoa; phylum Chordata; class Actinopteri; order Myctophiformes; family Myctophidae; genus Gymnoscopelus; species Gymnoscopelus microlampas. The sequence goes on from NC_139958.1 coordinate 7,486,349, forward strand.
TGCTAAATTATTCACATGGTGTTAAACATTGTCAAATCACCAACATATATATATATATATTTTTAGACCTGGGTAAATATGCTTTGATATAACAATTAAGCGCATTTTCATAGCGCTTTTCTAAGTAGCCTACTCACTTACTCAAAGTGCTTTTACAGTGGTTCATTCATTCATACATCACACACACACACACACACACACACACACACACACACACACACACACACACACACACACACACACGCACTAGGGCATTCACAAATAGTGATTTTTAGCATTCGAATTATTCGACCTATAAGTATTAGAATATTCGATTAATCGATTTGATTATAAAAATAAAAAAAAATTAAAAAGTTTTTTTTTTTTTTCAATGGCATTGATAACTCGACTCAAGGAATGCCAGTTGACGTCACACCAGAGCTCACAGCTGCGTGTCTGCTGTAGAAAAGCCACTAAAAAAATAAATCTAAAAAAAAAATAGAATAATCGAATAGTCGGTTTGATAGTCGAATATTCGAATATTAGATTATTCTGTTAATGCCCTAACAACACACACACACACACACGCACGCACACGCACACACACACCGGTGGCGGAGGAAACAGTGCAAGGCACCAACCTGCTCATCGGGAGCATTTAGGGCTTCAGTGTTGAAGTGCTCAAGGACACTTCGACACTAACTATGGGTCTGGCAAGTATCAAAAGTCTCCACTAACTACTAAGTTATTTAATAATTCCTCCTTCACACTACAACATGAATTAGCAATGACAAAAGCACATCACACCCCCCTCTATCCTGACTATATGGTCCAGCCCAATCATACTGAAACACATAACAGGTAATTGTTAAGCATTCAATCGAAACAATAAAACTTCACATTGCACTTCTCAAACATATTGCACCTACTCTCTATTCATAGTAGCCACATGTTCTGTGTGTTGTCACTGATGTTGTATCCTAATTACTTACCGGAAGGACGAGGAGGAGGAGGAGGACGTTTAGGACGAGGAGGAGGAGGACGTTTACGAAGAGGTTGAAAATGAGGAGGAGGAGGAGTTGGGGGCTTGGAGTTGGGAGGAGGAGTTGGGGGCTTGGAGTTGGGAGGAGGAGTTGGGGGCTTGGGTCTCCAACCTAGAAGTACGTTGAAAAGTATTTTCATACAAATGACAATTAATCGGTCAAAAATGTATCACAATAAAAATACAAAATATCTGATAAATGTATTTGAGATTAGATTGCGTATTTTGAAAGTACATTTTTATAAAAATTGATGCAGTGATTTGTCAATTCATATTATTGACTGCAAATTATTAAATTAATTGCCTATGTCAGAATTTCTGACATAGGCCTACAGTATCACAGGAGCAGAGCAACACCACTGAATACAATGCTATATCATTAGGGGAGAACGGGGTAAGATGAGCCACTTCTCACTTTCAAGTTGTCCTGGAAGCAAGGCAAAATGAGATAGCAGTCAAATCTAGTTATTATTATTTCAGGATGTAGCAATTGAAATTATGAGTAAGCATCCATGAAAAAGAGCCATAGAAATATGACTTAAAAAAAGAAAAGTCATTCAGCATAATTTGAGTAGCAAAGAAATGATAACAAATATGAATAATGATTCATATTAGGACAATTGGCTCACTTTGACCCAGAGCATTTGGTTAATTTTGCCCCACAGCCACCATTTTAGACAGAATTGGCTAGAATATTACTTCAGGTAATGTATTTGCTGAATTATTCACACAAGCTTATAGCGCGGCACCGAGTGCCGCGCTATGAGCTTGTAGATCTGGTCCCTGGAACAACATATTTTGAGCTGGGGGTACGCGGCCAAATACATATTATTTTGGGGGTTCTTCACATGAAAAAGTTTGAGAACTTTTTGTTACTTTTTTTACTTTACACCCCTGGTAAGGGCGCCCTGCATGTCCCGTTGTGCAGCGTAGCGTTCGGGTTGGAGCAGGATACACAGTCGTCGTAGTCGGGCCCGTTGCACAGGGCGCAGTCACTGTGACAGCCGCCTTCTCCTATATATGTGATTATAGGAGGATGGTGTTAAACATTGTCAAATCACCAACATGTATATATATATATTTTTTTAGACCTGGGTAAATATGCTTTGATATAGCAGTCATTATACCTGACGTGTAGAAATATTACTTTGACCAGAACATTTAAGAAAGGAAAAGGTCACATGACAACACAGTTTTCTATTTATTTTAGCCCATAAGACTTGAGGCCGATTCTACAAATGCCTTCTAAATCAGTAGGTCGCACACTTTCAAGATTTATCACAATACAAATACAAAATACCTGTCTGAGAAACGTAATAGATTGCGTATTTTGAAAATGCATTTAATAAAACATGATGCAATGATTAGTCAATTCATAGATTGACTGCCAAATATTAAATTAATTGCCTACTGTATGTCAGAATTTCTAAGAATAAATGGATCATGCAAGCAGAGTGTTTTTCATGGTGTTTGGAGCAGGCAGACAAAATGTTTACCACTGTGTGGTAAACTGTTATCGCCCCCCCAAAAAATGCATTTTATTTTTTTTTAAAAACCTTTTAAAATAGTTCAAATAGCCGGTCTACAAGCTCACAACATGTCGCTGTAGATTGGCTAGTTCAAAATAGTAAAATATGGCTTATAAGTTTAGGGATAAGGGGTATGGAGGCGCGCAAGAAGGGCCCTACATGCACAATCCTACACAGAGCTACCTCTACGCCTGTACTTCACAGCCAGCAAAACTGCTCTGCCAGCTTAATAATAATTATACTAATAGGCTAATAAGGAGAAGAAGAGGAGGAAGAAAAGTGCAGCAGCTTGATATAAGGTGCCAACTGACAGTGAGTACGTGGGTGGCCCTTACATATGACCCTGATTTTTAACTTGTATACTGGTATAAAGCAGTAGGCAGCATAATCAAAAATGAATCTGTACCAATGGACCAGCACCAGCCAGCTGTGTATGGACTGGACTGTCAAGAAAAACAGCTTTTCTGACCAAGAACTTAATTAATACGTTGATTTATCTTACCTTCTACATGGAGAGCTAGCAGGTAGATGATAAAGGTGATGACAGCTGGTTTCATGATGCTGGCCATAGAGAGATGACTTGTTGTTACCAGTGCCGAGCCTATAATGTTGTGAATGGAGGAAATCACTCCTTTTCATGGTGGAAGGTGGAGCTTCTTCATAGACGTGTGTAGAGAACACCCAGCCACTCACCAACACTGCTGTAGTCTAAATAAAATCAATCCTCCATTGCTCTTTTGGGAGAACTTAAGATTTCCTGGAGAGTCAGAATCGATCATATTTGAACAATCTTGTTCATGAAATAACTATCTTTAGTGTATGCTTCAGAAGGGGTTTGTGATCTCAGTCTGTGCCTGTGATTACTCTGTATTACAGTATTACAGGAGCACTTTACATTACATTACAGTCATTTAGCAGACGCTTTTATCCAAAGCGACTTACAATAAGTGCATTCAACATAGGTAGGGAGCGAAACTACTAATCACCAGAAGTATTGTCTTAAGTGCATTCTCTTCTAAAATGGAGTAGAGCCACACCACTGAATACAATGCCTACTGTATATCATTACAATAAATGTTGTTTTTATATCTTGAAGAGAAACAAATGTATAAAATGTTGCATTGAAAGTAATATTGACATTGATTTAATTCATCGCTGTATGGTTAGGGAGCCCGCCTAGGACTCCGGCCTAGGACTCAGAATACTGCAATATATATTCATATTGGGTCATGATAACCTCTTATGACACAGGAGATGTCCACAGGACTGCTCACTCAGAAGTGAGCAGTCCCTAAAAACTAATTTTACTATGATGTACTATGATTTTGACAAAAGGGTTATTATTGAGAATTATTGTTGATTTAATTCATTTTTATCCTTTTTATACTTTGAGACTATGAGTCAGTCGTTCCTTAATATTACTTTTTTTGATCCTGAAGAAATAATCAAGAATATGATTCTATTATTTTGGTTTATTTTATTGTTTTATGACCATACTGTACTATTGCTATACTACTATACTATTACTGTATGTCTAATCATATGTTTGAATTGTACTCGGCTTGAGAGAATGTTTGGGGCTTTTTGTGCAGCAGTGACAGTTGGGCAAGGAGGAAAACAGAAGTTGGTTAAATGACGAAATCTAGCAGGAAAGGCTGTACTTTGGGCTGGTGAAAGCAGATACCACACACACAGGTCAAAGGGCCAACACTGAAAAGTTCATGTGTCATACATCAGTGGTTCTCAACCTTTTCAGGCCGTGACCCCCAAAAAGAATCATATTTGAACTGGGGAACCCCCGACATAATCATATTTTAACTGGGGACCCCCTACCCAGACAGAATTGTAGGAGTTGAGGCATTACATTTAGTCTGACATGAAAATAGCTGATCTACAAGTTGCGAGGCGTTGTGAGCTTGTAGATCGGCTATTTTCACAATGTTTGCCTCTGTTTCTGGTCTTTTTTCATTTCTTTACTCTTTTTTTTTGGGAACTCTTAAAAAAAAAAATCACTGTCATCTGGGGACCCCCTCAAACTCATGTGGCGACCCCCCTGGGGGTCCCGACCCACAGGTTGAGAACCACTGCAATACATTACCATTCACAGCTAAATGGACACATGAAAATGAAAAGTACCTCTATAATAAAAACGCCTAAAAGCAACGACCGCTAACAAAGTATGGGTGCAGCAGATGCAATAATAATAAACATAGACAAAACAGAGCCAGTGCAAAATGTCAGATATACAAATAAAAAAATAATACAAATAGAAATAAAGATACAGAAGAATCACAGGAATGGCTTGACATCAAACTCCTCATTGAGCCCACAAGGAGACATAGTATTGAGTGTGCATATTATAAAAGGATTCTCGTTGGAGGAGTAAACGGTAACGAGGGGGGGTCTGTCGACTTTTTCTATCCCCCAAATAACGGAGAGAAGTAATGCTGTGTTTTTTAAATGTGCTGCAACTGGGTTGCACTCATCACCACATCTGATATTACTTCTATGTTCACTAACACAAGTGCGAAGGCCTCTGCTAGTCTTGCCTATGTAAGCAAGCCCACACGGGCATTTGATGATGAGATGAACCACAGACGTGGTGGAGCATGTGATCGCTCGCCGTATAGTTACTTCTTTACCACTGTGTGGATGTGTTATAGTGACTTCTTTACCACTGTGTGGATGTGTAAAATATTAACATTTAGTGGTATATAGAGCAGCAAATTAATAACATAATCGTTCACTTTGTGATACAAGCATGAAATTTGGCACAAATACTTTGTAAGGGCCACTCTGGTGGAAAAGGGCGCTGGCCTTTCTCAAGACCTTAGAGGAGCAGATACTGATATAATTTTTCAGGTTATGATACAAGGACGAAATTTGGCAAAAAATACTCTGTAAGGTCCACTCGTGTGAAAAAGGGCACTGGCCACTCAATTCAATTCAATTCAATTTTATTAAAGTGTCAAATCACAACAAGTTGTCTCAAGACACTTTACATGTAGAGAAGAGACCCAACATCCCACCCTGAGCAAGCAATTTTGCGACAGTGGCAACGAAAAACTCCCTCTTAATTCAACAGGAAGAAACGTCAGGCAGACCCTAGGCTCTAGGGCGGGGGCCTTCTGCCTCGACCGTGTTGGGGGAAAGAAGAGAGAGAGAAAGGGAGAGACAGAGGAGAGACAGAAAGAGATACAGTGCAAGCAGTAACAATAACAATAATAGCAAATATAATAGTGTAAGATACTAGCATATGATAGTATAATATAGTACAGCAATAGTGTGTATGCAGTATATAATGGAATAATATAAAAATGTTTAAGATAATATAATATGCGGTATAGTGTAGTGTAGTAGAAGTCCACGGTCGTGTCCAGGTCGTGCTCCATGGAGAGAGGCCCGGTCCGGTCCGCAGTCACAGTCTTGAGCCGCAGCTGGGGGTCCGTAGTAACAGTCCATAGACTCCATGGAGAGGCCCAGGCCCGGTCCGCAGTCACAGTCTTGAGCCGCAGCTGGGGGTCCATAGTAATAGTCCATGGACCTGCGACGTGGGTGGTAGAAGAAACTCCGGGGAACGAGTCCCGGTTGTAGAATTAGTGGCAGGCCTTACTAGAGCGTGAATCCGTACAGGGTTAATTACGATTGTACCAATGGGACACAAACCCACACAACCAAAGGGAGGACGGGAAGAGAGAGGACGAGGGGAGAGAGGAGAAAGGGGAAGGTGGGGGAGAGAGGATGACTATAGGGGGACTGAGTCTATACACTTCGGCTATAGGCTTTATCATAGAGAAAGGTTTTTAGTCTAGTTTTAAATATACAGAGTGTGTCTGCTTTACGGACTGAGACTGGGAGAAGGTTCCACAGCTGAGGTGCTTGAAACTTAAATGCTCTACCTCCTGTTCTAGTTTTTTGGGGGTTTACTGGAACCGTAAGCATTTTTTCATACTGTGGACGCAGTGGTGTTCTGGCTGGTTTACGGGGCTCGATGAGTTCTTTGAGATATACTGGTGCCTGTCCATTGAGAGCCTTGTATGTGAGGAGGAGAACTTTAAACTCTATTCTGTATTTAACCGGGAGCCAGTGCAAAGAGGCCAATGAAGGAGTGATATGATCTCTTCTTCTGGTTCCTGTCAGTATGCGCGCAGCGGCATTCTGGACAAGCTGCAGGCTATTTAGGGACTTACTTGGGCAGCCTGATAGTAAGGCGTTGCAATAGTCCAGCCTAGAAGTAACAAATGCGTGGACAAGTTTTTCTGCATCATTTTGGGACAGAATGTGCCTAACTTTTGCAATATTACGCAGGTGAAAAAAGGCATTTCTTGAAATTTGTTTTATGTGGGACTGAAAGGACATGTCTTGGTCAAACGTGACTCCCAGATTCTTTACAGTGGCCCTGGAGGTCAAGGTAATACCATCTAGGGTAAAATTCTCATCGATTAATTTATCTCTGAGGTGCTTAGGGCCGAGTACAATAACTTCAGTTTTGTCCGAGTTGAGGAGTAGGTAATTACGGGTCATCCAACTCTTGATGTCTATAAGACATGCTTGAAGTTTAGCCAGTTGATCTGTTTCATCTGGCTTCATTGATAGATATAATTGTGTATCATCTGCATAGCAATGGAAATTTATAGAGTGTTTCCTAATTATCTCACCTAAGGGAAGCATATATAGAGTGAATAGTATTGGTCCAAGTACAGAGCCTTGTGGGACTCCGTATTTAACCTTTTCGCGTAGTGAAGGTGTATCGTTAACGTTTACAAATTGAAATCTGTCAGACAGATAGGACTCAAACCAGTTCAATGCAGCACCCTTAATGCCAACCAGATGCTCAAGTCTCTGCAACAAAATATGGTGATCAATAGTATCAAATGCAGCACTGAGGTCCAACAGAACCAGTACAGAGAGAAGGTTATTATCGGATGCAATCAGGAGGTCATTTGTGACCTTCACCAATGCCGTCTCAGTGCTATGGTGTGCTCTGAATCCTGACTGAAAAGCTTCAAATAGCTTGTTGTTATGTAAAAAATCACATAACTGCTTGGCGACTGCTTTCTCAAGGATTTTAGAGAGAAATGGGAGGTTCGATATAGGTCTATAGTTAGCCAAAATGCCTGAGTCGAGAGTAGGCTTCTTGAGGAGGGGTTTGATGACAGCTACCTTAAAGGACTGTGGTACGTAGCCCGTCACCAGAGACATATTGATCATATCGAGTAGGGGTGCACCAACCGGGGTCAGGGCCTCTTTAAGCAATTTAGTTGGGACTGGATCCAAGAGACAGGTCGTTGGTTTGGAAGATGTGATCATTAAAGTGAATTCGGAGAGCTCGACCGGGGAGAAACTGTCCAAATATACACTGTGTCGTACAGTCACTTCTGAGGATATTACGTCGGAGGGCGGTCCGGTAGGGGCTGAGAGTAGTAGGTTATCAATACTATCTCTGATAGTATTGATTTTACCATTGAAAAAATTCATGAAATCATTGCTGTTAAGGGATATAGGAATACGCGGATCAGTAGAGTCATGACTTTTTGTCAATTTGGCTAGAGTGTCAAAAAGGAACCTATGGTTGTTTTTGTTTTCCTCTATTAGAGAGGAATAATAGGTGGCTCTGGCATTGCAGAGAGCCTTCCTATATATTTTAAGGCTGTTCTGCCAGGCTATACAGGATTCTTTCTGTTTGGTTGAACGCCATATCCTTTCAAGCTTACGTGACGTTCGCTTGAGATTTTTAGTTCCAGAGTTATACCATGGGGCTAGCCTCTGTTGCTTTATTACCCTCTTTCTTAAAGGAGCAACAGAGTCAAGCGTTGTCTGAAGGGAGCCTGTGACATTATCAACAAAGTGGTCGACCTGAGAGGGGCTATAGGTATAAAGATCTTCAATTGTATTGGAATATACTGAGTTGATGGCTGATGGTATTGCTTCCTTAAATTTGCCCACAGCACTATCAGATATATTTCTACCAAATACATTTTTGTCCAATGGTGAGTAATCAATTAATGTAAAATCAAAAGTTATTAAATAGTGGTCGGAGAGGTTCTCATTATATGGGAAGACTATGAGATGTTCAATTTCAATACCATAGACCAAAACAAGGTCGAGGGTATGGTTGAACTTGTGAGTAGGTTTATCTACACACTGAGAGAAACCAATTGACTCAATTAATGTAATAAACGCTTTACTGAGGCTATCGGTTGCAACATCCACGTGGATATTCATATCGGCAGCCAGAATGATTCTGTCAGAGTCTAGGACTAGGCGTGATAGAAACTCTGAGAATTCAGATAGAAATTCAGTGTAGGCCCCAGGAGGGCGGTACACTGTAACAAACAATAGAGGCTGTAATGATTTCCAGCTTGGGTGCGAAAGAGTGAGAACCAGACTTTCAAACGTTTTGTAAGTCAGCCTGGGTCTGGGGCTGATTATTAAGCTTGAGTTGAATATGGCTGCAACGCCACCTCCAATCTGGCCGGTGTCTCGGGGAATATGAGCATTTATGTGACTTGGTGGGGTGGCTGTATTTAGGGGGACGTATTCTTGCTCACCCAGCCATGTTTCAGTAAGACAAAGTAGATCAAGATGGTTGTCTGATACGATTTCATTTACCAATACACCTTTATAGCGTAGGGATCTAATGTTCAGGAGTCCACATTTAATTATTTTATTTTGATCTGTGCCAAGTTTTTATGCACAACTCCTCGAGCCCTTGGTTTCACATGCCTAGGGGGTCGAGTAGTTTCAATTGTTCTGATTTGTAGGGTAGGTGGCTGCTCTCAAAAGACATGGCCACATTTTTCAAGATAGCTTCCAGGAGTTGTACCAATATTGTCCTATTTCAGCTTACATACACACATAGTACAGTTTAGTGTAGTTTTTGTCATGACTATTATAGTCTGTGAGCCAGGACAAAAAATGTGGGCCATGGGTACCATCTGGGGGGAATAATTCTCATAGTGATTTTTGGGAACACCCCTAGTGCTAGAAAATATGTGATAGGATTGCTGCGGTGGTAGCTTTCTGTGTTTTCACTCCATCCATTCATAACCCCATGCCAAAACACACTTCTAAAGATTATAGAGAGAACCGAATGAGGCATTCCACTTCAAACTGATTGTTTTATGTTATTATTGACCCTCTCTCTTTGGAAAATGTTGTGCGTGGCTCAGACAACATGTTTTTCAGAGAAGTTGTTAAAATTAGCAACTCTAGAAATATATATATATATTGACTATACACAGTGGTGGAAAAAAGTACTCAAATGTTTTACTTAAGTTAAAGTATCAATACTGCAATGTAGAAGTACTCCGTCACAAGTAAAAGTCCAGAATTCAAAATGTACGTGAGTAAAAGTAGAAAAGTATTGGCATCAAAATATACTTAAAGTACCAAAAGTAAAAGTACTAAGATATTTGAAAATAGCAGATCTACAAGCTCACAACGCGTCGCGATGCGACGCGTTGTGAGCTTGTAGATCGGCTATTTTCAAATAGCCTATGTATGAAATAGTAACTAGTAACTAGTAACTAAAGTTTTCAAATAATTTTAGTGGTGTAAAAGTACAATATTTGCCTCTGAGATGTAGTGGAGTAGGAGTAAAAGTATTGGAAATTGGAAATACTCAATTAAAGTACAAATAACTCAACACTTTACTTAGATACAGTGCTTAAGTAAATGTACTTAGTTACTTTTCTCAGTCACTACAGGCCGGTTGCTCTCACGCCGGTGATCATGAAGTGTTTTGAGAGACTGGTGCTGGCCAATTAACATCAAGACCTGCATCCCCCAACCCACGATCAACATCAGTTTGCCTACAAGGCCAACAGATCAACTGATGACGCTGTGGCACTAGTGCTACACACGGCTCTCTCTCATCCGGAGAATTTCGGGGAGAAAGCCTAATATCTACGTGAGAATGTTGATTGTTGATTTTAGCTCTGCATTTAACTGCATCAACCCCAGTATATTGGTCATTAAACTACAGATGCTCGGTATAGAACCGCATCTCTGTCTGTGGATAAAGGATTTCCTGACTAACAGGCCCCAAAAGGTCAGGCTAGGCCAGCACACATCCTCCACTATCACATCGAACACAGGCGTTCCCTCAAGGATGTGTTCTCAGCCCAATCCTTTACTCTCTTTTTTTACCAGTGACTGTACTGCCCACCATCATTCTAACACTCTGGTCGAGTTCGCAGATGACACGGCCATAGTGGGTCTGAGAACAAATAATGACAAGGTGGCATACAGGGAGGAGGTCAGTGCACTGACTGTCTGGTGCAAGGACAATGATCTGAGCTTGAATACAAAAAAAAACTAAGGAGATAATCATGGATTGCAGGAGGGAAAAACCCAGTCACAGTTGTCTTAGCATCGGGGGGGGGGGGGTTGAGAGGGTCTCCAGTTTTAAATTCCTCGGCGTGCACATTTCGGAGGACTTAGTTGACCTGGAGCCTCAACACCTCAAATCTGGTCAAAAAGGCCCAGAAACGCCTCTTCTTTCTGAGGAAACTGAAGCGCAGTGGACTTCCACAAAACCTGCTTATCAACTTTTACCGTTCCACCATCGAGAGTATCCTGACTTATGCCTGCACAGTCTGGTATTCCAGCTGCACTGATGCAGAGAGGAAGGATCTGCAGCGGGTGACTAAAACGGCGCAATGGATTATTGGTTCTCCGCTTCCACGCCTGAGTGACATTCACTCAAACCGTCTCCAAAACAGGGCCTTGAAGATCTTCAGGGACCCCTCACATCCTGGACACCACCTGCTTCAGACCCTCCCCTCGGGCATGACAAAGAAACATCTTATCATCTTATCTTATCTTTTCACCACTGACTATACATTACTCAAGGTGTGTTTCTGTTTTCATGAAAGATGTTGAGGCAAGTCCACACCAACGCAACTAGTCGCAACTTGCAACCAGTTGCAAAACATTTCAGCGGTCTGGACTGACCGGTAGCAGGCCTGTTTCTTTGGGGAAATGGTTTCAAGTTGTTGCAAGTATTGCAGTTGCACAATTGTGTTGCGAATCATTGGAGTGGACCGGCTTACACAAAGGTTTCCCCAGTAAATAACCTAAAGATTTAATACCATGTATAGCCTACATGATTCTAAGGACATTATGAATAAAAAAAAATCAATAAACAACATTTTGCGTGTGTAATGCATGGGATAACCTTTTACTTTACCATCATTACATACATGAATATCACCTTTGCAGCAGGTGCTTTTTCCACCTCTATGGCTGGCAAAATTGCTAACTCATTCATTCATTCAGTGTAAACTTGTCTGACCTACAGTATGCACACCGTTTAACAAAGAGAGAGGGTCAATAATGACATAAAACAATCAGTTTGAAGTGGAATTGCCTTCATTATAGGAAATTTAATGAGTGAATTTTTACGTAAATAACGAATGATGTAGTTTTTTTGTAACACAATGCAAGGGTTAAATGAACTGGGGCTGGAACCTGCTGCATAATCGATTCTTAATATTTACTCAAGAATGAATGAATGAGTTAGCAATTTTGCCAGCCATAGAGGTGAAAAAAAGCAACTGCTGCAAAGGTGATATTCATGTTTATTACACGGCTTGGTTGAATGCTCGATTCTGATTGGTCAGTCATCGGTCATTATTTCTGGATAATGACCGATGAGCTCTATAACGGACCGCTGTGTAATCAGAGACTCAGAACACCTGCTCATGTCAGCCTGTGCTGCTTGGTTATATGCTTTATCCAACATGACAGCCATGTAAACAAACAAACAATGTCATTTACAACTAAACGTTGCTCTCAAGAATGTTTTTGAAAACATTTGAAGTGAGAAATAGACGATGCAATAACCGAGAAGTCATTCTATTTGATCCACTGCGCTTCCTTGTTTATCGTGGCACAACAACGGGGGAATACCAAAACGCTCGCCCCAAAACACAGTCGCCCCGGGGCAAATCCGGCGGTATTACAGGCAAATCGGCAGTAAATAGAATGGGGGCCGAGTGTGTTTTGGGGCGAGTTTTTTTCCATTTCGTCATTTGTTTTTGCGAGGCGAACTTGTCCGCCCAGCCCAATACTTATGGAATACTTTCATTGCCGTAAGCAAGGAAATACTTCGTTTTGTTGTTACTTTTGGGTAAATGTATTTATGTATTTATTAAGTAGCCGTGTAATAAGCGGGATAATGCATGGGGAGGTAGTCATTATTGAAATTTAAAGCCCTTCAGGGCGATTAACCACCTCGGCTGCGCCTCGGTGGTTAATCGCCCTGTCGGGCTTTAAATTTCAATAATGACTACCTCCCCATGCATTATCCCTTGCACAGTATGTAATGTTAACCCATTCAATCCGGGAAAGCATCAGTGTCATTTTAGACTTTAGCGTTGTTGGTGCTTATCAGTGTTTAGCTTATCAGTGTCACAAATGCTGTCTAACAGCCCCGATCAATTAGCTAGTAATAGTAGATGTAGTTAGATAGCCGACCGTGCCTGAGTTGACAGGGTGTGCCAGTGTGGGAGAGCCGATCGAGCCAAGGGTAAGCGGGGCTATTCATGACTTGTTCATGTATACTTGCCCGGAAGGTGTACAGATGACACAGGACTTAAAAGGCACTGGATGAAGGATCGGGCTAGGTGTAGGTCTCTTGAACCTAGTTGTATCCCATACCTGAATGTGCTGTATCACTTTGATTAAGTTGGTAAAAGGATAGCCCCTAGGCGTTAATCAGAAATCAAGGTGAAGGTGGTGGTATAGAAGCTACTTTGATCTACTTCTATGTTGGATTTTTTTAGAGGCCAGTGCCTTTTTCCGTAAGAGTGGCCCTTACAGAGTATGTGTGCTACACTAAATGGAACAGAGCCTTCATTAGAAGCATTGGTAAGACCTGTGAAGGAAGTAAGGAGGGGGCCCAATTTCTTTCCAATATGGCTGATGTGCATAGAGCCTATTGGAACACTTGTAGTTACCAGGAGGAATGTCTGATAGGAAAGAAGAATTAGTGGGTGGTGTAATAAGAGTGAACAAGTTGGTCCCTTAGATTGGGAGGGCGTCTGAACACCAGCCTGGGGGGGCTCCTTGAAAACATGTTTTAATCTGAGATCCGTGTTAATGATATGCCAATGTTTGTGCAAAATGTTACAGAAATCAAATTCTCTTGCTCTTGTTAATTGTATAAAATATAAAAAATATATAAGCAGTTCAAAATCTATTTAAATGTAAAGCCCTTTGTAAAGTAGAGATATGGTAGCTAGACATACATAGGAAGATTGGAAGGTAGCCCAAACTGTCATTTTAAATGAGGTATTCCAATAAAAAAAGGTACTGTACTGTAGTTCTCAAAGCCCTGGGCTCAAGGCTCAGAAGGTCCCTATCAGCTCTCTGAAAAACAAAAAACTAAACTGCATTCAATTTGTACCCCCCTTTGTAGGATTGCTCACACTGTTGCACTAATGTACAAACATATTGTATATAGAAGTTTATTTGTGTATATACCTTACTGCATATTCTATAAATACAGATACTAAATTATTCCTGCCCATATTATGCATATTTTCCTTTGCCGCTAAACCTTATTTTAGTGTCTTATTATATTACATCCAGTATTATCACTATCATCTTGTTGTTAAATTGTATCGTTGTTAGCACAGTCTTACGGAACACGCTACACCAACATTTTGCTGCTTGTACCCGTATGAGTGACATATCTTGAATCTTGCCATTATGACATGATTCACACATACCGTAATCATTGGTAAGACCTGTGAAGGAAGTAAGGAGGGGGCCCAATTTCTTTCCAATATGGCTGCTGTGCATAGAGCCTATTGGAACACTTGTAGTTACCAGGAGGAATGTCTGATAGGAAAGAAGAATTAGTGGGTGGTGTAATAAGAGTGAACAAGTTGGTCCCTTAGATTGGGAGGGCGCCTGAACACCAGCCTGGGGGGGCTCCTTGAAAACATGTTTTAATCTGAGATCCGTGTTAATGATATGCCAATGTTTGTGCAAAATGTTACAGAAATATCAAATTCTCTTGCTCTTGTTAAGAGCCTTCCAATCAGTCAGCTATTCTCCCTTTTGTATCACCAGATATTGTGTGTGTGTGTGTGTGTGTGTGTGTGTGTGTGTGTGTGTGTGTGTGTGTGTGTGTGTGTGTGTGTGTGTGTGTGTGTGTGTGTGTGTGTGTGTGTGTGTGTGTGTGAGATAAGGACTTATCTAAACATTTTACACCGTCAGTGAGAATGTACAAACATTCCTGTGTCAAACCTTCCATGTTTCAACTCTGTACTGAAAATCCTGAAATCTTTGCACATCTCTCTGATAATACACCGGATGTTGTTGTTGTCAATGAAGGAAACAGATCAGTTTCCATTCTTGAAATGGCCTGCACCTTTGATTCTAGCTTAGAGGAAGCTTTTATGACCAAAGTCATTAAATACCAGCCTCTCCTCCATACCATCACAGAGCTAGGTTATAGGTGCAATCTATTTGTGTTTATCTTTGGCAGCCTAGGACAACATACGTTGGATGTAAGAGGCTTCCAACAACTTGGGATGCCAAAAAAAGCCTAAACGGCTTGCAAAATTCTGTGGAATCTCTTCTACTATCGGTAGCCGCCAAATATGGCGAAGACGCTGTTATTTGTACCCCTAAAGCGTGTGGGAGTATCTGTCCATGATTTGCTTACTGTACATTTTTTACAGCACCTTCTAATATTTGTGTCCTTGTATTGTATCTCTTATGTGGACATAAATAAACTATTAAATATGTGTGAGTGTGTGTCTGTGAGTGTGTGTGTGCGCGTGCGTGTGTGTTAGTGAGAAGAAGGCAACATATTCTAAATGCTGTGCAATTCTAGCAGTGGCTAGTCCATCCGTTAAATGGTAAATAGCGACACCTGCTGGTATGATGTGGCATGAAAAGGAACACATAATTTAAATGAACATTCAGGATTGTGGGACTGTGCAGTGATGCACATTAACAGTGCATTTACTCAAGTACTGTACTTAAGTACAATTTTGAGGAATTTACTTTACTTTCTGTACTTTTACTTCTACTCCACTACATCTCAGAGGCAAATATTGTACTTTTACTCCACTACAATTATTTGAAAACTTTAGTTACTAGTTACTTTGCAGACATAAATTATTATATTATAAAACACACATTAACCACTTTTTTATACATAGGCTATTTGAAAATAGCCGATCTACAAGCTCACAACGCGTCGCATCGCAACCTTGTAGATCTGCTATTTTCAAACATTTTTAGTACTTTTACTTTTGGTACTTTAAGCATATTTTGATGCCAATTCTTTTGTACTTTTACATTTTGAATACAGGCCTTTTACCTGTAAGGGCACGGTCACACCGCACTTTTATTTTACCTCTGGGGCGGAATCTGCCAATGCTTTGTCAATGCAAATGCGTGGATTCATGGTCTTGCGGATTTTTTCCAAGAATCCACGCATTTGCATTGACAAAGCATTGTCAGATTCCGCCCCAGAGGTAAAATAAAAGTGCGGTGGGAGCACGCCCTGAGGGCGCGCTCCCACCGCACTTTTATTTTACCTCTGGGGCAGAATCTGCCAATGCTTTGTCAATGCAAATGCGTGGATTCACGCAAGAGCAGATTTTTCCGCTTGTCGCGCAGACCTTGCGTTTATCCGCTCTACACGAAGAAGCATAAATCTGCTGGAGGCAGGAGCTGATTTTCCCCCTCTGTCCAATCGGGTGAGTCGAAGGCGGACCGTCCCAAGACTCAGAAAGCAACATGGTGCTCTCAGTGGACCAACTGGTTGTAGCTGTTGCATCTCACCCAGTACTTTATGATTTGTGCACTTGGGGTTCGTACATCTACATACACATTCAGATTTAAAATATAAAGTGCTTACCCTACGGCCACGGATTTTACAATCATGTACGGGCCCTCAGAAGTACCCGTATCTTCCGTATTGTTCAATAAAAAGCATTTTAATCGATTGGTGGCCATTTTCCCATAGAGTTATAATGTACCAACAGTGCAATACACCTCTCAACCGCTAGGGTCGCGCAGTTGAAAGCATACGGAGAAAATGACCACTGATTGGATTAAAATGCTTTTTATTGAACAATACGGAAGATACGGATATTTATGAGGACCTGTACATGATTGTAACATCCGTGGTCATGGCCAAGTATTTTATATTTTAAATTTGAATGTGTATGTAGATGTACAAACCCCAAGTGTGAAAGTGCAAAGACATTTTTTTGTCTAGTGGCTAGTGTCTAGTGGCGGTGCGGGCTACGGGGACGGTCTTGAATGTGAGTGACAGGTGCGTCACAGCGTTTTTTTAGAATCCGCTGGCTGCAAAAAACTGTGGCCGCGCACAACCTGCGTTTAACAGCAGCCAGCCAACTTTTGGTGAGAGCGCGCCCTAACAGAGTATTTTTATATTGTGGTATTGGTATTACTACTTTTACTTAAGTAAAATATCTGAGTACTTCTTCCGCCACTGAGACCTGATTGAATGTGCTAGCATGTCGGAAACTCTGTCCCGTGGGCTTTTGGTGTTTTAATGACATCACGGGGGAACTAGACCTGTGTTTAATTAAGTACACACAGGCTCCATGACACCAGAACCACACAGTAATGGGAGACTATAGAATAAACAAGAATACCCAGTTAATTTCACCTCATAAAACTACACACAATCACTGACAAGTGACGACAACAAGCAATTTCCAAAATGTGAGCACAATCTTTTAATAATCAATTGTATAAAATATAAAAAATATATAAGCAGTTCAAAATCTATTTAAATGTAAAGCCCTTTGTAAAGTAGAGATATGGTGGCTAGACATACATAGGACGATTGGAAGGTAGCCCAAACTGTCATTTTAAATGAGGTATTCCAATAAAAAAAGGTACTGTACTGTAGTTCTCAAAGCCCTGGGCTCAAGGCTCAGAAGGTCAGCTCTCTGAAAAACAAAAAACTAAACTGCATTCAATTTGTACCCCCCTTTGTAGGATTGCTCACACTGTTGTACTAATGTACAAACATATTGTATATAGAAGTTTATTTGTGTATATACCTTACTGCATATTCTATAAATACAGATACTAAATTATTCCTGCCCATATTATGCATATTTTCCTTTGCCGCTAAACCTTATTTTAGTGTCTTATTATATTGCATCCAGTATTATCACTATCATCTTGTTGTTACATTGTATCGTTGTTAGCACAGTCTTGCGGAACACGCTACACCAACATTTTGCTGCTTGTACCCGTATGAGTGACATATCTTGCCATTATGACATGATTCACACATACCGTAATAACAGTATCATGCTAAAACACAATGGACTTAAAGGGATATTTCACTTCAAGAAAATTGGTCATTTTATCATCTACTGTTCGGGAATACCCGGACAGTTTTTAAGTTGCTTGATTCACTATTGAGATATTTGATATTCATTTTATCAGACACGCCCCCTTCCTATACAAACCTTAGTTCCTATACAAACCATTGTAACTTCAAGCTCCATTTTAACTATGTTAGATTCATCAAAAACACCCGTCCTTGGTTCTGGTGACTGACATTGTCCTTCTAATACATGAGGAGAATGTTCAATTGCTTTTTTCATTTATTTCTAATAATTCTTTTGGAAAATGAAAAAAAATTAAATACAATAAAAAAATAAAATAATAATAAATGAAAAAAGTAATCGAGGACCAAGGACAGGTGTTTTTGATGAATCTAACATGTTAAAAATGGAGTTTGAAGTTAGTTTGTATAGGAAGGGGGTGTGTCTGATAAAATGAATATCAAATATCTAAATACTGAATCAAGCAACTTAAAAACTGTCCGGGGGGGCTCACCAAAGCCTGAGTAGACAATAAAATGACCCAAACATTTTTTGAAAATGAAATATCCTGTCTATAATGCATACGTTTGTGTAATAATGGTTAAGAAAATATGTAGTATTTATTCATTTCATTCATTCATTTCTTGGTTTTGTTCTGTAGTGTGAAAATGTTTCATGCAACTCCGCAAATTTTGTTCTAATAGTCTTATTTGACCCAATGAAAAAGAAGAGCAGAGATGCATGACTTCCCCCTTTGTCCATCTCTGTCGTTCACTATCCCTTGAAATTCTGAAAGACCTCGGCAGCCTCGAGCCAGGTTCTGAAGCACGACAGACCCTTGTCTCGGATCTGTTTCCTGCCCTTGTCTGTGATCACCTCGCCGTTCTCCTTCACGATCACCAGCCTGGGCACCGCCGTGATCTTATAGCGCTGCTTCAGCTCACTGTCACATGGAGAGAAAGACAAATAATAATAGAACACACACACACACACACACACACACACACACACACACACACACACACACACACACACACACACACACACACACACACACACACACACACACTATTTACCCTTTCCCTTCTTACTATAGGCTAAATCGCAAGAACATATATTAATAGTATGTTCTCAAAGTGGGGCTCTCAAAGTGGGGTCCGGGGACCCCCAGGGGTACTTGAGGGGGTTCCAGGGGGTACCCAGCAAAATGAGTAAATATAGCATCAGAATAATTATGACCTTTTATACTTTGGCTATTCAAAAATAGCAGATATACAGTACAAGCGCGGCACCGAGTGCCGCGCTATGAGCTTGTAGATCTGCTATTTTTGAAAAATCAAAAACCAATATTTGTAACTCAAATCTTTGCTTCTGAGGGGTCCCTAGAACTAAATATTTTTAGATGGGGGCCCGCGGCCAAATACGTATAATTTTGGGGGTCCTTGACATGAAAAAGTTTGAGAACCACTGCTGTATGTAATTGGAGTAGTTTGTCTTGTAGGCTATACAATATATTATGTACAGCTTATTACCCTCCAGGTTAGGCCTATAAGATGCTTAGGAGTGTCAGCTTCTAGGATTATGTCCAGTGTACAGGCCAAAGTGTCCTCCACACTGTCTGTGTGACAGTTGACACAGACTGCTTGACACAGGGATGGCAGGGGAGAAATACATCAAAATGTATCTTGTTAGTAACAAGATACATAGTAACATAGTAACTTAGTAACAAGTTGTTACTAAGTACAAGTAGGCCTACCCCAAAAACAAGTGAAAATACCAGTGCCAAATAATGTAATCTATTAATTAAAATACATGATTTTGTACAGACATCTTTTGTACTACATCTCAGATCCAAATATTGTACTTTTAACTTCACTACATTTATTTGAAAACTTACGTTTTGTACTATCGACAGAGTAGGCTACGTATTTGGTATTTCTACATTGATTGCAGTATTGATATTTTTACTTAAAGTAAAACAATTTGAGTACTATTTCCACCACTGTTCATATCTACTTAATTACATCATGGTTCTTTAAGTGGGGCCCGGGGACCCCTGGGGGGGGCAGCAAAACAAGTTGATATGTCGTCAAAATATTTTTAACCACTTTAAACATATTTTATACTTTGGCTATTAAAAAATAGCAGATATACAAGCTCATGGCGCGGCACTTATCTGTTATTTTAGACAAATCCTGGCTTTTTTTTTTTTAAGACAGTGGGTCCAAAAACACCATTTTGGGGGTCCTTGACATGAAAAAGTGTGAGAACCAGTGACTTGACTCACAGTTTATACTGATCAGTCCAGGGCAGAGCCAGCCAGTCTCCGTGCATGTCATGGTAATACTCCACCATGTCGTCGGGCGTCTTGTCCGACGACACGAACACGATCTCGAACTGCGCGGGGCTCTGGTCGTCGCTCGATCCCCCCGATCCTTCAGGATCCACCAGATCCGTGTAGAAGTCGCAGAGGATCGGCGTGAAGTCCCGGCAGGGCGGGCACCAGCCGGCCGAGAAGTAGATCCCCACCACTTTGTTCCTCAGAGCCTCGTCGGGATCCACCAGATCGCCGTCTTTATTCAGGAGAGTTCTCCCCGAAAACACATCGACCATGGTGGATCCTACTACTGAAAGATTACACTTCGGTAACGTGAGCCGCACGTTTTAGAATGATGACAAAATCGATAGAATGTTGCCGGTGGTTCCGTTCACATGTCGCTTGTCGTTCACAGTGTGAACATTCTCTCTCTGCGCTTCCTCTTCGTTGTGAAGACAAGTGGCTGCTCTGGCTGCCTGGATCCAACGTTGCCAAGTTTCGCGAGAGAAACAAGCAAACCAGGCATTGGTGGAAGTAACCAAGTACATGATGTATGTAGCCTACTCAAGTAAGTGCAGTAGCCTACTGTACTTAAGTACAATTTTTAGGTATTTGTACTTTACTTGAGTATTTCCAATTTCCAATTTCCAATGCTTTTTACTTCTACGTAACTACATCTCAGAGACAAATATTGTACTTTTCCTCCTACAATTATTTTAAAACGTATAGTTACTAGTTACTTTGTAGATTTTGATTATTATTACAAACCCACTTCAGACCTACTTTGGCCATTTGAAAATAGGCGATCTGCAAGCTCACAATGGGTCGCGATGCGACACACTGTGAGCTTGTAGATCTGCTATTTTCAAAAGATGTTCAGGATTTGAAAACTTGAAATGAGACATTCTGCATAATGAGTACTTTTACTTTTGGTACTTTAAGTACATTTTGATGCCAATACTTTTGTACTTTTAGTCAAGTACATTTTGAATTCCGGACTTTTACTTGTAACAGAGTATTTCTACATTGAAAATAGCTGATCTACAAGCTCATAACGTGTCGCGATGTAGATCTACTATTTTCAAAAAATATATTGAAGAAAATGTGATCAATGTGGAATATTTTTTTAACATTTTAACAACACAAATATTGTATGGGGTCCCACTCCCTGGCATCAAATATTTTCAGGGGAATCCGCAGACAAATACATATTAATATGGGGGTCCTTGACATGAATTTGTTTGAGAACCACTGGTTTAAACAACATTTAGTAAACAAGCCCAAATAAGAAACTACACTTTAGAAACAAGCCCAAAAAAACCCGCAATTAACCAATATATTTACAAGCAACTTTACAGAAAAACAAGCCCATACTCGCTTATAATAAGCGGACATGGCAACACTGGTCACTGTCGTTTTGTTTACATTTCTGAAAAAGCTGTGTCGTCATCATTACCAGCCGACCAATAAGCATACAGGAACTTTGTTGTCGTAATTCATTAGCCACGTGGGTTGGATTCCCCCTCCCCTGGATCGCCTCTGTCACTAGATGGCCACCCTAGAAAGGAGCAGTGGTGGAAAAAGTAGTCAAATGTTTTACTACTTAAGTAAAAGTAGCAATACTGCAATGTAGTCCGGAATTAAAAATTTACTTGAGTAAAAGTACAAAAGTATTGGCATCAAAATGTACTTAAAGTACCAAAAGTAAAATGTTTGAAAATACCAGATCTACAAGCTCACCAATATGCGTTGTGAGCTTGTAGATCGACTATTTTCAAATAGCCCATATATAAAATAGGGCTAAGGTGGTTAATGTATGTTTTATAATATAATGATTTATATCTACAAAGTAACTAGTAACTGAAGTTTTGAAATAATTGGAGTGGAGTAAACGTACTGTATTTGCCTCTGAGGTGTAGTGGAGTAGAAGTAAAAGTATAGACATTTGGAAATACTCCAGTTAAGTAAAAGTGCCTCAAAATTGTACTTATAGACCATTGCCGGTGGACACAAACCCTTGTAAAACTATTGCCCGTGGACACAGTGGTTAATCTCAAGTGCAAAGGGGCTACAGGGCTGACAAGAGCCTAGTACAGCCTAATAGAGCCTATTAGAGTCTAGTAAGACCTAGAACATTCTAGTCTAGCCTATTCCAGCTGGACCCAGCCCTGTATAGCCTATTACAGTCATTTAACTACCCCCATGCCCTAGGCTATTCTCCCAGTGGGTTGGACTTTGTGTGCTGGAATGTGCCGGACTGCTGGGCTCTGGTGGGCTATAATGGGCTATAATGGGCTCTGGTGGGCTGTGCTGGGCTCTGTTAGGTTGCCGTGCCCTCTTTTAGCCAGTGGATGTGTAAAGTGCATCTGTTCTTTCTTAGGCGATGACCATCCCTGCTACAAAGTTTTGTGGCGTTATGTGAAGCCATTTGGGAGTTGGGTGTCTTTTTGCGATTGACCACGCCCATTGCCCCGCCCCCTTATGGCAGAGGGGCAAGGGAAGTTAATTTGGTTCATCATCAGCCCATGCTACACCCTTCCACCAAGTTTCATAAAAGTTGGCGCAGTAGTTTTTCCGTAATCCTGCTTACAAACAGACGCTCAGACAAACAAGTGGTGGTGAAACCATATCTTCTTTGGCGGAGGAATAAAAAAAACTGGGACCCTTGTTTCACTGGCATCCGGTGGATTCTTATTGGAGACACATTGAACTTTGAAAAAATGCTGGATGATTGATTGATTGATTGAAATTTGTATTAGGCAAAAGAATGTAAAACAACACAGTTACATTTATAATGCTTTTGTCTAAAAGGTCCGGCCAAAAAAGTCCTTGCGGGCTTGTTTCCATTGGGGTCCTTGAATTAATTTCATAGACATATATAGTAGCAACCAAACATACAAAAATCAACATAAGAATACAGAGGGAAAAAAAAAATATACCATTATACAAAAAAGGTCATGGGAAAATAATGAAATATATACAAAACAAAACATGATCAAAATAAA
Source organism: Gymnoscopelus microlampas (assembly GCF_963454915.1). Classification (NCBI taxonomy): domain Eukaryota; kingdom Metazoa; phylum Chordata; class Actinopteri; order Myctophiformes; family Myctophidae; genus Gymnoscopelus; species Gymnoscopelus microlampas. Next base: position 7,509,565 of record NC_139958.1, read on the forward strand.
AATAAAAAGTGTGTACAAAAAAGGGGGAGGGGGGGGTCGTCTGTCTACAGGGAAACTGGTACTAGCTCCTCTTTAGGCCTCCAGAAAGATGAGTTTTTAGGGCTGTTTTGAATGAGCCCAGCGAACTGCATTTTTTGAGGGATGGGGAGACTATTCCATTCCTTGGTGGCAGTGCTATAGAAGGAGAATTTGCCCATGTTTGTTTTATGGGTGGGTGTTACCAGATTGTTGTTTACGCTCCCTCTAGTTTTGTGACTGTGGGTGTCACTAACTTTTTCGAGGTACTTATACAGATATGCAGGTATAGGGGGCATTTCGGGCAAATCTGCATTTACAATTTTGAAGACCAGTCCCATTTTTAATTGTATAACCCTGTCTTCCACCCTGTCTTGTTTTGGGAGGTTTGAAGCTTAGTCTTCAGTGACACTGAGGTGTTGGAGTACCAAGAGGAGCTAGCATAGTCAAAAAGGGGCTGAATCAGGGCCCCAGAGAGGGTCCTGAGTGCCTGAGGGTTGACAAAAGAGGAAACTCTGCCCATAAATCTGGTTCTCTGGTTTACTCCTTTGAACACCTTTGTTGCCATGCTTTCACCTGTCAGGTGTTTGTCAAGAATACATCCCAAATAGGTAATCTCTTCTTTGCTAGTGATGATTGTGTCATCGACTTTGACCTTGAAGTCATTTACCTTCATTTTACTGAGGGAATGTTTGGTCCCAAATAGGATGGATTCGGTTTTCCCAAGGTGTAGTGACAGTTTGTTATCGGTATGCCAGGTACGGATTTTTGAGAGTTCAGAGCTGAGAGCTTCCTCGACTTGCAACTTGTCCTCACCCGAAATCAGGAGTGCCGAGTCATCAGCGAACAGGAACAGTTTAGAGTTACAGGCAGCATTCATGTCGTTAATGTATAGAAGAAACAGTAACGGCCCTAGAATGCTGCCTTGAGGAACCCCGCAGCTCACCGGGAGGGATGAGGACATGGTTCCGTTGATGTCAACCACTTGTTCTCTACCCTCCAAGTAAGATCTCATCCAATTTAGTGATGTGCAATCAAAACCAATCGCCCTCAGCTTATCAAGTAGAATTTCGTGGTTTACAGTGTCAAATGCCTTTTGGAGGTCCAGCATGACCATGCCGCAGTATTTGCCCGAGTCTACCTCACGTTTGATGTGATCGGTCAAGTACAGTAGGCATGTGTCAGTGGAGTGGGATGTTCTGAAGCCCGATTGGAATTCAAACAGCTTACGCTCGCTGAGGTAGCTGTTGATTTGTTCTTGGATTGATCGCTCTATAACCTTTGAGATTGAACAAAGGATGGAAACAGGCCTATAGTTGCCAGGATCTAGTTTGCTTCCTTTTTTAAATAGAGGGATTACTCTTGCCAACTTGAATTCTTGTGGGACATGACACTGACTTATGGATAAGTTTGTAATATGGGCTACTAAGGGAGCAATGGAGACCGCTGCGTCTCTGAGGAATCTGGTGGGGATGTTGTCAAGGCCGGTGGCCTTGTTTGGCTGTAGGGCGAGGAGTTTTTTTTGCACATCAACAGTCAAAACAGGTTTGAAAGAGAAAGAATCCTTTTTAGCCCCTAGTTTCTCATAGTGAGCTTGAATGTGGTCGGGGCCATACAGACCTGAATGCTGAGGGAGTTTGCTTACCAACTGGGTTGAAACTGTGGTGAAGAAACTGTTAAAACAGTCCGCTACCAATTGCTTGTCGGTAGTGAGCGAGCCACTTGAAATAATGCAAATGTTTGTAGATTTTGTCTGAATTTTTCCGTTGCAGCCTAATTGTTTTAGTGCCTCCCACAGTTTTTGTGGGTGGCTTTTGTTAGCCTCTATGTTCTCATTTAAGAAATTCTTTTTGGCATTTCTGATCAAATTAGTAACTACGTTTCGTAGTTTTCTGCACTTTTCAAGTAGCTCCTCACTTTTGTTTTTTCTGAACTCGGAGAAGCTTTTGTTCCTGAGTTTGATGGTATTCAAAATATCACCCTTCATCCAAGGTTCTGTGCTAGCTTTGACCCTCACCACCTTTGTGCATGGTGCGATGTTATCAAGTACACACAAAAAAGCTTTTTTGAAACAGGACCAGGACTCCTCCACAGAGGTGCAATTTAGGACATGGGACCAGTCCATTTTTTCAAGAGCTGTTGTTAGAAGATCACTAGAGTAGTGTTTCATAGACCTGCAGCTGATTGTCCTGTGACAATGAGCTCTAGGTCCGTGAATCTTCCGAGTGCAGAAAATGATATTGTGATCACTTAAACTGCACTCAATAACACCGCTCTTGGAAATTCTGGACTGGTCCGTCGTCAACACTAGGTCTATGATTGATTGAGAAGCAATGCCCACCCTTGTAAAATGCTTTATCAGCTGGGTAAAGCTGTGCAGGTCACAGAACTTTCTGAGGGACTTAAAGGTAGCTGAGTCTTCCTTCAGAACACAAGTGTTAAAGTCACCAATTAGTACCGTCTCAGTGTTTCCTAAACCCACAACATGTTCCTCAATCAAGTCATAAAATGCATTTTGATCTGGGGGTCTGTATATGGCGCCAATTATCAGTGGTTTTGCATGTGGGTATAAGATTTTGACCCAGATGATGTGGGGAAACCCTTGAGTCGACCTCGACCAATATCCCCCAGGCAAAGGACTGTTGGGAAACTCAGAGAGAAATAAATCTCTGTTTCCACGACGATCCCACAGGGGAAATCCTTGCAGATGACCAGTGGCCGCTTGAAATACAGGGAAAAGAACTCCATTTCCCAGCATTCCTCTCGGTGGGATGCTATGCATTTGTCCTGGTATCGGCTGGTGGTGGTGGAGGAGGAGGTGGGGGGGGGGTGGGGGAGGGGAGAAGCCTTTGTCCCGCGTCGACGCCAAGCAGTAATCCATCCAGGGGATAGAGGAAAAAACACCGTTTTCATGTGCTTCCCTCTGGGAGAAGCCCTGCGGTTGTCTTGGGCCCATGTGACCCATGTGGCGCATGGGGAAATCCTCTTGATGACGTTGTTGGGAAAGCCCTTGTCTCGTCATCACCGGGAACGTATGTCTTGGATGCCAACTTTTACTCAAAAATGCCTACATGGTTACAGAATTTTCCATTTTCGGCCCCGTCTAGAATGAATGAACCATTGTAAAGCGCTTTGAGCACTTGGAAAAGCGCTATAAAAATGCAATTCATTATTCCACATTTTTGATGAATAGCATGAGAACGAGTTCATTCCCTTACACAAATACTTGAGCAAAAGTACAAAAGTTCACATGTTTAAAAATGTATAAAAAATCCTTTGAAAATAGCAGATCTACAAGCTCACAACGTGTCGCTAAAGAGACGCGTTTTGAGCTTGTAGATCTGCTATTTTCAAATAGCCATGGGTGAAGTGGTTCATGTATGTTTTACAAAGTGACTAGTAGTAACTACATTTTTCAAATAATTGTAGTGGAGTAAAAGTACAATATTTGCCTCTGAGACGTAGTGGAGTAGAGGTAAAAGTATTGGAAATTGGTAATACTCCAGTCAAGTAAAAGTACCTCAAAATTGTACTAAAGTACAGTACTTGAGTAAATATACTTAGTTACTTTGCCCCACTGTTGGTTGGCGCTTTGAATGTTTCTCTTCCAAAACCTCTTTCAGTTTGTAAAGATTCTGAAGAAACTCTTGTACAGGACGTAGTGGGCAGATCTCACAGAGACAGTGTTCAGTCTGTGTTGGTCCCTGTAGAGAAGAGTTAATGCATTATTTCCAGCAAACGATGAGCTCTTGTCTTGATCGCTCTTTAAAGTAAGTAAAGTAAGCAGTGGTGGATGAAGTACTCAGATATCTTGTTACTTGAGTAAAAGTATAAAAGTATTCTCATCAAAAAAATATACTTAAAGTACCAAAAGTAAAAGTACTCAAATGTTTGAAAATAGCAGATCTACAAGCTCACAACACGCGATGGGACGCGTTGTGAGCTCGTAGATCGGCCATATAAAATAGGGCTAAAGTGGTTAATGTATGTTTTATAATATAATAATTTATATCTGCAAAGTAACTATATAGTAATTAAAGTTTTCAAATAATTGTAGTGGAGTAAAAGCGAATATTTGCTATAATCTGATCATTGCTATAGTTGCTGTAGTTTGTTCAGTAAGGGGGGTCTCCCTGTCTCTCTGGCTCTTTAGTAAACAGAAAATACATTTTCAGGTGGGGATACCAATTGTTTCCAGTCAGGAGAGAGTATACAGGATAAATATGTGAAATTAGAAGTGATCAAACAAAAAATAAGACAAAAAATAAAACAAGCAGACAACAGACATTTGGACACTGCTGTATAAGTTGATAATGGTTCTCCCTCCAATAGAAACAACAGAAAGATTGTCTCGGCTCTAGTTACATAATGCAGTGGTTCTCAAACCTTTTCATGTCAAGGACCCCCGAAATGATATGTATTTGGCCGCGGACCCCCATCTCAAAATATTTTGTTCCAGAGGGACCCAGAAGCAAAGATTTGAGCTAAACATGTTTGCTTTAAAAAATATATGTATTCAAAGACAAATTGTCATGATTTTTCAAAAATAGCAGATCTACAAGCTCAAGAGTGCCGCGCTATGGGCTTGTAGATCTGCTATTTTTGAATAGCCAAAGTATAAAATATGGAAAAATGGGTTAAAATGATTGTGACGCTTTATCAGCTAAATTTGCTGGGGACCCTCTGGTACCCCCCCAAGGACCCTTGGGGGTCCCCAAACCCCACTTTGAATACCAATGGCATAATGCATTGTGCTTATGTTCCAGCCAGTTGCAGGAGCCATTCTATATTCTTAATCGCTTTGCAGTAAAATGAAATACTTACATCTTGTGTTTTATTCAAGTAATGCCTCGTCAGGTCTATGTGGAAACGTTGTCCCTCTGTGGTCTCACATGTATCCTTTATGGTGCCCAATTCAACCTCGAAACACCTGAATACGTCATTAACGCAGGAGTCCTGTGAGCAAAAGAAAGAAATAGTTAGGGTGTGGTCACATAGAACTGGAATTTTACCTTTGCGGGTGGATTCTGACAATGTGTTTTAATGGGAACGGAGCGGTTTGTTGCCAGAATTTGGCAGAATTCACCCTCATAAGCAAGGGATAATGCATGGGGAGGTAGTCATTATTGAAATTTAAAGCCCGACAGGGCGATTAACCACCGAGGCGCAGCCGAGGTGGTTAATCGCCCTGAAGGGCTTTAAATTTCAATAATGACTACCTCCCCATGCATTATCCCGCTTATTACACGGCTGCTTAATAAATACATAAATACATTTACCCAAAAGTAACAACAAAACGAAGTATTTCCTTGCTTACGGCAATGAAAGTATTCCATAAGTATTGGGCTGGGCGGACAAGTTCGCCTCGCAAAAACAAATGACGAAATGGAAAAAAAACTCGCCCCAAAACACACTCGCCCCCCATTCTATTTACTGCCGATTTGCCTGTAATACCGCCGGATTTGCCCCGGGGCGACTGTGTTTTGGGGCGAGCGTTTTGGTATTCCCCCGTTGTTGTGCCACGATAAACAAGGAAGCGCAGTGGATCAAATAGAATGACTTCTCGGTTATTGCATCGTCTATTTCTCACTTCAAATGTTTTCAAAAACATTCTTGAGAGCAACGTTTAGTTGTAAATGACATTGTTTGTTTGTTTACATGGCTGTCATGTTGGATAAAGCATATAACCAAGCAGCACAGGTTGACATGTGCAGGTGTTCTGAGTCTCTGATTACACAGCGGTCCGTTATTGAGCTCAGCGGTCATTATCCAGAAATAATGACCGATGACTGACCAATCAGAATCGAGCATTCAACCAAGCCGTGTAATAAGCAGAATTAAAGTTCTCTCTGACCGCACCCTTAGGGCACGGTCACACCAAAATATGGCTGCCCGCTGATAAACTCATGTTGCACGCGGCCGAGTTTTTTGCAGCCAGAGCATTCTAAAAAACCTTGCAGCACATGCTGTCCCAATAACCAGTGACCCACCTGCCACTCACTTTCAGGACCCTCCCCGTTGCCACCTTCGACTCACCCGATTGGACAGAGGGGGGAAAAGCAGCATCTGTCTCGAGCATTTATCTGTCTCAAATAAACGCAAGGTGTGCGCGACACGCGGAACGATGCGCAAGACCATCAAACCACACGATTCTCATTGAAAAAGCATTGGCAGATTCAGCCCCATAGGTCAAATAAAAGTGCGGTGTGACCGTGCCCTTAGTGATGAAAACAAGTTTAACAAATGAAAGTGTGCAAAACAGAGAGCTGTGTACAAATACTGCTAAATCTAGGATTTTTTAAACCTGAGGCCGATTTTAAAAACGCTGACTGAATCCTGACCTAAGTTTTCAGAAAAACTTTTTTTTTAAATTCAAAACATAAAAAAGATTATCTGTTGTAATATACATAGCAACATCTAAAATGACACAGATGCTTTCCCGGTTTTAAAGGTACAGTATAACAACGTATAGGCTTTCCAGGTCTTTTTTAATAGAGGTTAAGGGAATGGTTCACCCAAGAAATAGTCTCGCGTAGCCAGACCCCACAGAAAATGAAAAACAGCGACCTCTGCTGTTTGTCTGCTGTTTGTGATATTGTCTGTGGGGTCTGGAGGGAGGCAAATGGGAAGCGCGCAGGGAAACCCCGGTTTCATGTCTGCCTTCAGCGCATCACTTCCGGTTGGTGCGACTACGTTTTCATTCCCACTAACAATATTTCTACACGGAACACTAACACCACTTCTCCCAGAGAACATGGATGGTTTTGGTTATAAGCCCACTTGTTTCTATGATGAAAGAGTAATTTAAAATGTGAATATCTTTCCGTGGTTTTGTCCGCTCCGAGGACGCCATTGTTAAATTAGTTTCGGCTAGTTTCGAGGGGGGAAGGGTGGATGGACACGTGAATCCCGCCCACTACATTTGATTGGGTAAAGCGCGGCCTACTTCCTGATCTGAAGGCACGCCCACTTGTAGCCAATGCGCACACGTTATGACGAACCTCTCCGACAGATTCCACCGCAGGGCAGAATCTGTTCTTGAGAGATTACCCAAGAAATTACTATTTCTATTGTTTACCTACTGATGTTGCTTGACTGGGAGGAACGGATAGTTTTTGTTTGTTAAAATATTCCCTAGCGGTAAATCCCGAATGGAATGAAATGAATGGAATTATTCAGAGACCTGATTTAACAACAGTAAAAACTATATTTAAATCCAAAACACTGCTCATAGTGTGTCCGAACTTTAATTCTACCAATGTGGTTTGTTGCCATCGGCATGAAAAGCATTGTCAGAATCTGCCCTCATACAGTAGGTAGAATTAAAGTTCGGTGTGACAGCGCCCTTAAGGAATATTTTACAAACGAAAACTATCTGTGACTTAAAGACATCACCGGGTAGGTAATCGATAGAAATATAGTCATTTCTTAGGTGAACCATTTCTTTAACTGGTTAAGTTATAATGTAGTGTAAGTTTGGTCCCTTCCTAGAAATGTAGGAGTTAAATATTTGTCTCCGAAATTTAGTCATATTGAGTAATACTCAAGTAAAGTACAGATGCCCGAACAATTAAAGGTAGGGTAAGTGAGTTACTTTGGTTAAAATAAGTGTTAAATAGCTCTAAATTGTGATAGTACTCATTGCTATAGAGTGTTTGTTCAGTAAAAGGAGTCTCCATGTCTCTCCAGCTCTTTATTATACAGAAAATGCATTTTCCGTGCTCTCTCCTGATTGGCTTAAATGTTGTCACCTACCTGAAAATGTACTATATTCTGTTTACTAAAGAGCTGGAGAGACCCCTGTGACTGAACAAACGCTCTGTAGCAATGATTACTATCACAATATAGTACTTTAACCTTTTTAACAAAACAAAACAAAAAGTTTACCAAAAAATATCACTTACCCAACCTTTGAAGGACGACTTCACCACTTTTCAACATATCTTCATATAATAGGTCCTCACTAATGCTCATGATAAAATGGCTAAAAAAAAATGTAATCAGTCTGTGTCTCAGAGGAGGGCTGTAGACAGTTCAGAAACCCGTCTACCAGTGACATCATCGATGGGGAATCCAAGCTAATAGAAACTGCAGGCTTTGTATTCCTGGAAAGTTGCAATGCAATAATAGATCCCATTGTTCTCGCCTTAATAAAAATCTGAATAAAAAATTGTAATCTTTTTGGGAAAAAAAAATGCTGCCTAACGATGATGTCACTGGTAGACGGGTTTCTGGACTGTCCACAGCCCTCCTATGAGACACAGACCAAGTAGAACAAAATTGTATCATTTTATCATGAGCATTAGTGAGGACCTATTATATGAAGATATGTTGAAAAGTGGTGAAGTCGTCCTTTAAGTACAGTAGTAAATGTACTTTGTTAAAGGACGACTTCACCGCTTTTCAACCTATCTTCATATAATTGGTCCTCACTAATACTCATGATAAAATGGTACAATTCTTTTCTACACGGTCTGTGTCTCAGAGGAGGGCTGTGGACAGTTCAGAGTCCCGTCTACCAGTGACATCATCAATGGGGAATCCAAGCTAATAGAAACTGCAGGCTTTCTATTCCTGGAAAGTTGCAATGCAATAAAAGAAGCCATTGTTCTCGTGTTAATAAAAATCTAAATAAAAAATGTGAAATCTTGTTGAAAAAAAAATGCCTAACGCCTAACGATGATGTCACTGGTAGACGGGTTTCTGGACTGTCCACAGCCCTCCTATGAGACACAGACCAAGTAGAAAAAAAATTGAACCATTTTATCATGAGTATTAGTGAGGACCAATTATATGAAGATAGGTTGAAAAGCGGTGAAGTCGTCCTTTAATGTCCGCCACTGACAATGTAAAGCAGGTAATAAAATGTACTCTTACCTTCACATTGGGAGTGTAGAATACGTGTGAATCCTGTTCGTGTGGAAGAAGTCAGACTATATTACTGAGAATTAAAAAATAAATGAGTTAAAAATGCAGAAGGACAAACAAATTACAATGTTAACCTACACATAAGGGCATCCCAATTAATGCAGGTGTGAAATCAGACAGAGGGTTTGCTTGGAGGCAGCCTGAGAGGGTAAAAATCAAAAAAATGCAAAGGGTGGAACGATGCTCCATGATCAGCAGTCAGATTTATGTTCAGCTTCCAGAATGGTTGAAGAATACAGGATTGATATTAGGCTACTTGAACTCAAATATATAGCAATGTTGCCAGGTCTGGTTATTATAAGTTTCCCCCAAGATTGTATTTCAATAGCAGATCTACAAGCTCACAACGCGTCGCTTGCGATGCGATGCGTTTTGAGCTTGCATATCTGCTATTTTCAAATAGCCGATGTATACAGTAGATTTAAAGTGCTCATGTAGGCCATAGTCGCTTCTTTTGGGCTTGTTTTCCTAGACCTCTTTGCTTGTTTCTCTCACAGAATCTGGCGGACATAAGTGACTCAATTGACTCTAGATCTTTGCGTGGGCTTTCTGATGTTTTTGCGTGGGCGTGAGCCTGGCCCTGCTGCGTAGTATTGTTGTGTACAGCTTCATTCAACCAAACCCCGCTCTGCCGCCCTGCGATTGGCTGAATGACAAGGACTAAATGACAAGGACTCCGTCCTTGTCATTTTGTCATTTTTTATTGCTCAACCCTGTCTTCTACCCTGAGATGTACTAGGGAGCAAAATGTGTTGGACAAAGGTGGAAGTACTAGTTTATTACAGGGACAGAGCTCTCAGCTCTGTACCTGTTTTATTATTGGCAGTATTCTGTCACTTCTTCTTCTTCTTCTTCTTCTTCTTCTGCCACTTTTCGCAGTTCTGGCTGAACCGTGCTGTCGCTTTTTACGAAACTCGGCCATATGGTAGATGGTCATGAAAAACGATCAAAAAATAATTCTCACAATCTTTCGTCCAAAGGTGGCGCTATAGCACTCAATTGAAAATGCCAACTTTGAACAGGTACAACTCATGCCCTGTTTGACCTACAGCCATGAAACTGATATGCGTCTCCTCATGCTGAACAACTTTCACACTCTGACTTTTGACCTCTGACCTTTAGATCTCCCACCATTTTGAATTATATGAAAAACAGTCATTGGCTCCTAACTTCTGCATTTTTTCACTTATGGAAATTCCGCCGCCTAGAAGTTGTCGGCAGAGGTCCAAAGTTCAAGTGTTAAACGTTTCGTGCAGATTGCTCCAAAATCCTAGGATTCCATAGATTTTAACTATTGCAGTTTTATGAAAATTATTCATCTGCGCCTAAAACATACATGCAGACTCACATTTCTTTGAAACTTTGCAGAAATGTGCAGGGTCATTCCAAATATCACTGAAACCAATCTTACTCCAATTGGCCAAAGGGGGGCGCTATAGCAATTTTTGAAAATGCAGACTTTAAACAGGCATAAGTCATGCCTCGTTTGGCCGAAAGTCGTGAAACTTGCTTACACATGTGCCTTGACTCATGAGGAACACACGTATCGATTTGACCATTAAGCTCCGCCCTTAGATTTTCCGCAATTTTGAGCAGTTTGAAAAATACTTGTTTTTGCCAGTTCTGGCTTAACCGTGCATACGCTTTTTACGAAACTCGGCCATATGGTAGATGCTCATGAAAAACTACCAAGAAATAATTCTCACACTCATTCGTCAAAGGGTGGTGCTATAGCACTCAATTGAAAGTGCCAACTTTGAACAGGTACAACTCATGCCCTGTTTGACCTACAACCATGAAACTTCGATACACACATGCGTCTCTTCATGCCCGACAACTTTTGTTGTCTGACTTTTGACCTCTGACCTTTAGATCGCCCACCATTTTGAATTATATGAAAAACAGTCATTGGCTCCTAACTTCTGCATTTTTTCACTTATGGAAAATCCGCTCCCATCATTATGTCGGCAGAGATCCAAAGTTCAAGTGTTAAACGTTTCGTGCCGATTGCTCCAAAATCCCAGGATTCCATAGATTTTAACTATTGCAGTTTTATGAAAATTATTCATCTGCGCCTAACACATACTGTACATGCAAGACTCACATTTCTTTGAAACGTTGCAGTAATGTAGAGAGTCATTCCAAATATCACTGAAACCAATCTCACTCCAATTGGCCAAAGGGGGGCGCTATAGCAATTTTTTGAAAATGCAAACTTTAAACAGGCAAAAGTCATGCCTCGTTTGGCCGAAAGTCGTGAAACTTGCTTACACTTGTGCCTTGACTCATGAGGAACACATCTATCGCTTTGACCAGTAAGCTCCGCCCTTAGATTGTCCGCAATTTTGAGCAGTTTGAAAAATACTTAAACCCAGGATTTTTCAGCTATTTGCGTGAAACTGTATCTTCTGTGTGATCTCCTTTTTCACAGTTCCTTGTCTGTTGGTCCAATGGCGTCTCCCTTAAATAAGTGCCTCACAATCTCAAGGTCGCCAGTTTAAGCCTCACTTGCAGACTTCATTTAAGTTGAATTGCAAACCACATGACTGTATCAATGAATACATGTGCAAATGGTAAAGATAACCTGAAATGCATATTTGAGAGTACGTTTTTCAACGTATGACATACTTCATTCTGAAAATAGCCGATCTACCATCTCAATCTATTCCGTTTCCATGGCGCTCTCTCTCTCTCTCTCTCTCTCTCTCTCTCTCATATCAATCTATTCCGTTTCCATGTCTCTCTCTCTCTCTCTCTCTCTCTCTCTCTCTCTCTCTCTCTCTCTCTCTCTAGTTTCCATGTCTGGCCCTGTATTATCGCTGCTTGCAGCTATATATTTTTTTACAATTCCTGAAAAGTAACAGTTGTGGAAATTATATATTGTACTGTACGAGGTTTAAACCCGACCACTTTAATCAGTCCTAACAAATCATTCCCAGCTGTACTCTGTAGTACAGCTGGGAATGATTTGTTAGGACCACTTTAATCAGTCCTAACAAATCATTCCCAGCTGTACTCTGTAGTACAGCTGGGAATGATTTGTTAGGACTGATTAAAGTGGTCGGGTTTAAACCTCGTACAGTACAATATATCGCTCTCTCTCTCTCAGACCACAGCACGGTTCAGCCAGAACTGCGAAAAGTGGAAGAAGAAGAAGAAGAAGAAGAAGAAGAAGAAGAAGAAGAAGAAGAAGAAGAAGAAGAAGAAGAAGAAGAAGAAGAAGAAGAAGAAGAAGAAGAAGAAGAAGAAGAAGAAGAAGAAGAAGAAGAAGAAGAAGAAGAAGAAGAAGAAGAAGAAGTCAAATCATTCCCAGCTGTACTCTGTACTACAGAGTACAGCTGGGAATGATTTGTTAGGACTGATTAAAGTGGTCGGGTTTAAACCTCGTAGTCTGTACTTCCCGGAAAGCATATTTCACTACCAAGACCTCAGAAGACCTTTGCCTTTGTAAATGAACACTCAGTGTATTAGTAAAACCACACCCCTGAGTCATATAGAAATTCCCATTCAAAAAATCCCATTGAGGTTTTTTCTTTTTTACAGGGACAGAGCTCTCAGCTCTGTACCTGTTTTATTATTGGCAGTATTCTGTCACTTCTTCTTCTTCTTCTTCTTCTTCTTCTGCCACTTTTCGCAGTTCTGGCTGAAACCGTGCTGTCGCTTTTTACGAAACTCGGCCATATGGTAGATGGTCATGAAAAACGATCAAAAAATAATTCTCACAATCTTTCGTCCAAAGGTGGCGCTATAGCACTCAATTGAAAATGCCAACTTTGAACAGGTACAACTCATGCCCTGTTTGACCTACAGCCATGAAACTGATATGCGTCTCCTCATGCTGAACAACTTTCACACTCTGACTTTTGACCTCTGACCTTTAGATCTCCCACCATTTTGAATTATATGAAAAACAGTCATTGGCTCCTAACTTCTGCATTTTTTCACTTATGGAAATTCCGCCGCCTAGAAGTTGTTGGCAGAGGTCCAAAGTTCAAGTGTTAAACGTTTCGTGCAGATTGCTCCAAAATCCTAGGATTCCATAGATTTTAACTATTGCAGTTTTATGAAAATTATTCATCTGCGCCTAAAACATACATGCAGATTCACATTTCTTTGAAACTTTGCAGAAATGTACAGGGTCATTCCAAATATCACTGAAACCAATCTTACTCCAATTGGCCAAAGGGGGGCGCTATAGCAATTTTTTGAAAATGCAGACTTTAAACAGGCATAAGTCATGCCTCGTTTGGCCGAAAGTCGTGAAACTTGCTTACACATGTGCCTTGACTCATGAGGAACACACGTATCGATTTGACCATTAAGCTCCGCCCTTAGATTTTCCGCAATTTTGAGCAGTTTGAAAAATACTTGTTTTTGCCAGTTCTGGCTTAACCGTGCATACGCTTTTTACGAAACTCGGCCATATGGTAGATGCTTGATTGATGTACTTTCTTTAGTAAGACATGAGAACAACAGTACATGGAAGTACAAATTCACAATACAAGGTCTACTAAACTGGAAGACTCATAAAAGCACTGAGCTTGTTTCAAATGAGTTCCCCATGCACACAAATCATGATGACATATAAGAGACAGACAGATATACACAACTACTATAGAATGTCATACAATCAGTTTACAGGTTACTGGTATGAAGAGTGAGAAATATGTACAAAATGAGAAGGAGAGAGGTGGGGGGGGGTAGGGGGGTAGGTTAGGTTAGGACTTAGACAGGGGCCATTTTCCAATTGCGGCCTCCTGAAGGTGTATCTTTAGGGATGTTTTGAAAGAGAGAAGGGTTTTACACTCCTTTACTCCTTTTGGTAGGGCGTTCCACATTTTTGATGAATAGCATGAGAACGAGTTACTTCCCTTTGTTGAGCCAAAAAAGGGTTGGACAAGGTTTGTGGAGCTGCCTCTGGTATTGTGATCATGGACATCATTAACATTTTGGAAGTATTTTGACAAATACAGGGGGATCCCAATGTTGTGGTATATCTTGAAGACCAGGCCCATAGCAAGTTGCTGTACTCTGTCCGCAACCCTAAGCCATCCAATCCTATCAAAATGATCAGGGGTTATGAAAAACTACCAAGAAATAATTCTCACACTCATTCGTCAAAG